>NC_139349.1:44893287-45258287 GCF_055883805.1 Amblyomma maculatum | reverse complement strand
CTTTCCCTGGAAAGATCTAGCCGCTCTTAGCGTGGCTGTCAAATATTGACGGGCAATACGCGTTCCCATGTACAAACAATTAAAGTAATAGAACGAAGAAGGACACTCTCAATCATCTATTCCTTTTATTTCATTCCATTTCTCGTCTCGGTTAATCTCCATGTCTCTCCGTTTTTCTCTCTCTATCACAGGAACATTAACCTCTTCATTGGATGAACAGAATGTTTTAGCGGTGTAACCAAGATCAAGCGAAGTTATATAAAAAACATTTGATGCAAAAAGAAAACATTTTGGGTGTAATCAAGACCGATATATATTAGCTCCGACAAGGTCCGGAACATTTCAACTAGGAATCTGGAGTTTCTCGGGATCACAAGCTGGTCTTGAATGAAGAGAAATTCACGTGTTGAAAATTTCAGCCCTTTTTGTTTTAAGAGGTGTCGAACATTTTACTCCAACAATTGAAAAAAAGAAGGAAAGTGTAAGAGAAAGGCGAGTCTATGAAATGCCGCTGAAGGCGAAGCTGCATGAAAGATGAGAAAGAGCAGACTTAGAGGGTGAAAGACCTGAGGACATATATGTGAAGCTGCGCCTAAACCAAGCCGTGCAAACATGCCTGCGTGGCCTAGGAGTAGCGTGTCTGTCCGGGGGTCCATGGATCTGGGTGGCCACGATATCCATGGAGAACAGAGACCGGCGACGACGCATTCCCGGCATTGTCATCAAGCAAATACCTCCTGTCAGAGACATATCTGGGATGGCGACCGCGCCAATCGCGCCGCCTATTTTTTTTTTTTTTTTGAGAACATAGACTTTAACGGTGTCGGGTTAAAAAGCCCCGTTTCAAAATCCGGTATTTATTAGATTTTTTTGTGATCTTTATATTACGAAATCAAGTTAGTCTAAGTTGGATGCCATAACAGACGTCTCTTAAATTTTTTAACCAAGCCACCGAACCAAACCACTGCGCGTGAAGCCGTATGAAGCCGCTCTAACCAAGCCGTATGAAAGTGTCTGCGTGGGCTAGGGGTAAAGTGAATGCAAGGGTCCTGGCAGGCTGATTCTGATAACTCTCTCCCTTGTGTAAGGAGCGGCTCGAGTTGGCAGAACCTACAAGGCATAATATCAGGCAACTGTACGTCTAGTTAGTGCTCAGCATGTCAGCTGCCAGCAAGCACCTCCCGGTGTCATGCTTGTTTATTTTTCTTTCTCAGCGCTAACGCCGGCCGCCGATGAAGTATTTTCGATGAAAGCTTTCTTTAACCTAATGTCAAAAGTGAAAAGTTATTATCCCAATATAACCCAGAAAAAAATATTTTGCTAATAACTCAAGTGGGCGGAAAGAAAAAATGGTTGATGTTTAGCGTAGTTGAACCCAGTAGAACCTGAGAAAGGGTGAGCAAATGGAGCAAATGAAGAAGCCGACGCGCAATACATAGAGGGCATTGTGCATTGTGCAAGCCGAGCGATCGGCTCCGGCGATAGCCACTACGTTTCGCACTTGTTTCACTCCAGGAATCTCTGTTGCTTTAGAACGAAATCACTAAAAGCGTGCATGCAAGCGTTGGACGTCCGAATGTCAAGGGTACGAAGGTCCCGATTAGGGCTTCTGCCCGCAAATGCCACTGGGAACATTAAACGACTGCTAATAATATTCGTTCTATTTCATTTAGAAAGAACGAAGGTTAGTAAGGGTTTTAAATTTGGGATCATCTTAGCTGGGACACAGTTTTTGTGTCCAGACTCCGAGTTGTCGGCTTTGTGCAGGCCATTCCCTGTACCTCGGTACATCATAGACGTACTCATGGACGCTACTTCTTCACTTCCTCTCATTCTTTCGCGTGCAATCGTACCAAAGCGCACAAATGCAAGCAAACTGCATCCCAGTGCAGCTTACACCGGTAAGAAGTGGCCTGCCATGCTTTCTCCTTGTGCAAAAAAAAGTGTCTTACGAGACCTTTGTCCAGAGGAACTCGCCTTAATAGGTCCACAAATGGGCGTTAATGGTTCCTGCACTCGCAGCACGGCAATCGATGATCAGCTCTCCGCGCTGCATAGCCGGTGGAGATACCTCGCTACAGATTGACCTGGCAAAAAGGAGAGACTGCAGTCAACTCCATATTAAACGTTTATGATGGCGGAGTGCGCAGAAGGATAAGGAAAAGGGTTTTAGAGATGTGCACTTAAGAAAGGGCCTAACGCATCGTATTCAAAAGACAAGCGGGCCCACCCGCTGTCTGAGCTAAATCGAACCATTAGGTTAACGACGAGATGACACCATTGTGCTGCGTTCACAGTGGCCGTTAAGATGGGTGTCGGTGCGCCATTCAACGCTACTTCTTTGTTGTCTTCGCTCACGACGTAGAAGGCAAAACCCACTTTGCTTTGCATTCGTATTTTGTCGCGTGCTTCAAATGCATGTAATGGCACATGATACTAGCAGGTGCAGGAACGTGAGCCGAATTGGGTCACGGGCTGTCTTAAGAACGTCAAAAAAAGGTCTACGGGAGACGTACACTACAAGAAACAGTTTAATAAGTGGTGTATTCATTTGATCTACAACATTTCGTATCACACTCATGGTCTGCCATCGATGCTAAAGGAAAGTTGAGCAATCGAATATTCTAATATAGTTACTAAGTAATACGAAAACACTATTTTCATTGCACAACTTACAACGTCATGCATTCGGTGCAATCCAAGTCCAAAGTTGGTTTCGGTTTTGAGATGTTGCGTCAAGCTACGTGGAGCAATCTGTGTGACCGTAATTGTGTGCTTCGCATTTCATTGGAGATTTGCAAGTTTTTTCTATTAGATAAGAAATTTACTTTTACATAAGTCAAGTTTTATAAACTCAGCTGCCTTTCTTAGTTTTTTACACTGAGACAGTGCAAAACCTTTATATATAAAAGTATTTTGTAACACGATCATATTACCTGTTTATTTAAGCAATACCCAATTGGTTACGGCCGGTTTTAAAGCGAACACATTTTATGATTCATGAACACATCAACAACGAAATTCGGTATTGACTGAGGTCCAGAAAAAGTGGCAGCTAAATCCAGGTGACCCGATGACCGAAACCGGCGAAAATTAGGGAGTGCCTAGGCCCCTCTTGCGTCACACGTGGTTATATGCTTTCCTATGAACTGATAACGCTGGAGTAAGTGTCAACTTGTTTTTGTTTGAATAATAGTGCATTGCATTAAATCCAGAGCGCATGTCGATCCTTAGACTTAGAAGGATTGAGGTAGATTAAAAATGATTCCGTTGGAAAAATAAAAGTTAAGGTAATTTAGTGGGCTTGTAGTGGATTAAGGGAGGGTTTCTGTAATGTTCGAAGGATTAGGAGTTGATTACATACGTTTTCAGCAACGGTTAGGAACAAAATTTACACGCATGCGACAGGAAGCTCGCATTCTGCTCGCACCAGCGGAATGTATACTTTCTCTAGTAGTCAGAGAGCGAGCAACTATTATGCTGCTAGCACGGTAGCCTTAAGTGTAGTGCAACATTTCGATCACAGATCATGTTTCGCAAGGAAATTAAGCTCTCACACAACGATGATGACACTACAGCGGCGTAAAAATGCTCCGCGTCGCTGTAGTGCTGTAGCGCCCCTCGAAAGGGCTCCAAGAGTGCATTATTCCCAAGCAATAAAACTATCTGCGTATAACTGCAAAAACAAATAAAAATTATCGTCGACGAGGTAAATAGGCTCAATATCGGCCATTATTCTCACATGCGGGCAGGAAAACCCGGCTCACCCATGCACCAGAAAGGGTTCGGGCACATTTTTGGCCCATGGTGCCTGAAAGCATATTTTCTCTCCATAACACCCTTCCATTTGCCTTGATTAGATTTAAAATGGGTATAGCACCCCTCAGTGATTGTATAAGATTTATTTGCAGAGATATTCTCAAAAGAGGGGGTTTTCCACAGTGTATTCTCAATTTTGAGCCTACGCTGCTGCAGTCGCATAGACTCTATGTAAGTGACATTGCCCTTCTTCCGTTCTTGTTTGGTGGGCTGCACGTGCGGCAAACCATTTCACTGTGCCTGCGTACGTAAACGACGATACTTTCTTTTCTCTATGATTTAACTGCAGAAATTGCCCGCACATAACCTTTGTGTTTTCTTGGGGACTGGTGCATCTCGCTAATCTGTCGTTGCCGCTATGTTTGGGATAGGTATAGAACAATTAAAAAAAAAACATCACACATATACACACGCATGAGCAGGATCTTTGCTCTGATGCTGCATATCAATGCAAACACACTAACAGAGTACGCAAACTTTGCGAGACCTGAAAACGTATGTATTCTTGCATTTCACAAATCGAATGTTTGCACTCTGGCACCCGGACAGGAACGCTTCATCGATACAAAGATGAACAGCATACAAGCGCTAGGAAATGGAGAACGACCGATGTGAGTGTTGTCACTCACAATACAGCGCGCATATTTCATGCCCGTAAGCTGTGGAACATGGTGCCAGAAATCATAGCGGGGGCCGTCTACAACGAAGCTCGCTTCTATAGTGTCTCACAGAGCCGTGCTACACGTCTATGTTGCAGGCTTTGCAATAGATTGAAATATACTTTTATAGTACTTCATTGTAATTGCAAGAATACGGCAAATGGAAACATGGTACTGACTGCGGTGTGCCGACAATTTATTTTATGCACTTGGCGTTAAATTGTATTCCCCATCTTATTCCATGCTAACAGCAATACATCAATCTCCGCTATTTTCTGGTTTTCAAACATCCCACAAAGAGATTATTTTGTTTTGAATCTTGCAGGCATCATTTAGTAGGGCCATTTCGTCTTATAGGATCCTACTAGAGACAGAAGTGCATGAACACAAATAGTACACATTTGCTTAGTTTTCTTATCTACCGAACTCCAAAAATAGCTATATTTGTTTCGAGAAGTCTGTTTTGGGCAGATATGCACTGCGGCTTTGTATTTTATTATAGTGCCAAAAAGCATTTTTTTCATTTGTTCTGTCCATATTCTTTTAATGAACATTTATTGGTGACGTTCTTGCAATGAGCTCATGCCTTTTTGAATGCCTTTTCCAGTCCCATCAGCAAATACTCAGAACAATTGAAGTCTAAACTTTCCATAGGCGTTTCATTTATCAAAACACAAGCAATTAGGAAAGTAGTCCAAGTAGCGAAATCCCTCTGCTACACAATACTCTATTCTGGGCAGTTTGTCTTAAAATGTCGACTTTGTTTTTGCAGGTTTTATAGTCAGTCTCATGAAAGTTGCAGTGATGAGTCTTTACTCAAAATTTATGTTTGTTGATTGTGTATCAATGTTCCTATCAAGCAGAACATTTTACGTGCTGGCGATCAAGTTTTTTTTGCATGGCGCCTGGATAACAGTAATTATTGCAACACTACATGGCACGTGGATCGCATATTCTCGAGACACAGTGTTTCTCAACCAACACAATGATTTTACCAATATCAGACTTGCTGTCAAGCTACAAATGAAATTGAATTCGTGAACGTGGGGCTGCCATACAACAGTCTGTAAATGTTTGAGTTGTGATTTTTAAACCATCTTAATTTGACTACATTATACAGTGACGACGTACATGTAGAAAGGCAATTGTACAACTTCCACTTTTCTGATGGCGGCTTGAAATGCTCTAGACGCACATGGGGGGTAGCATTGCCAAACTTTTTACAAATGAACGTATGAAAACTAGGCGTACGTGCCAGCAAATGTTTTTCTTTCGAAAGAAAAGAACAATTTGACAATTGTACCAAGACAATAGAAAAAAACGAGAGCCAAGATAGTTAGTTTTTTGTAATAATGCATTGCATGAACTACATTTAAACAGATGTCAGTCGGTGTTTAGTGCATTGTTACGAATGCGAATAATGTCTGTAGGCCTCTAATTTTCTTTTAAGGCTACAGCCTCACATTTGCCAGGGGCCGCAGCGTAACATGGCTAAAAAGGTCCCTCTATATCTAGCAAATATGTGGATTTTCAGACGTTTTCATCGCTTTTTTCTTCTTTGCTCTCGGTGAAAGTCTTACTAACATTTATTTATGGCATTGCCAGAAAGGAAGTTCTACAAAACGACGTTTTAAATAAATGAAAACGATTGCTTTATTATTCTGTAATGTGAATAGTTACACAAACAAAAAAATAGAAACATTGTTGCAAAGGCCTGCTTTATCGCCGTGTTTTGAAAGAGACGAGGCAAGTTTATGGAATGTAGCTAATCACGCATCACTATGCCTCTCGAAGAACACTGATTATATATAGAGAGAAAAGAGCATATCTACCGCCTTTCACTGTTGATTCTTAGAATGACTGCCCAATGAGCTTGATTCTTAACTGTGCATAGCAATTTGCTCGAGAGAACGTCAAACAGAACGAAAGAAGCGATTTTTGAGCATACATTGTTTGAAACCCAAATATTTTTTAGCATCTTTATAATTATAGCAACTCAATACAACGATAATGAATATAATGGATTGGTTTATTACTTTTTGCAACCATTAACACGATGGCTTGCACTACTTCAAATTAGCGTTAATTTTACGAGAACAAGTTCACTGTTTATGACACATGGAGACGGCTCTGATGCATCTCTCTTAGGCCTCGTTATTGCATGCTTGGAAGAGAATTAAATCTCTAAAAGAATAAAAAGTGATCTACCCTGCCGCGTGTCGAAAACAAGCGTATTTTTGTTTTCAATCGTAGTGTTTTCTGTAATATTGCAGTGCATTACCTCTAATAATTTTCGACCTCTTTCCATTTAACGACGTCACCTGGTTATGGCACTGTAGACAAAAGCAGGATTACTCATGTAAACATTCGCTAGCGGTTAGAAACTCCCCATTAACCCCTCTTCGATTAACGTTGACTTTTTGTACCCATCGTTCCGTTTTAGCCTTGCTCTTTTCTGGATCAACGCGCTTCCACTTTACGCGACACGCTCCGTGCCTGCTACACTAAATTCAAAGCGAAGAGCGGCTTGCGTTCCAGAAGAATATTCAGTAGCTACAATATTGACTTGGGTTTTAAATGCTAAATTACTTAAAACCAATACATTCCAGTTTCACTGCGTGAAGGTGTCTAAGTGACGCGTTCTTGATAATCAGGGATATTATATTTCTGTAATAAAAACGAGAAGGTGTGGGAAACACTTGAAAGTCCCCGTACGCGTCACAGAGAAACGTGTATCAGTGCGCGCATGGGCTAATCAGTACTAGATGAGCTCGCGTACAAGCATGGCGGCAGAAAGTTAAGTGGGCGGATGAGGTTAAGAAGTTCGCGGGGGTCAAGTGGATGCAGCTAGCACAGAACCGGGTTAAGTGGAGAAATATGGGAGACGCCGTCGCCCTGCAGCGGGTGTAGTCAGGCTGATGATGATGATGATGACAAGCATGACAAATAAGAAAATGTGAACTAAATTCATGTATGATTTGGCGCCAAGGACGCAGCAAAATGAAACTTATTCATGGATAGAAAATGTGCACACCAAGAACAAATTGTGTAGCTACTTCTCGCTGATAATACATGGGAAGCATGACCGTTTATCCACCCTGTGGACTGTTCCTTTTAGTATCTGGACAATCATCATCATCATCATCATCATCATCATCATCATCATCATCATCAGCCTGATTATACCCACTGCAGGGCGAAGGCCTCTCCCATATTTCTCCACTTAACCCGGTTCTGTGCTACCTGCATCCACTTGACTCCTGCGAACTTCTTAATCTCATCCGCCCACCTAACTTTCTGCCGCCCCCTGCTACGCTTTCCTTCCCTTGGAATCCAGTTTGTTACCATCAGCGACCATCGGTTATCCTCTCTTCGCACTACATGTCCTGCCCGTGTCCATTTCTTCTTCTTAATTTCCACTAGAATGTCGGTAATTTGAGTTATTTCTCTGACCCACTCTGCACGCTTTCTATCTCTTAATGTTACCCCTACCATTTTTGGTTCCATAGCCCTCTGGGTTGTAATCAACTTAAGTAGAACTCTCTTGGTTAGCCTCCACGTTTCAGCCCCATAGGTGAGTACAGGCAAGATGCAACTGTTGTATACTTTCCTCTTGAGCGATACCGGTAAGCTGCTAATCTGGACAATATTTCTTTTCAAAGTTTTTCGTCGATCATAAAAAATGAAATGAAAGGCTACCTGCCAGAACGCTTATACTGAGTACCTGTGTTTAAGCATAACTGATTATAGTTTTCGCAAAACCAGGAAGAAGCGCACTTAGCTTTCCTTTCTTCGTTTATTGTTCCTAATGCTTATAGTTACTGGGACCTGATTTTGGTGACAAACAATTTTCACGAGAGAAAAAAAGAAAACTTCGCATTACATGGGTTGAACTTAAATTTATCCGCAGACCACCGGTTTACAAACTTCGCCCCTGAAAAATTAACTGCTTCCTGTAATGAATAGTGTTGTAGGAGCACGGAAGGACTTTTTCGATAATCCTCTGTGTTTCGATGTTTCCGTTAAGCCGATTAAACACAGCCAGGAGCTCGTGATGTTGCGACATTTTTTAGGCTTGTTATTCTTGCTCCTGAGTTCGTGCTCGCCTTTTTTAAACATGTATGACATCAAACGCGGTAAAAGATCGGCTACCTCAACACGCACCTTTTTACACACTTTCTCGTATACATATAAAATGACTTTGTAACATAGTTGGAAAATGAACTTTTGTTGAGCCGCAAATGAAGCGCATTAGCAGTTCGGCTTTGCCAGCAAAAAATCACCTGTGCAGTGCAACACAATATGTTTTAACTTCTAACTAATCCGCTATATAATGCACGTAATACTTCTTCTATAATGCGAGTGTATCAAAAAGTAGTCCACTAGACCTCACAGAGTGTCAGGTCTGCTCAAAACATCTTTCATTTCGGTCACACCATCAAGGAAAACGATTTTTCACTGATAACGCTAAAGAGGGCATGCTGGCCCAAATGCTTCCAAGAAATGTATCATAAAATTTGTATGATAAAGCTTTTATCCATCTCGATTTCATGGCCTTTATTCTCACCTGTTTCCTAATTTTGAGAGTGGCTTCGCATTCATCAAAATTAGGAGTACATACGCCTGGCGTGCATTCTACACGGAATTCCAAACTATTGCCCTTACGGTTTCCAAGCTGTGTCTAGTGCACGTAGCAAGTCTATTGCGACCCTCCCAATCTGGCTTACAATTAATGTTACCAAATGACATCGATAGCGACTGATCAATTGTTTCTATATGTGCAGTGAATAAACTTGTTTTTCTCACTCGTAGTGGAGATTTCCTTCTTCATACAAAAATATTTACAACCTTACATACTTTTGCGAGCACATTAAATGCCCAAAACAGAACATCAACACATGTTCGCTGGCCTTTTTTAGGCCTTTGCGTTAATGCCCTCTGTTTATTTACTGAAAATTTGATATCAGCGTCGGTGTTCTTAGGGAAAAATCATCGGCATCGATCTGGCAGAGGGTAGCTGGTGGCTGACATGTCCTGGCATGTCCTGGCATTGGCAGGACGTAGTGTAGTCTGACGTCGCGTGAAACACGACAGACAATCAGTCTTGCAGGACCCTCGCAATCTGAGTAAGACACGCTACGCATAGCTCACGCCTGCAGGTTCTTACGGCTCACAATGATTAAGCGCGGCATTATACCTAAATGGGGTGGCCTTTCATATACGACTTCATGCAAACGTTTTACTTGGTCCTAGAAGCTGCCTTCCTTCAAGTGTACAAACAGTGTTTCCGACGCCTTCTTAAAACACGTCATTATATTTCCTGATTTCATCACTGGCATCATAACCTCACGTTTCAAGAAAGCACAAGAAAGATTTCGCGGAAAATAGTTTCCGGAAGCAACTGAAAAGGCTACAAAATTAGTGGTATCCTAAAGGTGTCTTGGTATCGGTAGCCGAAGCCAAGATTCGATAAAGACGTGTTCACAAAATTCGACAGAGACGTCTTCACATGCACAAGATGTCACAAAATATGAAATGCAAAAGCCAGACGGCCATGTGTTTAAGTTGAGTTCTCAGTCCCTAATAAGATCACCAACTCATTATGTAAGATTACAAATTCTTTCCATGTAAAGAGGCAAGCCTGCACTATGAACGCGATATTTTTTTTTTTTTTTACTGCACAAAATAACTTGTCTATTTCCTGCGAAGTCTTGTGGCAAAGTTTATGCATGCGAAACCGGTACGTACCTAAATAACAGGGTACGATATAACAACGAAAACAAAGAAAACAGCAGAAGCAATATTTTTAACACTGTGTGGGACGCAAGCCAAACATAAATACTATACTTTTAATGAATGTCGTCTTATTATCACGAATAGTTATCTATTTATTTATTTATTCTGATAAGGGGGTTTATAGAAGCAAGAGAGAGGAACAGCTTAGAAGGCATTTTTTTTAGCATGTCTTCTTTGCTGCTTATAAATAAATAGATGTTTCTTTTGTTGGCACCTAGAAAAAGCAGAATCTGTTGTGAAGTTGCTGATCTGTGATATGGTGCTGGAGGGCTTTAGATGCACTCACAGTGTATAAATATTGAATTAAAAATCATTTGAAAGTTACTACATGTGCTGTCTGCTTGGCGTTACCTGTGTTTTCGAACGGCAATGTCTTTACCAGGAGCAACCATGTCACAACTTACACAATAAACTGCCTACCATTTTTTATGCGTTTTAGGTTAGCCGTATTTACAGCAGCTGCCTGCACTTTGTGAAACGTATACAAAATTATCGGATGTATATAGATCATCAAATGCAATCTTGTCAGTCGGGAGGTTTCGCAGAATATTTATGATATGTCTTTGCCAATACAACTTTTGATTTTCGCCTGTGATGCTACCGTCGTTGTAGATTGAGGCTGTCGCACTGACGGCAGAGCAACAACTAGGTATCTGCACGAGAGTGTGCGCGCTTCTTTGTAGAATGTGCTAAGTACAGTTATTAGGAGATGGTGGTTCGAAATCAAGGGTACGCTTAAAGACTCAAGTGCGAGCACTTTTCGTCGAGTGTAGGCGGCGTATAGGGGAGACAAACTTGGCCAGAGGGCGCTGCGCTGGTCTGGGCGTTTAAGAATGGAGATGACAATCAATGGAAGAAATTTAACAATGGAGATGCCGCATGTGCTGCATGTGGAAACTCCAGTGAAACAATTGACCATATTATACTCGAATGCAATGGTATCCACCCGGAAGTTGATGCAGGCGCAATCACTGTTCCTGAAGCTCTGGGGTTTGGAGATAACAGTGGCCGGGTGAATAAACCGGCGGTGGAAACTAGCAAAAAACGGTTGCAAGATTGGTGGCTTAAAAGCAGAAAAGTGGCATAATGTTACTAATGTAGAAACAAGAATTCAATAAATAGATTGATAGTATAGTTAACCAATCTAAAACAATAATTAAGATATAGGGGGAAAATGAGCATGATAGCTACTGCTACCACCCCGTTTCAAAGGGGACGCTCCTATATTCCATCCATCCATCCGTCAAGCGCAGGCCTCCACGGAGACTCCGAAAACCCTCCGCGCACCGCGGCCGCGTCGTCTGCTCCGCGCTGAATGCGGACGCGTTTTTACGTGACGAGTTATGGCCGCCGTGGCACTCCAAGAAAAGAAAAAAAAAAAGCAAACTAAAAGGACTAAATTATGGCGCAATTTTTTGTACACCTTGTGTGGTAAACGTTAGACTGATGGGCGGTTGTCGGTCCTTTTCGTTAAAGTGGCTCTAAGGCAGCTCTCTCTTCCCTCTCTCCCCCACAATATCGTTTACCGCAGTTCGTCCCTGACGGTACCGCAGCGGCCATTGTGGGTCAGCCTCTAACAACAGAGGTGTCAATCGTATTTTCATACGCGATTTTGCTTCGGGAGCTCAAACACTGCGCGCTCGCTCGAGCAGATTACAGAACTAGGGATCGCACAGAATAGTTGTAGAACAAAAAAGACAAAAGGTTGCTGCTCAGAACTGTCACCGCCTGCATCGAAAGTCGTCAGCTGTTCGTCTTGAGGAGAGAGAAAGCTACTGCGAGAATGGCATGCCTCGGCTTCCGGTCAATGACCCAGGTAGTTAGGAACCACTAATCGTTAAAGGCAGATATGGCATTGATTGCGGACAGCAGCGCCGCAGCAGCGAATTAATTTCATCTGGCCGCTGTCGGCATGAGCAAAAGGATAAGGCGGTATGTATGCGCTATTGTAGCATTGTAGGCAACATGCACAAACTGCGCCGAAGAAAGGCACATGGCGCCGGTAGCATGCTATGTAATCGTCCCTTGTTGAAGTGGATGGTTCATTTTGGGTGGCAACGTTTAGTCCCCGTTGACCTTTGGGGGGGGAGGGGGGGAGGAGGAGGGGTTGAAATGTATGTCGTGAAAAAGGCAAGTGGGCCCTTTTAATTGAGTGGTCAAACCAAGGCTCCCTAACCCGCGCCCCGTGCACAGTCGCTGTGTACACGCGTATTTAAGATCCTGGGAAGAGTGCACCCTTCCTCTCTGAAAAGCAGGGACGCGGATATCGGGATTTCATCATTCATCGTTACCCTTCTGCACCTCAACCATAAAAGGTGTCGCCCCGGGCCCCTCCATTTATCTGTGCACATGAAAAGACTCGTGTGCCCAGTGTGTTGATGCCTATTATACAAGAAAAGAAGTTCTGCCGGACATCTCCGTTTTCATCCCTCTTTCTTTCTATCATAAATACTTTTACTCCTTTATGTACCCATTCTCGTATGGTGCAGTTAGAGTACCCCCCAAAAAAATAAGACAAGTGCTGCGCCTTGCATTTATGGTATCCAGTTTTCTTTTACTGGACCAATCTGAACCCACTGAGTGGTGTGGTCCACTTCTACTAAATAAGATGGAAATTTATTCTTCGGTGAGATTGTATTACGTCAAGTCAATATAGGCAGAAAAAGGAGGCACAGGAATAAAATACAGGAGTGATAGGAAAATATACTCTATAGTTCACTGTAGCCGTCATGAGGACACCTTTGATGGATCTTGTGAATATGAGCTATTCGACCTTGTTTTTCAGGATATGGTATGTCTAAACGATTGGCCATCAGTAAGGTCGCCGTGGCTGCCCTGCTTAATTTCGTCGCTTTCTCGGAAGTCGGCACGTACACGCATTACCCGTATGTTCATAAGTGCTTAGCGCTTCTTTTCCTAACCGATAAGTTCTGCGATTGCATTTTCTCGCATCAAGCTCCAACATATTGCTTCCCCAGAGAAAGCTAGACACCCTGCAAGGACGCGGTTTCAGAAAAGGAACAGTGGGATGACCTAATTGAGCTTCTGCGATTCTGCTTTTTAACTTTTTCTGGCGGTGGCCTATAACTCGAGTCGTGTGGCTGCATCCAGACACCTTCTAATTACACGTCCTGTAGTGCGCTTATGAACCGAATAAAAATATTCTTCTAGGAAAGCTGTAGCGTTCCTACAGGTAAAATTCAGAGATATCTTTCCTTTTGCTTCAGACACAACTGAAGTAATAGAAGTAACATAAATGCGTTCCCCGTCTGTACAATAACATTTAGCTTAAAACAACGTTTTCATTTACATGCGCTCAAAAACAGCCTTGTGAGCGGGCAGACCAGGCACTGATATCAACCTGGTCCAAGCGGTAAAGATAGTGTATTTTTTGTTTGATGGTTATCTCAAATTCTGTACTTAAATGGTATTTCTGCAGGAACCGCAACAGGTTGGCGCATCACATAGGGAAGAACTGATGCTAGGCGCTAAAAAACAAAGAAACGGAGATTAACTAAACTTTAAACGGTGTCTTTGTAATCGAAAACTCTATTACAGTGGAGACGACTCCCTGACGCTAGAAGCCAGTTTGTATTGGAAGCCCAAGTTCTTAGATGAAAATGCGGTATCCCACAGCATGCGAAACATATTTAATAGCAGATAGTGATAGTGCAACGCAAGCTTGCGCATGAGAATACAAGTTGAGGGACTGACGCAAACTTCTTAGAATGCTTGAAGAAAAAAAATGCAATGTCATTGAAGCAAAAATAGACATAAAAAATTTCAACTAGTGTCTTGTGACACATAGGCATGCTGTACAGTTCTCAATTTGAGAAATGAAACGCACATTTGAATCAATTGTTACATTTGACGCGAAGAGGACTATTCTTTAAATCACGTAGAGGCAGATGTTTTCAAAATACTGTCAATTAGTAACTGGTTAATTCAGAGGATAAGAAAACTTACGACTGCACTGGTTAAAAAAAAAAAAAATTTGGAAACTTTTTTTGAAAGGGATAGTTTGAAGCTTTCCAGATAATTCTGAGAATTTGACAAAAAGGTGAACGCAGTCTCCCGCTACTCACGAAGTATTAACAAGAGGCCCTTTAAAAAGGGTCTCGTTAAAAGAATAAGAGCATTATATCAGGAACCTACCCCTATTGCTAAATTATCACCAAATTTTATTTGTGCAATATATATAGTAATGATATCGACCAAACTCAGTGGCAAAAAGCAGATGAATACTCTAGAACTACCTTGAATGCCGGCGAAAGCGACATGCAACCAATTGCGCTACTCTTATTAGGAACCCATAAAGAGTTACAGGAAAGAGATTGTTTGTGAAAGAAGTCAGATACTGTGATGTCAAAGAATGTGTGAATATTGTTTTCGGCAAGAGAACAAGAAAATGCCTTGACGCCGAGCCTTAGTAGTGGTGCCGTATGAAAGAAAGCACTCGATACTATTTCGATTTCCGTCATACAACCTCTTCTAACAAAGTGTACTCTCGAGGAGAGCGCCTGTCTTTACTTAAGGCCTTTATATGTAATGTGAAAAGTAGGGCAAGTATTGGTACTCTGTAAACTGTTAGGATGTAAATTTCGCGTTATTCGGTGCACTTGCAATACTTACCATGAGGTCCTGCTGTGAAAACACCAAGAAATGATTAAAAATCGAAGCTTCAAAATAATATAAGTTCTACTGAAAATAAAATATGTATTGTCATCAAAAGGTTTGTTATAAAACATTACGTCAGAACTTACAACTTTGGCCTTCCCCGACATGTCAATTGCGAACACAGTGAGCACAAACGCCTAAGCCTAAGACCTTGTCTGTTTACGAAACCTCTCCAAAATGGTTTTCCTCTTGCTTACCCAATGACAAATATTTTCATATCCCTATTTATTACATACTACACTTCAGAGGTTTGCTCTAACTCTCTCATACATTAAATGGAAAAACACGGTTGTTTTCTGAGGATACAAAGAATAATTTGTAAGTTTCTGTACCGAATACAGGCCTTTGTGGTGCTTTCTTCATGCCTACGCCAGTTCGACTTTGGCACATATCAACAGTGCGGCCACTGAGCGAACACTGGATAGCAAATTTGACTGCCTATAGTGGTTCAGTACAGCGAGACTTTGATAGGCTGCGCTCCTTCAAAATTGTTATATTGGAGGCGTATACTTCCTTCGTAATATCAATTTGAAAGGCGGAATGATTCAATGCATTGTTATTTGGTGCTTTCTTTCTGCGGTCCAGATGTATTGGCAGCATGTGTTTGAAAGAGCAAATGAAATTCCACAGCGAGATATTGTCACGTAGGTTTCGAGGCAATATCCTGGTGCTTTCATTTTTTTGCTGTTGATAGAAATGGGGACAGGGACACCAAAACACATACGTGGCCCCAGCGAACGTGTGATATTCGAGGCTCATTGCAGGATATTGAATATTTTCTTCTAGTTTTGAAGCTGCAGTTCACATTAGAAGTTTAACAGCTCTACAAATCAGAATACTGGATGAAGCCATGCTGGCAATCTCATGTTATTCAATAAAAAAAGGCGAGTAGTAAGTTTTTTAAAATGGCGATTGATATTTATGAATTTTAATACATACCTACAAACGAAAGGGGCTTAAATACACTACTAGCTCAAAACAGAGGTACAATGAGATTAATACAAGAAAATGACACCAACCACAGTTTGTGAACGCAGGACAAAAAAAAATTCATCACGGCAAATTCTTTTTCTCTACGACAGCAACATTTGAAGGTCTGCTTGCGCATTACATTATGCACGCATTTCGTATTTCGAATTCAATCACAAACAAACATTTGAAGAAAGCGTGTAAAATGTAATGTAAGATTTCGTCCCATGATTAGATGTGCAGACCGGACTCCCCTCCTTTACCCTTATTGAATTCATCGGTGCTATAGTCTTCAGTCATAGTTCGCTGATTCGGAAAAGATATCAGAATACTTCTTGAGGTATCTAAAGGTTTAGGACGAGAAACTAATGCAGAAGTTAAGCTTTTATACGAGAATATAAAGAAAATTTAGGACGCTTCTCCACGCGAGCCAATTCAATGAGAAAAAAAAAACGGAACATCATTTGTCTACCAAAGTCTAGTGCAGTCACCTGGTAGCTTTGAAAAGAGCTAGTATTTTGTATACGCACAGCGAACGCACTTCAGACGTTCTGTCGAGGTTGCTTGCAGCATATAACGTTTATTCCATTCTTAGTGAAAAAGTTTGCATAATGACATTTGCTAGAAGAACGAACGTTAAGTTGCAAAAAATTCGATATATGAATGTGTGTTTAAAAAATACCATCGTTTTATCTAAAGCTGCTTCGAAGACTGTCGAAGTTCTCCCATTTTTTTCATATTGAAGCTTCTCCGAAGAAAAACAAATATAACCGAAATACAAAGAGTACATGTAATACTTGCTCCTGTATAACTTTTAATGCCTTAAGGTAATCAAAACAAACAACTGGATCTAAACGAAAGAGAATGAAGAAAAGTAGTATAGGTAAATTTCCAATTCTAAGAAAAAAAGGCACTATGTGCCTGCAGTTTAAAGACGATGGGAGAGTCGCGAAACGTGCACACTTCAGGGGTTGCCGTTCGCGACAATTTAAAGTAAAGCGGCAGTTGTCATGCAAAGGAAGAAACGTTTTGCGTTGTATATTATTAAAAATCAATAAAGAATATTTATGCACGTAAAATAGAGAGTGAACTTAACCATTTCATTATAATTTAAACTACACACCAATTGAACCTACCAACTTACTCCGTTACAAACATGGAAAATTCATGAACAATTGATGCATCATTGAGTTTAAAAACGAGATTCTCATCGGAAAATAGGTGGGGGGTAGTCTACCGAAGTATACTCTGATGGATGCTGGTAGTTTGGGTTGTAGCTGCTTTATTTCATCAATGCTTCAAGCTAGAATTTATTTTACAAACACTTCGCTATCCCTGTCAAAAGTTGGACATTCTTGCGCCAGATCTCGTCTTTATAAATACGAACGAATAGTCGAGAGGAAACTAAGTCATTCAATGTGCTTAAGATTCTTCTAAACCCTTTGAATGAGCTGAACCGGTGCGGACGTTCTCTATTCATGCAAAGCTGCAGTTCCCTCTGTAATGTACTCGAGCGAGTCGCATTTTAATTCTCTTCGGAAGCACTTTTCAGACTAAGAAAATTGTGGCAGAAACGCTGCGGGAGCGTTTTTAAGAAGGAATGCGGAGAACTTCAGTTCTCAGAGACGTCTCTCTCAAGAAGGCGTTATTACTCTCCGTCGAGAAGAAGTGCATGGCCTGCTTTAATATATGCGCATCCCTCTATGGGCCAGTTGTGCTGACTTATACATATTTGAGACTTTAGCCTTCTATGTGAGTGCTCGACTTTATTTGGTATTGCATATTCATTTCAAAATCTATCGCATGGTGGCGGAGGCCTCTATGTTGTAGTATTAATGTGTGTGGAAAATGGAAATAAAGGCTTGAACGTTACGCCTGAAGCCCTATTGGAACCTCCACAAGGTACGTCGAAGCATATTGTGTAATGAAGGGGGTGGATATGGGGGAAATATGCACAATGTGGGTGACGAGGAGCGCCACTTAGGAAAATGTTAGCCGTGGCCTAAAAATGACAATTCAATACGTAGACACGTGTATCCCTATAAAGAAACGAACAAGTTAAAAAGATACATCTGCAAAAAACAAAAACTCGCCCATCACTCGTTTTGACGCACGGTTGTTCAGAGCTTGAGCTGAATACGTTACTAACTAAGTCAAGTCGAGGAGTGGATGTGTATGCGCTATTTTTATATCAAGTGCAATGCTTCATTTTCGCACTTTGTGAGCTTTTGAGCAATGCTGACATTACTTTCTCAGCTACCCGTTGGCCTTTAAGTGTGCTGAATCTTCTTACGGGCTATCATGAGGCTCCCCGATGTCCGGCCTCTTTATTAGGCATCCTGTGTCGGAGCAAAATCGGTGAATACCGTAACTTCTCTGAGGTGGATACTGTATCATCTTCTCAGAACTAGCAAAACTTTCCTTGCTCTCAAAATTATCTGGCTCGTCGATCCCACGCGCAAAGCTTCATTTTACTTCTCAAGTAGCCAGCAGAAAAGTGCAGACGCTAATTCCCTTCGAACTAAGAACTGGAAGCGCGGAACCGGAACCACGAAACGAACCCCCGGTCGGAACACTCGTCATGACTGCAGGGTACCTGAACTTTCGCATACCGTTATCTAGGTAAAGTAATTTCCCCCATAAGACAAGTGACACAACCGACAATCCGGCCTCTATATGTTAATCTATTCTAAACCAATATGAGAGCTACAGGGTATTAGACGGAGGGCAGGCACCAGTACGCCTCTGAATGCGTTTAATTCCCTAGCTGTCCGCGCTAGCGTCAGTACCACAACATGACACTCAGTCTTTCTCTCACGCACGCGCCCCCCTTCCAAAACCTCGTCTTACTTCTCTTAGTCGCTCTTTTTGCAGATTCTTGCCTGAATCTGCAACATAGAGAACGTGTACAATATGTCCATATGGTCCGTGTATCACTACATAATTTCTATCAGACATGCATATATGGTCCTTACGCTCTGTATATGCTCTCTATCCACATGCACGGAACAGTGCGTAAGGCTATAGGATGGTACCAGTAAAAGTCGGGCTCGTTGTCATCAATTCATCTTGTGCACCTCTGCATGGTGCTCGTCGATTCGGCAGGCGACGTGTGGTGCACACACACACACACACACACACACACACACACACACACACACACACACACACACACACACACACACACACACACACACACACACACACACACACACACACACACACACACACACACACACACACACACACACACACACACACACACACACACACACACACACACACACACACACACACACACACACACACACACACACACACACGCTCGCACGCACGCACGCACGCACGCACGCACGCACGCACGCACGCACGCACGCACACACACACACACACACACACACACACACACACACACACACACACACACACACACACACACACACACACACACACACACACACACACACACACACACACACACACACACACACACACACACACACACACACACACACACACACACACACACACACACACACACACACACACACACACACACACACACACACACACACACACACACACACACACACACACACACACACACACACACACACACACACACACACACACACACACACACACACACACACACACACACACACACACACACACACACACACACACACACACACACACACACACACACGCACAATGAGACGTAGGACGACGACTTGAAGTAACACCCAAGGCGTGTTGCTGTTTTTTACACCCAGTTCGATACATTCCTGACTGCTCTGCTGCCCTATGGCATACCTTGCCGTGGTGCCTTAGCTGTTACGGCACTCGTCTGCTGAACCCAAAGAGGCGGTATCAAATCTCGGCCAGCGCGAGGGAAGCTTTCAAACGGAGGCGAGAAGCAATGCACCTGTGCAATGTGCGATTATAGAGCACGCTAAGGAACCCCAGGTGGTCAAAATTTCCGGGAAATTAATCCCTATTAATAAGAGTCACAAAAACTCTGGTCATAGAATGCAATAAGTTCGAATATAGCCCTTGGGGCACCGCGAAGGAAAAGATTAGAGAAACTTAAGCTGCAAAAACGCATAGATTCTAGCTATTAGCTATGGAGGCTAGAAAAAAGAATAGAAAGGACACAATAATAATCAAATTGTTGTGGAATGATTGGTAAAATTCGCCCTTTCCGCGATATTAATAATTATATATTTATGTGCAATATACCAACGTTGCTTCTGTAATAAAGCATGGAGAGTAAAATGCAGCGAGAAAAGGGCACATAAAGCGTCGCTTTTGCTTTTATTTTTAATTTGACGGCATTTAGAAAGCCACTGCTAATAGCAGGTATAATATAAAGCGCTCCTCTGCCAGTAAGAAAAGGTAGGTTTTTTTAAGACGATCGCGAGATGAAAGCACGATTAAATAAATTGCACGCAAAATGTACTGAAAATGCACGAATATTATCACTGAATAAATTCAGCGCAGCTGTTATCTCTTTTACTATCCTGGGAAAATAGGACTCTTTCTCATTTTCTTTGCGTCATGCGGTTCCTATCGCTGATCTCCTGTTGCATTGAAATTCCACGACCATCATTCGCAAAAGCAGCCTTGATGGCAGAACGATGACCCTCCCAAGTACTGCTGTCAAATCTGACGAGAAAAATAGAAAATCTGGGTCGTTGATCCACGCGAGACAGCCCAGAATAGTAAACAGCATCAAGAGAGAAGCGTCTACCAAAAAAACAAAAGTTCTGCAGGAGTCTTCGCATGGCTTGGAGCTGTCTAAGAGGGTTCACCGGGCGTCTGCATGAGGCTTTCGAGCGTAAATTTCGATTTTGATAAACTGCAGCGATCTGAATGTTGAAACGGGGGACTCACGATGTGGTTCCGAGCCCTTAAGCTCGTCGAGCTCAGTAGAGTTGAGTGATGCGCGTCTTAGGGTGACTCTGAGAGGTCACATGCATGGTTTCAGCAGTAGACGCGGCGAGATTCTTTCTTAGAGCATTCTTAACCGCATCACGGAGCTTTTATTTCTGTGCTTTCCTTAAAGAAACTTTAAATATCACATGATAAAACCGAAAGGTATAACGGCACAAAATGACAGACATTTCTCAGCAACAACGCATAGAGCAAGTTGTTTGGTCGCCCCCATGGGCAAACACCAAAATATATTGGTTGGGCAAGCTGTCGCACGTCGGGCCAATATATGTGTCCTAGCATGAATTCTGTTATATTCCTCTTAAGATAATGGTGAACGAGTTAGCTTGTAACTAGTCACTATGAACGAGTTGAGTACATACATAAGACCATAATGTATTAGACAGCTCAACGCATTTGGGTTTCTTTTAGCTCGGAGCACTAATATAAATGACTATATTTACGGTAAGCTCTTGATGGATTAGATTTAAAGATAACAAAGTCATCAAACCTCTGCTATGTCATATAGTCATCACATTTAGAATACAATTAGCGCATTCTTCAATGATGTCTTGAACACAATTGTTCCGGCCGTACCTTGTTTAGTTGTCATAAATCGGTTTGGTTGGTGTATAGGGTTTAACAGTTCAAAGACATCAGGCTATGTGGGATGCTGTAGTCTCTTAACTTGCACTGACGTCGGACAATGCATGGGCGCCTTGCTTTTAACCTAAGTCGAAAATCGTGGGCCGCGGCCCGGGTTGCTGCATAAATTACTTCAGTAGGATGGTTTATGAAAAGCAGGGCTCGCCCCACAAGCAACGAGAATGGGCAACTAATAAGCCAGGTTTGTATCCGGAGAAACTGCAGTGAGTTCTGCACGAAGTCAAGTCGCACACGAACGCCCCTATTCTGAGCTAGCAACCAGCGGAATCACCT
Source organism: Amblyomma maculatum (assembly GCF_055883805.1). NCBI lineage: Eukaryota > Metazoa > Arthropoda > Arachnida > Ixodida > Ixodidae > Amblyomma > Amblyomma maculatum. Next base: position 45,236,493 of record NC_139349.1, on the reverse strand, counting down.
GTACTACGTGCAGAAACACACTTTTGTGTTCTTGTAGTACGGAAGGGCTTCACCTACAAAACCTCCTTCGAGGTAAACACACAGGTATCGCATATCGCCTCCTCGAAACCTGACGAAGCGACCATGTCTGGTTCGGTATCTCATTGTCCACAACACGTTCGCGTGTAGATGGTTTCACTAATGAAAACGCCAATTGACGATAGACAATACGAGTCTATCAAACTTTCTCCCTTTACAAAAGCGACTCGCAGCTTGCTGGCAGCGAGCAAACATCACGGGATAAAAGACCGTAATGTTTTGAAATAATTAAGCAACGCATATTGTTTGGTTAACAGCTAAGTTTCAGTTGAAATAGAGGAAAAATGTCGGTATACCTGAACAAAAGTTTTTTATACTGTTGGCACCATTGTACGCTGCAGGCATGAGATTTTCAACATCTGCTCTGCGTCTCACCACATTGACATGCATTATTTTTGTTTATTCAGCACATCAGTATGTCAGCACATCAGTGTGCTTAGGTTTTTTGCCGTTGTAGAGACTAAGTTTCTACATAAGCCATTTTGTAGCATTTAAACTATTCGAAGTGGTTATAGGAGCAAGGCGAGAACTTCGCGCCCTTCGCTTTATGCTATGTTAATACTGAAGGCCGCCCTAGCTACCAGGCTCAATTACATCAGCTGGGTTGACACCTTGTAGGCCGAAGACCTCAGGAGTAAAAGAAGAGACAGCTGGCGCGGATCTAGGCCAGAACAAAACAGCCAGCCGTGGCTTACGCCTCCGCCAGCTACCTTTATTTTCTCCTTCCAGCGGCCGTACGTGGGCCGCGCTCTTGGCGCAGCCAGAGGAAGGGGCTAAAATACTCACAGCTTCTTAGAGCATGGGCAAGGCAAGACAATTCCGCATTCAGACCTGTCATGTTGTTATGAAGAAGCATATAATATGGTTAAATGCTCACTCGCTTTAAGGTGGCACTTAAACAAATTGATAAGGCAACGTTGCATGTTTAACTTTTTGCCTTCTACTCTGGCTTCGTGGTATTTTATATAGTCGTTACTAAATGAGACCCATTTTGTTAAATATCTCAGTTCTCGTTGTTAATTTGGCTCTGAAATCCAACTTTAATTAGAGGATTACGTCTATAGTTTCAAGTTTCCCAAAAAAACTCAGCAGTATTTGCAGTGAGAAACTGTCCCCGGCGAAGGCGCAATGCAGTTACCCGCTCTGCACACATGTTGTGGAATAAACGAAAATAAACAAACGCCGCGGCACGCAAACACCACAGGTAAGCAACGAAGAGGAAATTGAATTAATGAATGAAGCCTTTATTTGAATGAACGAATTGCTCTCGGCCGCGTTTTGGGCATTTAGGGAGTCAGGAGATATATGAGTGTAGCTTCGTCTTCACGGTTCTTGAAGCTGTTGCTCGTTGCATGCATTGATGCCAATTTGCGCGCTGTAAGTAGATCTCTCTCACACTACTCGAAGCAGGCCGCTCTCAGTGCCATATGTAACCATGAAATGTTGTATTTCGGTGCTCAATATAACCTTATCTGCTAGTTTGGGCATGTCGTCATGTGGAATTTGCGTGATTTTATTTATTCTTCGTGAAAACGATGTGAATTGCCATATTAGATGTTTTAGGTCAGCTGTACACTGTTCCTGACATTAGGTGAATATGTTGTTTTAGTGTTTCCGGTCTGTTGAGAAACCGCTTGTTAAGTATGTGTGTTGTGTATGCTGCGTTTGTTATTACATAGTTGAGAAATATCTCTTGTGGCCGACTGAACCCTTTCGTGTTGTCAAACACCGGCGTTGGTGTTGTTGCATATAACTTAAGCCAACTGTCGTGTTTTATTTTGGTAGGTACATAGTGCATCATCGCTCTGCCAGAGGAGACTTTAGTGAGCCTTGTTTGGTAAGGATTTAAGTCTATCGGGTTAGGCATGGAGTTGGGGTATGGGGCGTTGTACCTGTCAGCAAGCCCACCCACTTGCGCGGCTGCGTTTCCCCCGTCCACGCCAGTATTTCCCGGTGTCCATATAATTTGAATTTCTTTTCCAACTTACCGCATTCGCTTCAGCATATTTCTGATGCTGTGAAGCAGCTCATGATGCAGGATGAGAAATCATAAAATAGCCATGCCCACACTGGCGAATAAACGCTCACGAAAGCCATGGGCAGCTTACTGACCAGAGAATCAGCAGTGAGCCGTCAAGTCGTGCAACAGAACAAGCCGCCAAGCACCCGCACGTGGGCTTAAGGGTTGTTGTGTGACTTGGTGGGGCTGAGGGGAGAGAAGCGGGCGTCGAAAGACATGCGCTGCACCTCCAGATTACGTATATTCCGGTGTTACCTTCCGCTTCTACACGACGGCCCTCCCGCATTTCGCGGAATTTGGGTGAAGTTGCGATGAAATATTCAAATGAAGGCTGGTTCATCCTGAACGAATGGCACTGATTATGAATGATTATGTTGTTATGAATGATTACATGCCAACGCTGATTATTCGCATCGCCCGGAGTCTGCAAAAGCAAACGTACTAACGCCGTAGCGTCACGCAGTAGACTTGTTAGAGATTACGGGAGCAGCGTTCTTCAAACGAAAAAACCACTACGTTTATCTCTTTCTTCCAGTTCTCCTTTCCCCTTGTCTTCGGATTCTGCTTTTCTTTTAATAATTTACACTGTTACAAAATACAACCAGACCGTAGTTTTGTTTCGTGACCTACTGTTACCAGGTCAAAATGATGCCATGGTTGACGCGGCGTCGCTGCGTCTGGGAGCAGGACCAGCCGAGACTTGGTTTTATGGCATACCGATGTCGGTACGAATGTTGGAAGTTGGAATGCTTGTCGTGAGCTGACGTATTTTTTTACTATTACTATCATATGTACGCTATACTTGACAAGAAATCGTACGACAGCTCCCGTAACGTTTTATGACTATCTGTTTTATTACAATGTTAGTACGAAAAACTGGAATAAAAGACGCCTGGCTGCGCGCCAGTGATAAGCGATATAGAAGAACGACTTGTATACATAGCACTCTCTGAAGCTACAATAGCCTTGGTGGTGGATGGGTCTGGATGCACTCAAATCCAGATTGATGTCATCACCTTGTGTCTTGTTTTTCTTGCCATTGCTGGGATCTCTAGGACCATGTCGCGAACACGCACACACATGCACGCACACATCTCCGGCTTTTCTCGCAATGGGTCTAGCCAATCTTTCTCATTAAAACAAGCGTGCCAACTGTAAACAGTGGCTAGCGGGGACAAGAACACGCGAAAAGTAAGCTACGAACACTTATACAACTGAACCAGAGAATGCATCAGTATTAAATACAGCGAGACTGTTCCAAAATCACAAAAATCATCATTTTTAAGGAGTCTCTTTGTGATCGCCTTGGAAAGATACTTTGTATCGATAACAAAATAAATGTCCATCTCATATGGACTCATTTCTTATAATAACTGCGTTAAAGTGCTCAGCAAAAGCTATTTTCAAAAACTAGAAAACGCGCACGAGCAAGAGTTTTCCATCGGTCCTCTCCGCAACGCAAGAAGTGATAAACTGGCCTTAATATTAAACAACAAATATATCGACTATCGAAAATGATACTCGTCCTCTCCTCTCACAACTCAGCGAACACTGATGAGCAAGAAAAAAAGAAAAAAATCATGCCACGACAGTGCCTTGGCACTCCCCCTGACCTCTCGAGCTAGGGAAACATCCATTGAGTGGATGCACCAAGAAATCCCATCCAACCAATTCGGTGAGGGAGAACGCGAGGATGTGTCCCCTAACCGGTTGTTAGAGGCCACCAGGAGGGCATTTAAGAAATGCTCTGTAAATTATATGCTTTACGCAAAGCTTTTATATTTCACTACAATGCAAAGACACCTTTATGAATTTATTTCATTAAGATATTGAACAAGGTATGTTCCTGGGCGAGTTGGAAAGCAATGGCGAGTTCCTTGTCCGCCGTCTGCTAGCGTTCTTTCTCTGATCAGAATATTACCGCTATTAGCGGCTCAGGGTGTTTTTAAGCTGAATCCGATTACGGTAACGAATCTCGCCTCTTATCATCACGAGTTAACTTGGTCCAAAGGTACTGGTTTTGATTCCCCCCCTTGAAAACTAAAACCACTTCATTTTAGCCGTGCTCTTTTCATTCAATTAAAGTAGCCTTCCCTAAGAAATATGGATTGAAAATAGAATATTTTGGATCAGTTCTTGATCGTGTTGTGCCTAATTGAAATAATCACTTCATTGTAGCGTTCACGTACAGATGGACAATGGAAAGTGATAACGAAGTCAATAATTGCATTCTAAACTGCGCAGACGTGAATGTCCAGTGGCTAGAGTTAACCCACAGAAAAATTGACTGTGGAAGAACTTACAAAATGTTTCTTGCACTTATGAGGGTGCGATTCAAGCTCCGTTGTTATAGAAGACGGCGCCCATTGTTCGGGAGAGGACGCAGTTTGCGAGCACACGGGTTACGATTTCCACTCTTTCTCAATTAAGCTAAGTCAGCGCCGTAAATTGAATTCCATCGCAAAATGTACACAAAATCTGATGGTTGCTTTCGCTATGGTATGAAAGGCGTCGTTTTTCGTATTTAAATGATATCCTGGTGGCTGTAATCTGGATGCCAATGACGTACGTAGATTTTCCTGAAGATCTTTAAAAACAAATACCGAGTAGAGCATAAAAAAAATTTAAGCAATTCACCTGCTGAGGTACTGCATCCTTTACAGCTGCAAAATTAACTTCAGTGAGGTTGCAAACATGACGTATCTGCGAGCATATAAATTCATAACATCATAGTTTAAAGGATAAGTGCAAGTAAGTTACCTATGAGAAATAAAATATTGGACAAGGATAGCATGCATCAACATTACAACATACGATCGGTGCGTTATGTTACTCTTTCAGTCGCCAGATGGCACGTAGCTAGCGCGGCTTTTGGGTATTTGGTGCACAAAGAACATGGAAACATATTCCAATGTAAAACCCTCCCCACCCCCCTCTATGGATTTTCTAAGTGCTGCATTCCCCCTTCGACCTTCTGTCAATGTTTTTATTTCGGTATATGTTTTGACCACCGGGTATAACACACCCCAAAAACTATTTCTGGCTGCGCGACTACTGGCAGGCAACGCAATTCAAATTCAGCTGATGATCATGATGATCAGTCATGATGATCAGATAGTCTAAAGTAGCGCCCACATACAGCCATGATGATCAGATAGTCTAAAGTAGTCTAAACCCTCTATGACGACGTGGAAGGGGCAGTGGGTGAAGTAAAAGCGCGGCTTTTCTACTGATGGCTGACTTCAATGCCAAGGTAGCGGACGGCTCTATAAAGAACGGAGTTTACAGTTCACAGTTGAGTTCACGAATGCAATAATTTACAAATAATGAATACCTTCTTCCGAAAACGGAAAAACCAGAAGTGGGCAAGGAAAAGCTGGAATGGGGAGATTTAAAATAATTTGACTGCATATTTGCTCTAACCCTGGCATTGTGCAGGAATTTGCACGTAATCAAAAAAGTACAATACAGTGACAACAGGATGGTACGGGCTCGAATTATTCCTGATTTAAACAGGGAACGGAATAAACCAGTGACGGAAAAAACCATCAGCGAATTAGGGATGAATGTGAAAGTATACGAATTGAGGATCTCGCTACAGAAAAGATACTTAGCTTTAACAGAGGAAGCCTACCTTAGTGCAGTAGCAATTAACTATTATTTTATACATATAATTCGTGAGCGCGCAGCAGAAGTGGGAGGTAGGATATTTATACAAGTTACCGGAAAACAGCAGATGTGATAAAAAAACTTCTATACATAAAGGACTCCAACCCAGCATACAGAAATGAATTGGCCAAGCTGTCAAAGCCAACGAACGAGCGTAAAATGTCTGACTTTCGAAAGTGTGTTGTAGAGAGAACCGAGAATACTCTAAAGAACAGGAGGCGCTAAGTACGCATCAAGAAACTGCGGCATCGTGATGTTCCCTTTACTGAAACAACGATCGCCAAAGCTATGTTCCCTGCCGTCTATGTCAGGGCTCAAGCTCGAGCGAATACGCTTTTTCTTTTTCTTTGCTTGGCTCGCTGATGCGCAGATATGCCTTCTATCTGGTTCATGTTCATACAGTGGGTGTACGAACGTCATATTTCCTCTTTATTTGCTCTTTTTAGTATTTGCTCTTTGCGTTTCCCGAGGACGAACGACGTTTTCCTTTCACTCGACACGAGCTGCCTGTCGAGCAGGTCTGTGTATCACGAAAAACATGATCAAAAAGGTAGCGCCCCCCCCCCCCCTCTCCTCTCGTAAGCCTTCATTGCAGTACGCTTCCCTTTCAATGTCATAAGTACGGGTATTAAGGGAGACATGTAGGAAGCGGAGATAATTCAAAATGCAAGCATGACGGAGCAGATCTTATTAGGTAGCCATGAGGAGTTGTGAAGCCAGGAACAACGTTTCCTCTGCACACATATATTGCACTTTAAAAATTGTGCACTATCTAGAGAGAGTCTATAATAATAATAATAATAATAATAATAATAATAATAATAATAATAATAATAATAATAATAATAATAATAATAATAATAATAATAATAATAATAATAATAATAATAATAATAATAATAATAATAATAATAATAATAACAATAATAATAATAATACGAATGGCATTTTCTATATATGCATGAGACTTAAACGTTTAATCAGAAGAGTCTCACAAGTGTCCAGTAGCAAATATAAAAAATTAATTGCCTAAATGATGCGGCTGTATCACATAAATGGTGCATGTAGATGACAATTAAATATCGCCGCAAAATAGACATTGGATCCTCTGCAGACGACAGGTACTAGAGAGAATAGCCAACAGAATGTGATGGGGCTCCTTATAGGTATATTAATTGCCTGGATGCAGTGGCTCCATTACCGTTATTTTACATCATTAGATCTGCTAATAATTTTTTTTTTATTTTGTCAACTGTATTTTGGTAATCTTCGTCTTCATAGCCACTGCCATGGATCGCTTGCTGGCGCACTCGAGGACGAAGAAGTTGATCGCTGCCTTGCTAATTCGCCACGCCTGACGCTCCGCTGCGAGTTCCTTCTGAGCGGCTGGATCCATCTGGGTTTACCGAATAAACGCACACCTACACAACAATCCCTGCTTTTTTTCCCCAACTACCTCAAGTCTTGAGGAAATAAGGAACTATTAAAGAAATTTCCCTGGCTGCTTGATATGTAAGCCAATTGCAGCTGATATAAAGTCGTTAGAAGGTAAATAGGGATAGATGAACACAAATTTTATTTTGCTGGCACATTTTTTGTCATATCTTTCCAAGAATCCCATAATGACTGAGTCAGTGAACGGCGCAGAAGTTAGCGAGACATACGGGTTAGACGTACCGAGCTATCGCTAACTGCATGCCCGCTTTTTTTTTTTCCTTGGTCGATCTGTGAGGGGTAAACAGGAAACGCAGTTATTTATGGAGTGGCTTACTGCAACCTGCAGGACGTCCGAGGCGTGAAATAAATAAAGAACGCGAAAGGAAATACACGCTAAAAGCCCTCTATACTTCAAATATTTTTCTTCCTCTTGATGTTTGTTGCTCCGTGGGCTTCTCAGAGGTAAACCAAAACTCTCGGCTGTTAGTTTGGAGCTGTCCTCAGTTTGCCCTGATGATCACCTATGCTCTCTTCAGAAGGAATAAGAGACCGAAGTGCACATGTTAGAGCGGAATGCGGAAACTGAACGCTCAACTTTCATCATTTGGGGACTTGGGAGAAGTGAGGGAGCGGGTTTCGCATCATAGTTTGTTAATTAACTTAACTTCACTGGCAGCAGGGTTCATTTTGTGTTCCAGTGCGTATCAAAACTTCATACCGGCGTTCTCACATCATTCCTTCGTTTCAACCTATGGTCATGCACCAAGATTAATATTCTGTCAGACAGTTTGCGTCTCGCGCAGAACATTACAGTGAGAGATTCGTTCTGCCTGTGTGGAGGGTAGGGAACAATGTTCTTGCTCTTTGCACCAAAACCGAAGCCGTCCATTCAAAGGCGAATAACCCAATGCCTCGTGCGATCGAGCTTTTTGGAATTTCAAAGAAATGGTATCACTGTTTTAAGCTAAGCGAAGAATTTAGGAAGCACGTGAAAAAAAAAAAAACTGCAAGGTCATCCGAATATTCTCTACGTACAAAGTATTTACTTCAGCAGTCGCTAATTGAACCCAATAGATCAGGCTGGGTTCCGCAAAGGCTACTAGACAGTATGTCATGTTGAGACTATCAACCCCATGATAGAGAAATACACAGAATGCAACCAACCAATATGCAGTCCAATTAGGCCGCGAGAACGCGTTTGACTAACTCCAAACGCGTTTGACTAACTCCAAAAGCGTATACACCCGTTTACTGAGTTCACTGCAGACTCTCGCGCTGAGCGCCTCATCTATCCGTCACCCCACCCATCCCTCACTGGCCAGTCAATCTCGCTTCGCCTAGAGACACAAACGCTGTCGACACCAGCTCCACTTTCAAAATTTAGGCAGGTATCCCCCATATGCACTTTGTGCTCCCACCTCATGGCTACCCTTACATTCTTTTATCCCGCCCGGCGTCTCCTCCCTCCCCCGGGTCAGTGCCTCTTCGAACCTGGGAGGACTGGGAGACCTAACTGCGATCAGCGGACCCGGCCAGGCAGAAGATCGTCGTCAGTCGAGCCCCATACGTCATCGTTCAACATGACATGGACGTTTAGATCGCGAGTGGGGTCATGCGAAGACTCAGGATGCTTCCGTGCCTCTAATTCTGCGGTAAATAAAGTTTTTCTTCCTTGCTCTCGGTTTCAGGTGTGGAGCTTTGAGAGCTCGCGTCAAGCCATGTAGTCAGGCGATAGAAATCATTTTCTCTTATACCACCTCTATGGTATGGAATTACGAGCTCATATTGCCTCGTTTTTTTTTTAGCAGCGACGATTGGCTGGTGTACGTTCTGGAAGTACAAAGAATTCGGCTGACTTTTCTTGAAGAAATTTACCTGTGGGCCGCATAAGAATGGTTCCATTAGGTAACGCACGACTATGCGAGCTAGCGACATTGACCTTTGCTAGCACTTCAAAGCGTTCTGCTTCAATACGAGGCCACCTAGACTCTTGGGCACATGGACTGGTGGCGCTCCTAAAAAAAAATAAAAAAAAAAAGGTGGGCATGCATGCGCCCGATTGGTAAGAAGGTAGTGAATTTTTCCTCGAATCCCTCGTCACCAGCACGTTCTATGTGCGTGATTTGAGAAAGGATTTGTTCCTTGTCTTTCATTTTTACTACAGGAGCGGCTTTGCACTGCGGCTGGAATAGTCTTTCTTTCAGAAGCTTGAGTAATGAGAGGGTATCGGATAGGCTCCTACGAATGTTCGAGACAGAGTAAAGGAAACCACAAATCACTTGCTGTCAGCACCACCAAGAGACGCTTCCACAGAATAGTTACTACCTATCATATAAAACGTCCGGAGCAGGATGCAAATACCCCAAACTGAAGAGTTTCCTTGAGCTTGAATGCTGGTATTTTGGAGATTTAACACAAACGTTTAGCTAGACAGGCAAAATCCAGAAGCCATTATAATTAGTTCAGGTTGATCGTGTAAAACACAATATGCCAATTCACTTTGAAACGTAAACAAGGCAGTAGTTTAAATCTCGAGAAATATGGTAATACTGTATAACGTCCTCGAAAATGCAGAACAAGTTATTAGTAGCATCAGACTCAAACCCTGTCGCTGCAGCGCATTGCCTTCTATTTCCCCGAAAACAAAACACCAACTTGTTTTTTTTTCTTTTTTTTTGTCAACAGCCCATCATTTGTGAGAGCGATGCAATGACTATTGATCCATTCCAACGCATTCCGATGCTTGGACTTGGCTCTAATGGTTCCCAGACTTGCCAGTGTCACAGGAGCTAATTTTCTCATTTACGAAGGAGTGCTACACAGGCTTCTCGAGGTCAACGGCCGGCCTCGGGGGGTCAGCGTACTTCCTTCGAAAGTGGCTATGCTTGGGCGCATGGACCGCGGCAGTGGCGCAATGGCTAGGGCGCTCGACCACTGAGCTGGGAAACTCGAGTAATCTTCCAGCAATGGTGGCCTTCTTTTGATGGAGGTGAAATACAAGGCACTAATCTATGAGCGATATCAGTGCACAATAGAAAGTTCCAAGGTGGTCTAAATTATCCGCAGTCCTCAACTACGGTGTCTCTAAGAGCCTGGAACTAAGCCTCTCCCCCCGTTAACGACCACGGAATGCTCTCGGGCATATAGAAAGAAATTAAACCATGCAATAGCAAGAAAAAGGAGGTGTTCAGACTCCAGGTAACGTCGGGTCAATAGAAAAAAGGCACTTTCTGTTTTTTAATAACCAGAGGAGGGCTAAATGGAGATCGTACTCGAGTTGGCCGCATTCCTGTCTTTTTGAAAGGACAGTTTAAAGCAGCGGTTCTCCAGGGATAAATTTTGCGGACACTTAGGCTCCGTGTTTAGGGCCATACTATAGCATGTCAGCGTTAACGGCTCCCGATTGGCGCCTGCGGTTACCATTGTGGTGCCTCGTTTGTGTGCGTTCATTTATCAGGGATAAGCTTTCGCCCCGTGTTTTCATCTGTCATTGGTAATTCACGTTATTGGTTCAAATGCCCTTAGAGGTCACATGTTAACGTAATGGCGCTATTGACAAATTCTGTAATAAATCCGGAGTCGGAGTTGGAAGAGAGACATCACAGGCATGATTGTGTGAGGTGGTAATTGGCAGGTGACATATCGGTATACATGCGCTGCCGTTTAGCCTTCCCTCTTGGATATGAGAGTGCAAAATCAGGATCTAGCCGCCCTCCAGGATTCTTTGGATCCGAGTTAGAAACCCTCCCTCTAGGATTAGCAGGCATGTTCACACGGCTTGATTAATGCGGTGTTCTAGGCATGCATACTGGTTGGTTTTTCACGTATTCTGGTACCTTAGGACTGCATGCTAATGAGTATTTATGGCATAATGGCAGCAAAAATTTAAATATAACTAATTTAAACCAGCATAAAACTACAACTAATTACACTGGCATAGATCCTCCAGGAGAACCTGCAAGCGAGAATTATAAACGCTGTTCTATCATATCCATGAAAGCGGAGTCTTAATGCTCATTACATAATGGTGAGATTGCGGTTCCAAGCCCACCGTTGATAATTCTGGATTGGTTCAAATCTTCTGTAACATTGTAACTTTGTACATGGCTGTGATAATTCGCTCAGTGCCTTCATTATATCTTTTTCTATTTTGACACGTAATTATTACTATACATATAGTCGTAAGCTGTCCCAGTGTATGAAAGGCCACACGACTGGTAAAGTTATGTGGCCACTTTCAAAGGTGGAAGGACCACACACTCTTTCCGAAAATATTTACATGGATTTTAAATTCTTGATCACACTGCTCCAGATATTTATCACCACGTCAGTTATCGTGATTCTAAAGCAGCAACTCGCATAAGTTTCTTGGTATTGATACCTAAATTCATTGATGAAGAAAATGGCAGTATATAAAGGGCAACAGAGTGCCCACATTAAGTCTTACGAAAAGGCAACATCACCCTTAAATTATTGGTTCTCGGGTCTATTCCATCCAAATAAGATACATACTGCACGCAGAAGGCCCTAATCTCCTTCCTCAGGGCTATAAGCGCTTGTCGCCAGCCAAGTATGCACCAGCTGTTTATTTAATGGCAGCCTTTCCAATTTCTACTTTATATATATCGTCTTTCGCTGCGCAAGCCGTTCCAATCTTGCACTAGCGGTAATGTTCCATTAGAGCGCTGCAGATTCCCGGCAAAATAGAGTTCATCGAAGGAGAAAGGGTCGAAGCTTTATTGGAAAGCGCTAACCAGCCTGCAATGAAAATGAAGACCTATCGCTGAGGGCAAATCTTCTGCAACAGAAGACTCTTGTATCGTTATTTCTGTTCTGGTCGCGTTCTTTGTTCCAAGAGCTCGCACATGGGGCGAGCAATGCAGTGCAGCTATCAAGCATCATTATCTTTAAATCGCAACATCTATTGCGCAACGAGAATTAAAATTACGGAACAGGTCGTTTCCATGATTTATGCGGCAAAGTTCTGACACAGAAACTGAGAACCTCTCGGTTGTGCACTGCTCCATAGTTTTAGAAGTAAAGCTTGCCTTGGTATTAGCTGCTAGGTTTTCAATAGGCACAGTCCACTTTTTAGGTAAGTTGGTTTGGAGTAAGGGCGTTAACGCCACATTGTGTCCCAGGCAATGAGAGACGCCATAGTGGAGGGCTCCGAAAATGTCGAACATCCGGGAATAATTCTTTACTGTGCACTGACATCTCACGGCACACGAGAGCCGAACTTCTAGCCTCCCCTAGAAAGCGGCCGCCGGGGCCGAGATTCGATTCCCCATATCCTTGGGCACAGCTGTCGAGTGCACTAACAACTGCATCACCGCGGCAGGGCCTTCTGCGGCTTAGTTCATCATAAAGCATACAAGTAGTCTGCACGGCCAGGGGCAGAAAATATATAGAACGAAGGAATGAAGAGGAAACTAAAGAAGCGGATTCTTTCCAGTAAATTGGTAAAGCGCAGATAATAATGAAATACGAAGGAAAAGCTGTACTTCGTATTATTTTTGTGCCAAATAGTTTTGACTATAGTTGACAGAAGGTGCTAATTCCTTTGCTTGCGACTATACCTGCTCGTTTCCTCACGGTATGCACCAGTTGTATTTTTTATGACCTGCCCTTCCAAATGTTTTTTTTTTTTTCATATACATTTCCTCGCTTCGTTCAAATGTTTTTTATTGTGCAAGACGTTCCGATGTGTCACTCGTGAAATAAAATATTACGAAGCAGAATATTTTTCATTAGTGTGCTGCAGATTCCCTTCCGAATAGAGGGAATCTCAAATCAAATGAGAAAAGTTCGAAGCATTATTGAAAGCGCTACGAACCCGCAATGGAAATGAAGACCTATCGCTGACGTCAAATCTTGTGCAACTGAAGACTCTTGCGACGTCCTTTGCGTTTTGGTGAAAGAATCCATATATTAAAAAAAGTAGTCAAAGACTACACCTGCGTGGTAACACAATGTTCTAGTCAGGCAGAACTCTGTCAGCTTCTGCCATTAGTATCAGGCTGCACTTTAATCATCATTATGCGTCTCCGTTGATGCCAGGATATAATCTTATCTGGTGGATAACGGCGTGATAATGAGATTAGAAGGGCTGCAATGCTCTCGGCGAAGCAGATGGTTTGAGCCTGCGGCATCGCTTTGGATTTTCAGACGAGATTGGGAACTTTTAGGGGTAAGATGGATGCAGCTAGAAAAGGATTGTCTTAATCACAGGCATATAGGAAAATCTTTTGTTCTGTCGCGGGCGTAGTCGCGCCAACGATGATTATATATACGAATACATTTTAGGAAATGGCTCATAGTGCGCAAACGCGAGATCTGTAATAGACGTAGTTATGAACATTTGTGAAGATATGACATTAGTGTAAGGTTCCGTAGAGACATGGCCTACCAGAGGTGTAGTGTTGAGGAACCTGCACAAGTTCCATTATCTCACTGCCTCATCAATCGACCCATCGATCTGTCATCAAAGCGTAGGTATAGGCCAGAAATCTGAGAGGGGGAAACCACACTGATACATGATTTTTTGTTTTTTTAAACGGCATTGTGCCAAACAATTTACAGATAAACTTTAGTTAGTTTCATTTTCAGTTCACGATGATCTGGTGGGAAAATAAAACGTCATAACTGTTGACGCAGGTTGTTTCAAAATCAGTCAGGGGAACTTTGGACACCTTTTAGCTGCTCCGCCGTTAATATTAGGATCTAGAGAATCGAAAAATTACTAAAGATTTATGCCAATAATATGTAATATATGTATAATATCAGCCTTTTGCTACCTAGGTCTGTTAGCTAACGTGCGCAGTATAGACGCTCTTTTACAATTAACGAGAGGTTAAGCGGGAGGTATCATCGAACGATTAGCTCCGTAGACGGCCTTAATGTCGCTATGTTGTGTTAAAACATTACGGAATGAAAATAGAAAGAAGGCACAGCACCTGGGGGGTAGTACCAAATTGTACTTTGTCCCATTATTGACTGTTTTCTAATACATTCAGCGTTCCGTCCTAGGAACTCGAGAACTGAAATTTTTTCAGTTTATTTTCTCGATGTGCACTAAACACACTTTTAGGTGCAAGAAAAAACCCACAAAACAAACAAAACAAGCGATTTCTCCATGTCGGGTATGCACATTTATTTTTGATTTTTGATTGATTATTCTTGATTTGATTATATTTGATTTCTATAATCAACACGTACTTTATCGACGAGCGAAAGCTTTTGAGGAAACCCGACTCGCGATATGGTTGAAGCTTGCCATAGTTGAGGCAAAACAAAATGCATACTGTTCGAAATGCATTTTAACACATGTGGCACGAATCCCATGGGGGGGGGGGGGGGATGCAAAGTTAGGAAATCAGATCGCCTTATAATTATGCCTCCAGCCTTAACTTTCACTCTCTTCGATGAAACCAAATGCGTTGGCATGTACCAGGAGGCAACAAACATTTATTTTTGAATCAACGAAAGAAATTTACGTGTTTAGAGATGGTGCATTCGTTTATATGCTTGTAATGTGTTTAGCTGTCGAGGCTACAGGGCAGAAACGAATGAATTATAAAATGAAAAGCTATTATTTTGGAAAGGTGAGCAATGTGCTAAGGGTTTTCGTCAGGTTTTACGCCCTCAAAACAAGAAGATGAGAAAGAAAGAGCGAAAACGCTCCCCTAAAATTTAGGGTGATTTGCAACACAATTCGCTTCTTCTTCGGAACGATGAAAAAAAATTGTACACACCATTTCGCCATCTTCAGCATTATTCTTCGAAGCCAACCCTGAAGACCATGATCAAACATATGCCTAGTCTTTTGCATCTTCAGGTTCAAAAGTCACAGGCAGAAGGCTTCCTCCTCCCCTACGTATTTACAGAAGAGTTACTTATGCACTGGGCATTTGATGTTTTTAATATGAAGTTTAAATCTGTCAAGCCCTCTATACAGCGGCACTTATGACTTGTATTTAACATCCTCCTTCTGGCAACTTCGGTCTTAGCATAACGTCGATACCTCAGTTCACAATTTTCTCCGTAGAACTAAAGTTAACTGATCACCTTGCCAAAGAAATCTTACGATGAACGTAAGCTGCTGTCCCTTGTCCGGCAGCACGAGGTTACAAACAACGTAGAATCTAGCTCTGCAGGGCATACTCTTAAAGCCTTATGTCACATCTATTTTGCCTCTTTTTTTTTGGGGGGGGGGGGGGCGGGAAGGGGGGCGGGAAGGGGGGGGGGTCACTTGACGCCAACTCTAACCTATTTTTAACGTCACATTATATCACCAGGACCTATTTTTATTAGCAAAGATGAAGGGTTGCAGGGAATGTTTCCCAAAAGCAGTGACCGTGCCATATTAATTCCTCGCACACTGTGTCCAACGCTTCTTTCCTATGTTCCAACTCTGTCTTGAAATTTGCTGTATTGCTTTGCGAGACTGGCTGAGCAGTGAAGCGTCTATATGTCATTCAATTCGGCACTGCTGCTGGTACATACGGGTCTACGCGGCAGCACTGACAGAGCGTGTCTTATTGCTGTCGCTCTTATTTCCACGCGTGCATGCACGGCGCGCATGCAATTGCCTGCCTCTGCTGGCTGTTCCATCTCCTAAGCAAGGCAATTCCCTCTGAGAGGTTGTCTCAGAGAACCCTTGTCGGAGGGAAGCTGCTTTCTATTCTGCGAAATAACAACATGACTCCTTCGTGGGTTCCTCCCGCTGGAGCCTCTTTGCTCGAACACTAGGGCGCTGCTGTCGAGGCCACGGCAGCCTTGTTTCCCACGCAGCAACCGTTTCAAGCAGGGATGAGGGAGGCTGCAACAGCCGTTACTTGCACAAGTCAGCTGGAAGAGGGGAAAAACGTATGCCAGGGAGAAAGGGAGGCTTAAAGAAATGTCCTCTCGGCTGTTGCCAGCAGCAGCAGGGAATGAGAAAGCATACTTTGTGACACATATGTGCCCAATTGTTCATTTTCGGCTCTGTAGCCCGTTGAATTGGCAAAACGTCACAGCAGATTTTCCTGTGTTCTGAGCGAAAGTATAAAGGCTTTGAGACCGACTGGTTTTAGTGCCAAATTCAACGGCTTAAAATTAGCTGTCGAAGCTTTCAACATCAACCACCGGTGGCAGCTTGAGTATCCGTTGCCATTGATAGTTAGTCCTCGCTGCTTGCCCCGAATTTGTCGTCAAAACAAGGCGCACGTGCTGACTAGACGGCTCCTAACACCAAGAAACGTTACTCAAGAAAATATATGTTGAAATGAATCTAAGGCGCGAGATCGTTCCCGCTGGCGCAGCTGAAGCGGCAACTAGGCGTCGGCAGAAACTTTTTCGGACACTTGAGCTCCGCTTTTAGGGCATGATAATACAGCGTTAACGTATCCTTTCAGCGCCAGATGTCACTGTTGCTGCGGCCGGTGGCTAACGTGCGTGAAACTTGGTTCAGGAATAGTTGAACCTCTATGGCGTTTCCATTTCGAACCACCAACATACCAGTCTTACCATCAGCCTCCCCACTTGTAGTGAAAAATGAACAATATATATGCTAGTCTCGTGCAATAGTATATCCTGTCAAAGTAACAAACCAAAAATGATAGAGTTAGAAGGTTTATAGAAAAAAAAGAGTGGTAAAAGACAAGTATACTTCATGTTTATGTCCTTCTTAAGCGTTTTACCCTAGGCTATGCGGTGTGCTGATGAAATTAGGTTGACAGTTTTCCGTAAAATCACCAGGACCCCCTTATGCGAGTCTCCTAAGCCTTAGTTGTATATAACTAGCCATACTAGTGCAGTTTAGTTTTAGTTTTTAACATAGGGGCTTGGCTGTTATAAAAAAAAGGAGACGCAATAAAAGCGCATGTTGTTGATATTGTCGCTTGGCCCTACAAACAAGTACAAAAATACACATAGAGTTGATTTTTCAAGAACTGCATAGAGCCCAATTTCTTTCAAATCACTAAACTTTTCAGGAATTACAACGATGATGTGATGGTCAGATACAGTGCGCTTACACTCATTGGTAGGCTTTTTTGAGACAACTTGACTAGCACGTTGCTGCCGGGAAATTTTGATTTAGCAAAGGAGGCTTAGGGCCTCAGAACCGTTGAAACATTTGTAGTCCCACTAAGTTATTTCGGAAATTAGCAAAATTACACACGGCTGTAGGCAGCCCGAGGCAAAAAATTAACCAGCCCCAGGAAGTGACTTTTGCCGTCCATGTAGAACCTGTATTTCTTCTCTTTAGGCAAGCATAAGTAACAATAGGTGGAAAAAACCTTGCCTCCCCGAACCGCGTTTCCCAAGATTTCCATAAATTTATCACATTCTATGGATGGCTGCACCATTTTCAAAACAGACTTCCAGAGATGTGTTCAGCAGTGGGGGTGTAAATCTGGCTGGCTTTAGGGTTGGAACGATTACCCCTAAAAATCTCTTCAGCATTGAAGGCGTTCATTTTGGCGGAATATCGTTCTAAACGCACTCAAAAATGCTACCTAAAGAGGATGTAGGGCCTGGTGCCTGGCGTCAGAGTATAATAAAACGTCACCAGTTGCTCGTTTTTCTGCTCCAGAAAGCAACTGTTAGTGGGAAGCATGCTTCCCACCAACAGTAGGTGCACCTACTAAAAATAAAAACTAAAACGAAACGCCATATAATGATTGTGGATGCTGAACACGTATGGTCAGCAAACAAAGTAATTATGAACGGCAGGGCACATAGTACATCAAGAGGTTTTACTTTTTATTTTTCAGTTTTTGGCTCATGCATGCCCATCTGCGACTCTTGGCGCTAAGAAATGAGAATTTTACTTGAGGAATTGCGATAGTTTGGCCAAAGTGCCTTACTATCAGTTCTCACATTATTACTCTATTCTTTTCTTTTCACCTTCGGTGTTTTCAGTGATTGTTATTTTACATTCTATTCCACTTACACACTGCACATATTTGTACGCATTATAAATATACTTGAAGCTGTAGTTGGCACCTACTTTTAATTTTATGTCTATATTAAAGACGTGAGCATAAAGTTTTTCACAGCCGTAATATGTTTCCAAACGCATTAAAAAGATCAACCCAGTGTATATTATGCGCATTGTACGCACATCATGAAATGCAGACAGAGGACATTATATCAACACTCCTTCGATGTTCCTCCTGCTCCGCAGCGGTGTCGCCATGACGCGGATGATGCGAACAGACTTCGAAATACGACCACACAACGAGTCCAAACTCCCATAGAAGTGTCAGGGTTTGATGACATAGAGGAATAAACTTACAAGACAGCCTCTGTGATGCTAAATTAATGCGATAACATCAGAGTCCACTTGCCGAGAAGCTGCCAGTGCCGTCCTGCGCTTATGAAAATAATAGGGAGGTTATGACACAGGAAATTATAGAGAGGTAATAATACAGCCAAAAAGAGAAGACAGGTGATGTGGTTCCGGGACGTCACACACGCATTATGGTTATAAACAGCGCGAACATGAAGACAGAGGACAAGATACAAGAAAGCCACAGTACAAGCGCTGACTCACAACTATGCCTAAGCCCTTTACTCCAAGGCCCAGAAAAAACAAACATGAAGACAACAGTCACGTGAAACAACCCCTGGGTTCACCTGCTGCACAAAAAATCACTTAAAAAAGATACTTCTTTGCTTGAAAGAGCAAGAGAAGTCTTGCTGACACACTTATTGTCCGTTGAAATAAAATATGATTCCACTATCTCTCTCGTCATCTTCTCTTTGTGACGATACAAAATCCTAACCTTGTCAAACTTGGGAGTGCACTTCTTCTTCTCCTTCTTCATTATTTCACATGAATGGCAATGTGATACCAGAAACTTTTTGTCCTTTCCACTTTACAAGTTGTTCCGGTGTTCCTGTAGTCTCTTATTAATACATCTTCCTGTTTGTTCTATATAAGTGGCTCCACAAGAGAGTGGAAGCCTGTACACAACACCTGTCTTTCATCAAACATATGGGTTTCTATGTTTCACCCCACATTCTTGCTTCTTCGCTTCTCTTTCCCTCTGAATAGCCGGGCAGATCCTCTTCATCTTGAGCGGGGCGGTCAATGCGACGTCAACACCATACCTCTTGCCTACATTTTTGAGGCCATGCGAAATTCTGTGCACATATGGTACCACTGCAACCTTTCTCTTCCTCTCACCCATGATGGGCAGGGATTTCAGTCTGTGCGTTCTTTTAAGGCTCTTCAGCACCCGGCAACTGGCCTCTATAATAACCGACTCCCGATAACCGCCCTTTGCAATTCTTGTCACTTGTCTTTCAAAACTCTTGCCCATGCCGGGGTAACAAGATTTCTTCAACGCATTTAATAAGCATGTGTTGATCATCTCATTCTTCAACAAATTGGAATGCCCCGAATTGGAGCTTATTAACGGCTTCATCAATCTCAGATTGTATTCCCAACAAACATGATCATCACCGAATTTAATCAATAGATCTAAATACCGTAACCGATCGTCCACTGTTTCTTCAACAGTAAATTCCAGCCCGGATCCACATTCAAACGTTTCTGGTATCACATTGCCATTCATGTGAAATAATAAAGAAGGAGAAGAAGAAGTTTACTCCTAAGTTTGACAAGGTTAGGATTTTGTATCGCCGCAAAGAGAAGATGACGAGAGAGATAGTGGAATCATATTTTATTTCAACGGACAATAAGTGTGCCAGCAAGACTTCTCTTGCTCTTTCAAGCAAAGAGGTGTCTCTTTTAAGTGATTTTTTGTGCAGCAGGTGAACCCAGGGGTTGCTTCACGTGACTGTTTCGTTTTCTTCATGTTTGTTTTTTCTGGGCCTTGGAGTAAAGGGCTTAGGCATAGTTGTGAGTCAGAGCTTGTACTGTGGCTTTCTTGTATCTTGTCCTTTGTCTTCGTGTTCTCGCTGTTTTTAATCATAATGAATAAGTACCAACTCGCCCAACAAAGTATCTTAGTAAGTCACACACACACCCGACCAATGAACGCACTGCCTGGTAGCGAGACCTTTAACTTTACAGCATATCGACCAATCAGCGAATTTCATAGGCGAGTGGAAGATAAAATGCTGGGTGGAAGTTGCAAGGTAACTTGAGCGAGTGGTGTATGACGCCCCGTGGCAACGTGCACTGACATCGCACATCACTCTGGCGCCTTGCTTTTCGCCTCCATCGAAAACCGCCGCCGAAGCCGGGATTAACGTGGGGCACTGCCTGTTATTATAGAGTAGAACGTAAGTAAATATAAAAATGCAACACCAGTTAAAATTATAACCCAGATTATAATTGTTGAATGGCCAACCAAAAAAGTACGTACTACAACTAAGTTGTGCTACTTAGCTCCTCTGGAAGTACTTTTAAGTACACCACCAGTGAGGGCTACTAACTGGTTTCTAACTGAGAGGATTACCAATTACTGGCAAGAACGTATAGTATACGCACGGCAGTGTTATCACATTAACTCCCCGTGATATCCCATTAACTGCACAGCTTTTACTATTAAAATGTACTCCTTCGCTTATTCTTAAAATATGTATATTAAAAAAGTCACGTTGATCTGCGGCTACAGTTTATATTGGGTGATTAGTAGTCAACTCTTCTCTAATCTTCCCTCATTTATCATCAAAGGAAGCTGTGAACCCTTAAGCACAGACGGTGTCACAGATGTATTCCTTCTCCAGTGCGTTGTTGAGTCACTCCACAAAGTGTCTCATGCCACAACCACGGCCGCTCAATGGAGGCGCACTTGGTGCGGCCCGTCGCGTCGCGCCTCAATGGCTGGGGAAGCGCGTATTGGGAGAAGTTACAGTTTCCGCCGTCATTCTCCGCGGGGGCGCCACCACTCCAGGACAAGGCGCCGCCGGCACGGACGAGCAGATAACGCGGAAGGAGCGCGCTGGCTGGGTTGGCGGGTGTTATCGTTTTGACTACTCAGCATAACCGCGTGGTTCTGATAGTTCTGCATGCGTGTCATCGGTGCCTGCGTCAACAGCGTCCTAAACGTATGTAGCACCATGCCAGGCAACTGCTGTGTGCCGCTATGCACCACGAAAGCAAGAAAAGATCGGTTACCATGAGTTCCCGTGCGATTCACAACGTCAAGCAGCATGGCTGAAAAACATATCTCGGGAGGACTAGGATGGAAAAGGAAGCCGATGGGAGCCGAGTGACAAGTCGCTGGTATACTACACTGCACTTCACAGATGACAGTTACAGGAAGAACATAAAACTGAAGATCCTGCTTCCTTCAGCCGTCCCCTCCGTGTTCCCGAACTGCCCACATTACAAGTTAAGTTACTCACGCGGGCTTATGTTGAGCCAAACAACCTTGAAAAAGTTAGTGTGCGCAGGTCAATAGCTTTATTTTTCCCACTTGTTATAGCTACACTTCATTTCCTCCTGGACAACCCCCCGTGTCATTCTGAAGCATGTGTGTTTCAAGATAGGTGCGCCACGATCACTTTTATGACGATGATATCAAAATGGTATGCCTAGCCCAACATCGCATAAGTGAAGCCATGGAGACACCAAGAGGAGCCGCTCTATTTGTCATATGACGAGTGACTCTCTTGGTTAAAGTTGGACTTTGCCATATCGAAGACATTCAGGACCAAGGAGGTACGTCGAAGCAAAGGCTAACCAAACAAACGTACGAAGCAACAATCATGACAACCAGATGCACAGTGGCGCAAATTAAGTACCTTCTTGATCACATCAAGTATCTTACAACAATGTCTTCTGTGTGCCTTACTAGTGCATTGGATTTAACCGAATCTTATTTTCAACTTCCGATACGCCCTAAAGCAGGCTCTGAAAGCGGGTCTATAGTATCGCTTTTTAATAGCCTTAAGCAATTCAAAGGCGGGAACGACAAAGTTGACGCTAGGGCTGCCGTTTTCACCTCGGAGAAAATACTGAAGGTACCACTAGCGAAAATATATATATATCGACTGAGATTATACACATTTTGCCATGCTTTGTGCAGGTTAGCAACTTGCAAGCATCAGTCTGCAAATGCACCTATCAACAATAGGCAGCTATAAAGCTTGGCATTCGTGATTATGAAAGTACCTTGCCAACTGCCATATCACGTCTGCTGCGAGAGAGTTTTCGAGTCAGCTTGGATTAATTCATGTGTGGTGTGAACCAGCAGCTTAGATAGAGTTAGCATCGATTGCATTCTTGGCTGGTTACCTTGCACGTCCATTTTAAGAGAAAGTATGAATAGTTTTACAGAATCTCATGAAACATTTTTATTTATTCTGTTTTCAGTGCCTGCCCGTGTTTTCATTTTTATGTATTACCAAAGTTTAAATAACTTCTAGTGCTTACTTTAGAGTGTCAATAATTTTATTTTATTAGTCCTCATCCATTTATTAACTTTGTGCCTTGTGATTCCTGCAAAACCCTGGACTTATCAAAATTGATGATGATGGACGCCTAAGATATCTCAAAATCACCATGCACATTTGTTAGCAAGGTGATGAAGTGCCCGCAGGTCATAAGAAGCAGCAAGCTATGCAACATGTTAATTTTATCCCGTCTTCCCTATTTTGTACAATTTCCGGAGTTGATTTGCGAGAGAGAAGTCCGCAGTCACACTAAGGACCTAACCAAACTAATGCGACCACTGCTGACCAACTGGACAGGCAACATCAATCAGACAGTGGAAAAAATCACGCTTGCACATAACCCTTTTTCGAGAAAAGTTCTTCGCATGTAAAATAAGCTTGCGTGTCTTTTGTGCATCACGCGGCTTCATAATCAAACGAGAAAAAAATTGCCTGAGCCTGCGGGCGCGTCGTTGAACTGGCTGCCTTGTGTTGTTTCTTTTGCAACAGTTTGTTCGCTAGTATGTTTTGGTGGTGGTACCCACTTGAATATTATTTGCAGTGAAAATGGAGGAACAGGCTGAACAATAATGTTGAATGCTACGTCCTGAATTGTAAGTTTCCAGAAAAGTGCACGCAGAATAATGGCCCCAAACCATGTCTCGATTTCAAGATTGCAATATCTAATACGTTATTACCGTGGTTGAAACGCAACTAAATGGGTGCGCACTCAGCGAAGCACACGACTTCCTCGTTCTCGTTGTAAACGGAAGACCACGAATGACTTGGAAAAGCCTAGTGATGATGACTTGCCGCTATCACCTTATCAATAGCAAACTTGCACATAGCATCACATACTGTGTGAAACGCCGCTCATAATCCTAAATTGAGCAAGCGCCGACCACGCGGACGCCGAAACGAAAGCACAGCTACGGCCGCTGCGCGCAGCTCTCTGCCCGGACTCGTCCCGGAGCGGTGGCGCCGCAGCGGTGGCGATGAGAACTAGGCGCAATACGGCTCTTCTGGGCGACGCGACGGGCCGCACCCAAGTGCGCCTCCATTGAGCGGCCGTGCCACAACTCTGTCGTTGTCTGCGTCACCTTAAATTACGTTTGTCCCACAGTTTCTCCTCGGTTGTTTAGTACTGGATTTCTGAATGTCCTCTGTTCGAGGTTATTGGAACAAGACGAAAATGTTGGAAAAGTATTGCTGCTTGAAGTTTCCGTTTTTCATATATAAAACGGGTCCAAGACCGTAATCAGTAAATTGGATACTTCTGATAGACCCTACGGCTCGTTTCCTCGGTACTTTAATATTAATTTGTCCCTGCACTAGAGCCTCCCTCTCTCCTAAACACACACAAAAACGCCCAGCGTGTCCACATCAGGAGAAAAAAAAAGGTTTTACGGAAAAAATGTAGACATTTCTACCTTCCCCTCACGAATGTTTGCTTTTGTACCGAAAGCGGCAGAGAAGTTGAATTATGCGAGGGTCATGAAAATATGTTGGTGCCTATTCCATATATTTCAGGAGGTGCTGTTTGCGAAGGCAGATAACACCCATATAAATAACTCCAATTGGTAAAGTATTCATGGTCCTGACACTGGACTATGTGCAAACGCGTCCAGTCACAATTACATCTGCCTGAGACCGTTTTCTTTTTGTCTTAATTCTGAGCAACAAAAGAGCTATCCTCAATCCGGCTCGTGCGAATGTGAATGCTTGTCGCTTTGGGACATCTTAATGCTCCCCATGGAAGTTCTCGGCCTTAGGAGACGTTATTTGTCCCGCGGATGATTCGTTCTCATGCATATAGGATCAAGGCATACATTTCATGACTGCTTATGACAAAAATAAACGGCGCAGC
This sequence comes from Amblyomma maculatum, assembly GCF_055883805.1. Lineage (NCBI taxonomy): Eukaryota > Metazoa > Arthropoda > Arachnida > Ixodida > Ixodidae > Amblyomma > Amblyomma maculatum. The sequence goes on along the minus strand of NC_139349.1, from coordinate 45,212,086 downwards.
TCTTCTTCATTAAAGCACCTTAATCTTTACTGGATGTTGGGGGTAAATAGGAGGATGCCTTCATTATTAGAAAGTTGCAGTGAGCCACGTTGCAGGCCGTAAATATGTTCATGTCAAAATTTTCATATCTGGGGTTACTTTTTTCTGCGACTTCTGCATCAGTGGAAATTAATATCATCCCCATGGTGTTCAGACGAGGTCAAAAATAAACGGAGCACGTAGTTTCTTGTAAAATATTTCACTCGCTGAATAAGTCAAACTAGCAGTCGAGATATTTGAAAACCGGTAGTAGACTCTAGTGCCCTTTTATACGGGCAGATACTTATCTCTATTGCAGAAGATGTGATGTTGATTTTAACGAAAAAGCCTGCTCCATTTTTTGATTCCCGCACCTGTACAACTGCATTTAATTTTCTGCTTCCTCAAAAATTTTACTACTAGAAAACCTGTTTTAGTACTTTCTGAACAGATTCTCAAAATTTCCCTCCAAAAATTCTAGGTATTCAAACTTACTCATCATTCCGGTTGCATACGAATGAGGTTAAGCTTGAACATTGCTTATAAATACGTTATTCAAACGAACTTGAAGGTGCTGTTTCACCCTTTTCTGCTAACGATGAGGCACTTCACAGCTTGTTCGAGGTTTTGTTAAAGACTAAGACATAATAATGGGATAAGAGCTTGAAACAACAGAAATAATAATTTTATCATTGAATATATAGCGATTAGAGGGTGTCCATTGTAGTGATGTATGTTTAGTGAGAGACCTACACATTTTTTGCCATATATATAGATATTCACAAACTGGCGTTCTATTATTTTCTCTGTATCGAAGATTTGTAGTCGTTGACCCGGACCACTTTTATAAGCTTTGAACAGCGACATAATACCTAAACTGCATAAGTTACACTGTTGGGAATTTGAGTGTGCACTGCTTGTACCCTTTGTGGAGCCAAGCCTAATGTAGGGTGACTTGCGGATTGATTACGTACAAGGCTTACAGTGGCATCCGTTCAGCAAGTTCAGCTTATGCGCAAAACAAATACATAAAACCTGACTATCTATAAGAGCCTGCGCAATCAGGCTGCAAAGCAGAGCTTTTAGTTTAAGAGAGTAACCTATTTGATAAAGCCTCTTAGCAGTAGACAGTCTGTTCGCCAGTCGTCAATCAAGCTCTACTTAACCAAATAGACAGCGAAAACAGATTTCACATGCTTAAAAAAAAAATACTTTGCGTTGAGAGAAGTATGCTAATAACGGAATGAACTCGTCAAAATAGTATACCTAGTCGATATTGCTTGTTCTCACACCGACGTTGCTCTTTAAAGACCCTTTACAGGTACTTGCATAATTAAACACATCATCAGTTCATTCTCCAGTGCTTTGCTACACAGAAGTGGTATGAACATGGCAAAATAATAAACCAAATCAATGATCTCGGTTATCCTATCGACGTTGTTGTTGCCAGGCCCTTTATAGGTGCATGTGTAATAAAATATATCATTACCTCATGTCCCAGTGTTACTTCCTCTTCCGTAAAACACTCATCGCGATAGGAAAACAAAGAGCGATATTGTCCTTAATGATAGAGGGGCCTAAGTAACCTACCATGCGATGAGACCTACATTTTTTCTTCGTTTTCTAGGCTCCCAAACTTCCTGTCATCATCTCGCTTGCTTTCAAAGCATGTCCACGGACGGCTCCCAAAGCAAAGAAGGTCAGTTTCTCTCAGCTCTTCACCTGTTTGCTTTTGTTGCAACTCATCTTCAGTGGCGTACTGGAACTTCCGTTCAGCCGAAGTAATCCGGAAGCGAAGCGGCATCTAGGCCGTCGGTCTAGTTGTGCACATAAGTAAAATGTGCTCATTAGCCGGATTTTTTTATGCCTTTGATGTCTCCAGGAAAACCCATAGCGTTCTCTCTAGACGCCACTGTCACTGTGTGCTTTCTGTACTTGTTTTATTCGATGCAACACTGCATGGGGGGTAGTTCCTACGAGAAGAAAATATAGGACTGTCCTCGCGTTAATCTGTTTTTGGCCGCATGAAAGTTTTACCTCTATCTCCTTTAGTTATCTCCTTTAGCTGCTAACAATGCGAACTGGTTACGGTTCAGGCCACTTGGCAGGAAGGTTTAACGATAACTTTTCATAACTTATTTATTTTAGCGGCTCAGAGAAGCTGTTGGAGCAGTGAATGACGCTGTATTGCAGTGATGCTGAACAATTTCATCCTTTTTGCTTTTTGTATTCATTTGCTCTGAAATTGCAGTGCAAAACCACTTTTTGCTGCATTGCTCACCAAAGCTTACGTATACACAGAGTTGGAGGATGTTTGTTCATCGTTGGCGAGAACCGACCGCTTCATTTAATAAGGAAATGAGGCGGGTCTCAATATAACCCTTAAGTAAAAAAGAGGATATGCCTTCAATCGCTTCTTTGCTTTGAAAATGCAGAGCCCTGCATGCACAATTCTAAACGAGCGCTAAAAGCACAGATACGTAGAGAGCACACCATCAAGTGTAAGGTCACACAGTAGGAAAAGAAATTGGCTTACTTAAATTAGAACCATTCCTGAAGTCGGCAAATTTGTTTACGCCTATAATGGGTAATGAAAAAGGGGTTTATTTTCTCGCTACTCTGTTGGTGGAAGAACGTTGGGGGGAAGAAAGAGCTTTGCGGGAGAACTAGGGAAACAATTAGTTGAGCACAGAACTGTACACAAGACCGCGAAGCAGTGAGAAGTTTCAGGGAATAAACGTTAACCTATTTTGGACGAATGTTAATCATTGACCTAAAGTACATCTTCATCGTCGCACTGGCATTAGCTAACCATAGCAAGTGTTCATATAAATATACCAAAATGTGGACGCGAGGATGTTGGTAACTTTAACGCAGGAATACTTTACTCTGCGAGTTTAGTTAGTTAGGGGGCTTTAATGTTCCAAAGCGGCTCAGGATACGAGAGAAGCCGTAGTGGAGATCTGCGGATATTTCGATCACTTAAGGTTCATTAACGCGCACCGACATCGCACAGCACACGGGCGTCTTGCTTTTGCTTCCATCGCAAACCGGCCGCCGTGGACGGGATTTGATTCCGCGTAATTGGGCACAGCCGGGGAGCGCCTTAACTCCACCAACACCACGGCGGGTGTTGTGTCTATGTTTATTGTATTGCTCCTCTTTAGATTGATTTTTGGAAAAAAAAATAAAAAAAAAAACTGCTGCAGCACTAATGCTTTAGTACATGTGCCGAGGTGCATTTACATAAGTGAAGCAGATTTGCGAAATCCAGAACATCCACACAGCTGTTTATCTTCAAGAAATTTCATATATCGTTGTTGTGGTTCCAGTTTTAAGAATTTGGCTGAGTTATGCTCTGAGATGGGTGTTGTCGATAGTTCAAATATAATGACAAAACAAGGTCCATACCTCAAACCTGGGATCAGGCTAATTTTACTCGAACAGCGAAAATACTTCGCACCTGTGTAGTTCTCCTGTATAGCGCTACGGCCGCTTTTGGCGTATGTTATTTCCTCCAATAGTTAAAAACACTATAAGTGTTAAAATTAGTAGCGCAGGTGCCTTGTGGGTGTGAGTTATTACGTGCCCATGCTTTCTCATTTTGTAGGATTCCCGTACTCCACCATTGTCTCTGCGTGGCCGCTACCTGCTTCCCGCAGTGTTCTCATACCTCACTTTCTCCCGCCTCAAGCAGTGGAGAGAGGTGAGCGGACAACACATCATTAAGTGCTGGCGGCGATAATTTCTCCTCACTTCGTGCTCGCAGCGCAGCGTTGCGCCTCGCACTCCTCCGGCACGGGATGAGAGGGTGTTTTTACTGCTGGATGGCGGTGTTCAATAAACGTCCCCTCTGTGAACACGGGGATTTGCTGCATTGGAGAGAATTGCCCTCCCCACTGGGAAGGTTGAGTGCGCGCTTTGGTGTGGGTGTGCTGGAAACACACCTGGGCCTCAGCACGCGCGAAGTTATAACCCGCAGTTGTTAGTGGCATGTTCTACAGTAGAATCACCTACAGCCACGTACAAAGCAATACAGCTTCGGATGACGACTGGCTACATTTGCCAATTGTATGATGAAGAAATAACGTATTTATTTAGCCGGTCCTTCATACAGCTTGCCAGAAAACAAAAAGAGCTTTCACATAAGTGACGCAGTGTAACATTGTAATATGGGTAAGCAACAGTGGCTTTTGAGAACTAGTAACCTTTTATTGTGAACAAAAATATTATTCTTGAGAGCATACGTGCCAATGGACAAATTTGTTTCAAACGTATTAGCGTATTTTCAAACACATACACGCGGCAGCCATGTATTTTCTGGGTCACAGTAGCAACCATGCCGCTATTCGGGAGCACAAACTGTTGTGAATGTCCGTTAGCATTATTAAATCAGAAGGAACACAAAACACTATTACCAAAGAATAATGTTTGATTCCTTGAGCCTCCAGCCGCACATCATTCATTCATGTTGTTTGTCAAACATGTCCAAAATAAAAACCATCCTAGCAGTGAAAAAATACAATCCCTCTTTCTGGTTGCATGCCAATGAGATAACAAGATTATCGGGGTATAAAAAGACTAATGTTATGGAAAAGTTCTAGCTTTGCAATATTTCAGTGCTTAATACACAAAACAAAAGTTGTGGCTGCTGGTGGAGCCTGCAGTTTCTTTGCTAGCATCAGAACATAACTGCTTGGACGACTACGGTATAAGGTCCTACATATATACAAAAATTCTGTGAGAAAAATATCACACAAATTATTGTGCAAATGTTCTAAATTTTATTGTTTAAGTAATCTTTTTCTTTCTTTTTTTCAAAAAATAAAGCTAGGTTGCCAATGTCTAGAATGAGCTAAGATGACAGGGCTTTTCTCGCAAACAGCAAGTGGCTAGCAACTGTGAACCGGGTTAAACATCCTTGAGCGACATTGCTCCGCGTAACAGGTCGACGCTTTTTGCTATATTCTGTTTTCTATCGTTGTGTCCCCTCAACGCGGCCGCTCTCCGTCAATACGTTGAGACAAAAGTGTGATGACTGCCTATACACGGTTTACGCATTATCCAATTGCATGTTTCGTGGAGAAACTCGCCTCAGAATAGAAAGAAATGCCACTTTTTTCGATTTTGTTTCAGTCTGCACAGTGTACCCAGAAAGAAACGCTGGACTAATGTCAATCCTTTATTTAGATTGCCTTGCATGGCGTCTATAACCTTGCATTTGTTCCCCATGTGCGAGCCCAAGAAAGATATCTAAAGCTAAGGACAAGTAAATTGTTTTGAACTCACTGTAAAGCTTTTAAATTCTGCTCCCTTCTTTGTTTTCTTTATAGCTATCCTTCTTTTTAACTGTTCTATCAAGCTCGTGCCCCTCTTGATTTAACCAAGGTTTTGATATAAATGCGCGCATACGCACGCACGCGCACATGCACACACACAAATATAAATATTCCTAAATATTCGATAGTCAGCATATTGAATGAAGATACGTAACAATGACTCATCGAGGTTGCATCCTCTGGCTATTTCATTGAAATCTGCAGTTTATTGTCCCCAACGCATTCCAAACTGCCGAGCGCTTCCGCAGTAGTGTCAGCGTGAGAATCAGCTCTACTCTGACGGTCAGCTGGCACGTCAGCCGTGTTACCATGAAAAGAACAGAACTTGAACTAGGTAGTAACCCTTACATTATGCAATAACCATGCATGCGCACCACCGCGTAACACATGTACAAAACACCCGTTAAATGGGATGCTCTTCGCGATCAGTGAACTACCGACCCAGTAACTCCAATCAACTACATCGACATGTGCGTGCAAGCACTCAAGGGTGACATGCACCACAGCAGACAACTGAGTGAAATTATCACCGAAAAGCCGTGCGCTACCATTCCACTGGATCTGGATTGCGGGCCGTTGCCTGTCACCACAACATTGGTTAGGCCATACGCCGCAAAACTGCCCATTACCGCCTCCACTGTGGCACCAAGGCGGACGTGCCATGCATTACTTTTATTTCGAGCCATTTAGAGTAGGCGTCTACCAGCAGCAGCAATGCTTTCCCTACTACTTGCGTAAAATACAAATGAACCTTTTCACAAGGATTTGCAGCTTTTGGCCAATGTTGAATCGGCACTGACTGCGCTGCATTAACCACACTTTGACAGACTTCACGTGTTTGTTCTATGTACTCCAAATCTGTATCAAGATTTGGTCACCAAATCCAACTTCAGGCCAGAATTTTTATTTTTGTCATTCCTGGGTGGCTCTCATGCATTAATGACAGAACACTTCTCCTGAGATCTGTCGGGATAACAGCCCGATTGTTCCTCAACAAACAAACCTGCTCTATCGGCAGCTCATCTCGACGGTTAAAATAAGGGCGGTATTGCTGTTCTGTTTCTTGCGGCCAACCCCGCCACGTCATGTCGACTACTGCTCTCGAAACCCTATCCCTGCTTGTTTCTTCAGCTACTTTCTTGGCTGCGAAGGGAACCTCCGATAGTGACGAGAAAAATGTTTTCTTGTTCGTCGGCAGCAGTTGTTTCCACGCAAGCCTTGATAAACCGTCTGCGTTGTCTACTTGTTGACACTTCTTGTACTTGATCACATACTGGTAAGAGGCCAAGAAATCTTTCCATCGCTACACTATTCCAATCGCTACTTGACTGCCGTATCTCCTCGAATCAAACTGCGTCACCGGCTGATGATCACCCACTATTTCGAACTGCCTACCAAACAAGTACTTGTGAAACTTTTTAATGCCAAAGATTATAGCAGAAGCTTCGCGCTCAATTTGTGCATATTTTCGTTCGGTCGCTGTAAGCGTGCGGGACGCGAAAGTAATCGGTCTCTGGTCGTGAAACTCAGTATGTTCGAGCAACCTTCCGAGGCCATAGGCCGATGCGTCACAAATCAAGTGGAGTGGCTTGTTTCTAAAGTACAAATGTAGCACTGACTCCTCACTTAGAATTAACTTGAGAACCGCACTCTTTTGTCCACTCCCGCGAACAATCTTTTCTGAGCTGCTTTTAGAGTGATTCTAAGATTGTTGCTGTTTGAGATAGGAACCTAGCGTAAAAATTCACCAGTCCTAGGAAAGCCTTTAGCTTGGAGACTCCAGTCTGAGTTGGGGCCTTCAATGTGGCTTATACTTTATCTTACATGGGATGAATGCCGGCTGCATCACTTTCGTGACCTAGGTAGTGGACATAATATTTCAGAACTTTACATTTATCGGCGTTGCCACATATGCCATGCGTTCGTAGTCTCTGTAGCACCTGTTCAGAACTTCTCAGGCACTGATGTTCGGTCCTGTTATGAGAACGTCATAGAGATAGCACACTGTGCCCCCCCCCCCCCCCCCCCTAAGCCAACCGATATCCGATGCCTTACAGATTAGAAAATGGCAGGGGAGCTCGCGAGACCAAACGGTAAATTCGTGAAGCGAAAAAGCCCGAGGTTCGTATTTATGGTTAGCAACTCTTGCGAAGGGCTATCTATCTCAAGTTGCAAGTGCGCCTTCGATAAATCCAGTACACTGAAACAAGTCCCCCCTGCCGATTACGCAAATATATCATCCGGCAACGGCAGCGGGTAATGAGCTACGGCTATACAGGGGTTTAGGGAGACATGGTAGTCTTCACATAGCCTGACGGCTTCTCAGTCACTCTTCAGAACTGCTACAACAGGCGTTGCCCACTGGCTTTCGCGTAACGGGTACAACACAACTGCCACTTCGAATTCCTTAAACTTTTTTTCAACTTTGTCTTTCAGGGCGTACGGCCTTGGCCTGGCTTTACAGAATACATGTTGTGCTCCCTGCTTAAAAAAAAAATGCCCACAAATCATTTTACAGTTCCAAATGGGCCCGTGAATACGTCCTTGTACTTTTTATTTAGACCATACTGCAATCAATATAGACCAAGCAGGAGGGCAATGCAGGACAAAAGAAAATGCATTTCAGCGCCACCATTGGCAAGCAAAATATAAAACGAACAGAGTACAGTGCAAACATATGATGGAAAAAAAAATTGAATCAGCAAATAGGAAAGCAAAAAATCAAAGCGGGGCTTTTCTTACACCTTCTTCAAAAACTGTTACATTATTAGCGGAGAAAACATCTTTTGGAAGTGCATTCCACTGGGAGACAGTGCGCGGAAGAAAAGAGTTCTGGAATCTGTTAGTACGGGCAAAGATGGGTTCCAGGTTGTGATGATGGGAGTGTCGGTTTGGACGACCCACGCGTGGATGAATGAACAATTGTGCATTGATATCAAGTTGGTGATTGCAAAGCCGATACAGAAACCGCAATCTGGAAATCATTCTTCTCGTTTTTAATGCCAAAATGTTGTTATCACTCATTAGAGACGACTTGTCTAGCAGCCCTTCCTGTTTAGTGATTGCTTTCACTCGGAAGACCTGTGACCGATTTAGGCGAATGGGATTCAACCAGTCTCGGCCAAGCAACACCGGTACTGTGCGCCCTTGCTCATTTGCGGCTTTCACTAGCGGCAGTCTAAAAGTCTAAAAGAAGTGCCCTCATGAGTTACAGTTAGTGACTTTGCCCTTCAATGGCACACTTGAGCCGTTGTGTGTCAGTAATCGAAATGGCACACGCTTATATGGCAGATGTTCAAAATGTTTCAGAAATTCATCTTCAGGAATACGAGATACCGCTGAGTCTGTGTCTGTTTCCAAAGCAATGGTTTTCCCGTTTACTTTCATGTAAATTTTGTGCGGTTTACTTCTTTCTCGTAGCGCGTACAATTCCAAATTAGACACCTTCTCCCCTGTGAAATTGCTTTGCCTTGCTGCACACATGCTTGAGAGATGTCTTGTTCGAGAGTAATTGTAGCACCTTACCTTGATGTGGCGACAGTCCGACGGGTGGTGGTGACTCCCACAAAGAAAGCACTACGGTATCCTGTCCTTGTCAGCGGATACTTTCCTTGGGCCCGGCGTCCCACGTCGCCGATTGTGGTTGTTCGGCTGCATAGTCCCTGCACTGTCGCCACGTTGACACCTGACCTCCTCCTCCGGTTCTCGTGTCACGCTTGGTCCTAATAGAGTCACCCTCGCGTGGATCTCAGCGGCTTTCATAGGCGTGGCGATAACGCGCGCTTTCTCCCACGTTAAGCCCTTGTCGTCTTCGGCTTGCACCGAATAGTCTCGCTGCGCACACCCACGACAAGCTAATCCCTGAGTACCTCAGGAAAAAACGTTCCAAACGAGCAGTTGGTCGTCAATCACTTCAGTTCAACGATGACGTCATCAACTGTCTCCCGGGGTCCCTGTGCGCGTTTATGGAAGTTATACCGCTCAGTGACTACTGAACGGTTCGGCGCGTAATGGTTCAGAAACGCCTGTTTTATCTCTTGATAAGTCTTCTTTTCGGGAAAGCGTCCGGGAACATCACGTTCCGCAAAGTGGTATATATGCCGTCACCCGGTATAGTGATAAGCACGTCCGTCTTGCTTTGCTCGTCCAGCTTATTCGCTCTCACGAAGACCTCGAATCGCTCAAGGTAGATAGACATGTTACCTGTCGTAGTGCATAATTCCGACAGACGCCCGATGAACAGTGCTGATTATTGGGCGGTGTTCATGAAGGCTGTTGTGTTTTGCTGCTTGAGTAAGGGCCGACAAGTTTGTGGTATCCTCGTCGCCATTACTAGAGTGACACGCCGGTGGGAACAGGTTTATTCTCTACGGCTTGTCGGTACACACACACGGAACAGCAAAGAACGCGTCTCCCTACCTGGTCAGGCGATTTATACCATTGTGGTTGCGCTGAGGTACAGATGATCGTGGCCCCCTGCTGAATATATTATGCAACAGCATCCACCTATGCGCAACCATGCGGTTACAAAGTAAAGCTATATAGGTTTCACAGAAACTTCGCTGTTAAAGGAAAATTTGTCCTGATTTGGAGGTCGAACCCGGGACCGCCACCTTTTTTTTTTCATTTTTTTATTAACTACGAAGTTTCTGTGAAAGCTGTATAGCTTTTCTTTGTAGCCGTATGGCTGCAATTGGTGGATGCCAATGAGTACTTGCTTCCTTATTACAAACCTACTTCACCTTGGGGCTTTCTCCTAAATATTCGATCAGTCAGCATATTAACCGAAGATACGCAACAATGACACATCGAGGTTGCATTCTCGGGCTATTCCAATTCCAGCGGAATACGCAGTTTATTATTAGCAACGTATACCACACTGCCGAGCGCTTCCGCAGTAGTGTCAACATGATCATCAGCTCGACTCTAACGGTCAGCTGGCACGTCGGCTGTGTTACCATGAAAAGAACAGAACTAGCATTAGGTAGCGATCCTTACATTATATAATAACTATGCAATACGCACCATCCCGTAACACCATGTACAAACCACAAACAAATAAATGCGATGCTCTTCGCGACCATTGAACCACCAACCCAGTAACTCACATCAACGACACTGGCACGTTCGTGCAAGAGCTCAAGGATGACATGCTCCACAATAGATAACACATTAAAATTATTACCGAAAAGCCTTACTCTAGGCTCAGACTTACCACATCTGGGAAGCTTATCACACTGTCCTGAGCTAGTGGAAAGGCAGTAAACAAACCGGTACATTTAAAAGCGGTTAGCCGCGCGGCAAGTAAAAAGCCAAAAGCACAATGAACAGATCGCCCGATCCAATCAGCAACAGGTATATGACAGCTTCACCGTAAAGCTGTTCAATCAACGAGCATGACAACTTTTCTGATATCTCATTGACCCATATGCACCTGCTCAGACGAGAAGAACACGTGAGAACACATCGACGATCCGTGCGCACACTAAGAAACAATTCAAAACACATATCCTCTCTGAAACTCCTATGCATCTACCCCTGTACACTGGACAGCCCGATGAAACACTCGACAAGGTTGTCACGAAAACAGCAATCAAAGCGTTCCTTCGGATTCTACTCGCACGCTCCGCACCTGATCCAGTCCAAGCAAACTCCATGCACCGTAATTCTGATGACGAACTAATCACACAGATTACGAAATACATCAACCGGTGCTCGATTCAGTAGCCTCAGTGTCACGAGAAGTAATATTGGTACCCAATTCCAATCCCAACTCAATTACTTATACTTAAAAACCTCTGCGTCATTTCGCTAACTGCATGGCTCAGGATAACGAAGATGACCTCCCCTATCTCTTTGTCTCTATAGGAATGAATTAAAAAGTGAAGGTGATCGAAGAAAAGTCAGCTTAGATTGAGGCTCCGTGCTTAGCAGGCAAGTCTACAAGTGCCTAGGCTTTACTGGGATGCCCAGTAAAAGGGTAAGGTTCTGTATACAGTATCACTATATGATATTGTTCTTTAAGAGATTAAATTTTGTCCCTGTGACGTTGCATCTGTAAATTGCAGTTCGCCCCTGTATTTCTGTAAATGATGTCACTATATTTCTTCATCTTCCGCATTATCGCCGAACCACCATGTTTGGAGAGGTTTGAACCCCTCTCTGAAAAGAACCAACAATCCTTTAAAAATACTGTCACATTGATTGCCGAAATTTAGTGGAAAGAAAGTCGTTCTAGCTGATAAACAATTAGGAACGGTCAGGAAGCACTTCACAGTGAAACAAAATAAATCAGCCTCAACGTATCCAAAGCGCTATTTTGTTACGTAAATATAGGCGCCTCAAAACAACACACACAAAGAAGAATACTGATTTTAAGCTCTTTCTCCTAAGCTTTTCTTTTTCTGGTGATTTTCATGCCTAATAAAGGTGACTGTATTATTTCTTAAATGAAACTTAAAGCGAAATACTGAAACCAGTAAATATATTTCAAGCATTGCGTCTCAGCTCACACAATTACCTATTAAACGGCCTATGCAACTTGAAAACCATCAGTAGCAGCTCGCAATTACAGACTGTTTTTCTTTTTTTGACTACGCATATTATATTCAAGTATGAGTTCATTGCTGTTGAATGGAGTCAAGTACAATTACCGGCATTTATGGAATCCCTTCTTGCTTGGCTCTGGTCTATCTATTGCACCCATTGCTGTTTTTAAGCCACCAGAAATTTGGTAACAATAACACATCGCTACCTCTGAATGTAAGAGACCATGCACAGACAATGAAATTACGTTAAAGAAAAACCATTTTAACACAAACTGCATCTTTCTTGCGGCTTCAGGTGTTACATCTCCTCCTTCCATTTCAAGAAATTTCGTAGTTATCACTCGCGTTAAATAATTTATCACATACCATTTCCACATGTCGATTTCCTTTAAAAAATGATGGGTATAATACGTAACCAAGAGCGCGTGCACAAACACACACACACACACACACACACACACACACACACACACACACACACACACACACACACACACACACACACACACACACACACACACACACACACACACACACACACGCGCACGCGCACGCGCACGCGCACGCGTACGCACACACACACACACACACACACACACACACACACACACACACACACACACACACACACACACACACACACACACACACACACACACACACACACACACACACACACACACACACACACACACACACACACACACACACACACACATCAACTACACTGATACAAAGGCAAATTAAACGAAAAGCCTATCTCTCCCATGCACCAAATATTACTGTAAAACAGAAATGCTCCACAATAAGAAATGTCTTGTACAAATAGGAAGAATCTTCAATCGCGGTGGCAACTACTCTCCCGGAACACAGCGACAGCAGCACGAAACTTGAGCTGCGTCCTCTGCAAGAGGGAAAATCATCATTCTCGCTTAAGTGTGATGTATGACCTGTAAAGACTATGTAGGAAAGGAACATAGAATCGGCAGCAATTGTACGAGCAACTGCTAATGCTCTTTCTGTTAGAACGTGACAAATCGTATCTTAGATTCTCCCTCTTCACCCTCCAAAGCTCCTGCGTATGAATTTAGTATAAACCTTGCCAGCAGCATGCTAAAATGCGAAATTAACAATTGGTTTTCTCGTCCTATCTGTTTTCGGGATATTGAGGTATCGTATGTATGCGTCAGAGAAAAATATTTTGTAAAATCTTGAACTTTACCTGTCATGAAATTCACGTCAAAGCAGGAGAAAAGAGCTGCTGAAATTTGCATTAAGTGCCAGATTTCTTCACTCTGCAGAAAAGATGAACGAAAATACCATGAGCTGTATATTATTTCCTTGGCAATATCAGTAATATTTCAGAGGACACCTTCGCTGCTTTTTTTTTTAGAAATACACAGTTGTTGGCCTGTATTGCTTTCTTTTTCTGAATAAAAGCAAAGCATAACATTGATCGCTTAGCTAAAAGCTACGCCTGTTATCGTGTTTCTGTTACCTTATTTTTAGAGGTTCTTTTAGATGAATAGAACAACGCATGTACCATGCGTTCTAATCGCGGCTCACATATTGCATCCTCATTTGGGGTACGAACCCACAGAAACCTTGAGAGATTAATGGTCGTTCAAAAGAAGGTTCTAAGCGCGATTGAAGGGTACTATTGCAGACCACAATATTTGCCTACTGTACCATTATGTATCAAGCATGATATGCTAAAAGCCGCTCAGATTTATTATTTTTACTTGTTAAAACACATCTATCGGCACAGGCTACATGTATCAATACCAGATCATAGCCTAGCGAGATACGAACTTCGAACTGTCAAGAAACTTACCGCGAAAGTTCGAACAAACTACGGCCCACACTAACCTACCAAGTCCCCACTGTTTTTAAAAGGCCCAGTCTTAATATTGACTTCTCTGTTAGAAGCAACACATTCAAACTTAGCATTAAAGCATACCTAATTGCAAACAATATTGAATTTTCTCCAATCTAACATTTCAAGATTTCTGTATGTTGATATTAACACTTTTGTTGAATTTTCTTGATTGGAGCAAATGAATGAACGGCCTATGCTAGCAGCTTATGACTGGATGGTCAATTATGATTCTATTGTATATTTCTGTAATACGCTTTAATGTTTTTGTTGTGTACTTCTTTTTTTGCTGTGGATTTAGGTGTGTAACAACCTTTTTGCGGCATATGCGTTTATTATTTGTGTCAAGTTGTATATGCCTAGGTTGATAATGCATTATTTCACTGGTCTGTCAAACTTTGCTTGGGTGCCGAGGCCTCGTCAGGTTTTTCAACCTTTTGTCTCGGCTGCCCCTTTGTGTAGAAAGTAAAGAAATAACGGAAAAAAAGGCTGCGTGTATGTTTCTAAGTCTTCAATCAAGTCAGCAATGAAAAAGTTATTTTGTATTTATTTCGCTTGAGCACACTTTGGTGTGAAAAGCCCAAGCGCTTCAATTAGAATTCAAAGTTCTTGCTACGCGATCTTTCAGAGGCTCCATTTTCGACAAGCTTAACTAAACTGGGTCACTGTGATCGCTTAACAACATTAACGCACGTTTTGTCTGTTGACTTCGACACATTTGCTGTCATCATACAACTAAAGGCCGCACTTTTGTTCAGACTATGTATGGTATAAATGTTTCGCTTTGAGTATGTACACATCGTTGGTGATCATCAGAGCTGTTAAATTTATCCCTGTATCCACGTTACTGAACTGAACTTGAAATATGGCCGTAGGACAGCGAAGCCCTTGGTAAGAAGAGCGGTCAAATCTGACATAGAAAATATGTTCGAAGGGGGTCAGAAAATAGTTCAGTATATTGATAATTAAATATATAACACATGTAAAAAATCCGCTTCTCTATATCTCAGCTAGCATCAAGCCTACTGCAGCAATGTGCTGCACGCTGGCGTACTGATAGGCCACCGTTCGCACTTGGCGAGTCGATCCGCGCGGCGCATCTATGCACCCCGCCTGCTGAGCGTCACTTTGCGCCAGGAGCTAAAAGAGCGCACCCCACGGGCCGCTCCGGGAACGCCAACACGTGGAGTCATTGGTGGAGTCAGGTTGGGGAGTTAAAGCTCATGCTCCTTGCACCTAGCGTCTAGCGCCACTCGGTGCATGTGACGTTTGGGTTAGGGTCCACGTCAAAGCTGCTCCTGACGTACTTTGAAAAGTAACACTTCTTGCAATCAGACGTGTAATTTGTTATTGGGAACTATAAACGCCACTGTGACTCAGTTAAAATAACGAGCAGTTGATTTATTCTTCAGCAGCGAATCAGGACATATGACAACCGCCGAAAGCCGTTGGTCGGCTGGCTGTCTTCACCTCAAAGCTTTCAGGTAATTTTTACAGGGACTTTCCTGCATGATAGAAGATTTGCGTTTTTCAAGTATACTCGACGTTAACCTCATCGAGAGGTTTTACGGAATTAGTGCTGCCGCGGTTACACAGCCGAGCCGGTTTTGCGCGCTACCCATTACAAGCGCACATTGTAGGGGCGTGGTGTGCAGTAAGATATATCGAATGTTCTGTGAGCGCGAATTTTATGAACGAGAACACAGCTCTAATACTTAGGTACGGGAGTTTTAAGAGGATAATCTGGGAGTTAGATATAAGCAGTAATTCGATATATCCGGGATCGAATGTAATGCCCGGTGCTGCTTACATTTCACGAAAATAAACAAAATGATTAAAATTCATGGAAAAGTCAAAGTGTCAACAATAGCATATTCGTTCTCAATTCAACTTTAATAGAGCGTGGCAAATTATTTTAAAGGTTTGTCGCTATTTCAGTTCTTATCAGAAGCCTCCATTCGTCACGATGTTTTGTTGGCCATACAAGATCCAAGTGACGGAAGTGGGAAAGCATGCGTAGTTTCTCAGCCTTCTTAAGCTGTCACATGTTTAGAAAATAACACATTTTAGCACCGAAAGCAATTGTCAAGGTCGGCATTAAAGCGTAAAATATCATCTAGTTACTTGACTTAATTATTCGGTACCAAGTGGAAACTTTTAAGTTTCTATTACAAACTAGGCCCCAGTCTGCTTTAATATAAATAAAGGCCGGACCCCTTTCCTTTGGCAGTATATTATTGGTTATTTTTATACATATTTAAGTGTGTATTCTACCAAAATTGAGAGACACCTTTACCGAGGATCAGCGGCTGTGTTGACATTCTCTTACTCATGTTTACAGGTACAAATATTAGGAAGAGAATAGCTTAGCATCTAGCTTCAGTTTCAGCGCACTGATAAACAGCTTAAAAAGATGTTTTAAGGAGAATATTGTGCTCAGGAAAATATATAAGTAGGCCAGCTGATGATACATTTGGAAATTGGTGACGACACAGGGTCCTTATGTCACCGCCTCCCTCTCTCTCGTGTCTGCTGTGTCTGCTGCGGTTTTTAATTTCCAGATTGTGGTCCTAGTATTGGGTGAAAATCATGATGTGAAATCCTTACGAGAAACAGACAGCCTTGCAAGTGCTGTGAATTCAAAATAAAGAGAAACTTTGCACCGTCTTGATCAGCGGTACTCTTTATATGGTTCTGTAGACTAAATCTTCTTTTGAGGGACCAATAAAGCAGAATTGCGTTCACTTAGTCTATAACAGGACCGCAAAAGAAGGAATTGCTTTGTGAAAGGAGCAGCAACATCCACACGGGAATCCCGCTAACACAACGAATGTGAAGAAGATTTCGCTTCCATCGGAAGGAGCGTAGCAGCACTGTTAGCCGCCAGAAACACAAGGAAGGACAGTGCAGATGACTGACAGAGCGAATTCGTGGATAAAACGTGGCTAGGAAAGGTACAAAGTCATTCAGTACCTAAATAATCTGTAAACTTATGCACATTGCTTCAGACATTTCAGCATCGCTGTAACGAAACACACGACAGTGACAGAGAACGAGAGGACACACAGCAGCAGTAATTTCCAACAACTTTATTGTGAAGAAACGCATTTATATACATACACGCAGCATAGTAGTAATATAACTAGACATAAGTTATATCATTGCGCCCTGCTGCATGTATATATAGATGCGTTTATTCAAATAGCGCTGTGTCTAAGTCACATCGTTCTCGTTCCCTTTCGCCCGTTGTTCTATAACGATGTTCACGTCAGTATACCTGTAGCACTTCTCCGTGGTTGGGTCAGAAGCCGTAGCGATCTCTGGCTGTATTTGAGACGACGGTAATATTTTATCTCTTTCAGCATTATAAACTAGATCTCTCACTATTATTTGTAGACTGTATGTCACTCGTGCACAGGACGCGCTCTGCAATTCGATACGAAGTAACATCTTACTGAAACAAAGGGCCAGACGACCAGGTTCAAGTACAGCATAGTAGACAACAACAACTATACCAATATTATATGTTGCCGCCTGCAAGCCTGCAGGGAATTAAGCTCAGGACGCGCTCGCAGTAAATGAGGTAGCTTAGCTGCTGAGTGCTGGTACTGTTTCTGGAATTTGGTCCCCTCTACGAAAGTAGTTTTGGTGTTGATGCAGTGAAGTCGCCATTATTAGAAACATTGGGCATAGGGCTCCTAGAAGGCCTTTCAGGTATGATCTGGATCAAATTCCATTAGAATAGCGTTTGACTGCGTAGATCACAGCAGATTGTGGCAAGCTCTCCAAGAGATGGGAATTCCAATTCACCTCATCTGTCTCAGTCAGAACTGGGCATGGTCTTACTGATTGGTTTCCGATTGAGAAAGGAGTGAGGCAAGGCTGCATACTGTCGCCCTGCCTATTTAACCTATATGCAGAGTGCATCATGAGGAAGGCCGGTCTGTACGAGTGTTCAGCTGGAGTGAAGATTGCTGGAAAACGTATCAACAACCTTAGATATGCGGATGATACCACTTTAATGGCAGAAAGTGAAGTGGAACTCAAGAGACTTCTGATGTGCGTACAAGAAGAGAGTGAGAAGTTTTGGCTTAAACTGAACATTAAAAAGACAAAGATCATGGCGTCTTGCCCTATCAAGTCCTGGAACATCAATAGACAAGAAGTGGAAGCTGTGACAGATTTTCTCTTCTTGGGCTTTAAGATTACCTCGGAAGGAGACTGCAGCCATGAAATTAGGAGACGCCTGCTTCTGGGAAAGAGAGCAATGGTTAGCCTTGCCCACCTAGTAAAGAGCAGAGACATTAGTCTGCCAACCCAGATCCGTATAACTCGTGCTATGCTTCCAGTTGTGATGTATGGATGCACGAGTTGGACTGTGAAAAAGGCTGACCGCCGAAGAATTGACGCGTTTGAATTGTGGTGCTGGCGAAGACTCTTGAGAGTTCCTTGGACTTCCAGAAGATCAAATCAGTCGATATTGTCGACCATAAACCCTGACTGCTCATTGGAGGGTGAAATTCTAAAGTTAAAGCTCAGCTACTTTGGTCATCTGATGAGAAGAGAGGAGTCGCTGGAGAAAGATTTGATGTTGGGAAAGGTTGAGGGTCGCCGGAGAAGGGGTAGGCAGCGAACGCGATGGTTAGATGGCATCCTCGAGGCACTGCAGATGAAGTTTTGTGATGTTAGGAAGATAGTGAGAGACCGGAAAACGTGGCGTGACATGGCCCATAGGGTCACGAAGAGTCGGACACGACTGAATAACTGAACTGAACTGAACTCCTGCTTGCTGCTTGGCGCTACAGTCTACAGCTACTGCTCGCCTTCAGCGGTGCACGGGCTATTGCCCCTGCGGGCCGAATCCGCTGGCATATGGCATATGATAGGAATGTGGCGCCATCTGTCCCCATTGTGTTGACCCGAGGATGCGTACTGTGTGCGCGCGGGAGCAGTAGACGATAGCGTATAAGCAGTACAGGTAAACTGAACGCCTCTATATCAACACCACTCCCTCATTGCGCTTGAATGGCCTGCTACATTGCTGCTGGAGCTGTTCGATCAGGCGGTCTTCAATACCCGCAGCGCTAGCCCTAAAGAGCACCATGTTTATTTGTGCAAGTAGATTCTGCGAGTATGTTGTAGAATACAATTAGGATAGAATTCCTGCAGACTCTGCAGCAATATTCGGAACTAAAAAGCGGGACAGCTCCTACAGAACAGAATGCAGGATTTTCGGGAAAGAAATGAAGAGGGTAAATCAGCGCATATACTCGGACACGTGTGTGAAGACAAGAAATACTGCTTTGTTTAGGTACACTAAGGTGCAGCTGTTCGCTGGTTTAAAGTCCCTCAGCGACAGCACCTGATTCAGGTGGTGCAGCGACCATCATCCAAAAAGCCCCTGACGTATTGCGCGTACAGCGGTTCGAGCGTACTAGTGTGTCCATGAACGCCGCCAGTACGTGTCAAACTCCAGCAATCTTGGTACAGTAGGAAACTGCAGCCTCCAAAATGAAGGTCGGATGTTTTTTCGAGCCGGCCCACTACATCTTTTTCAGGTTGTCGTTGTTCTCTTCCCCAGGCCTTGCTGCCAAATATATATGCATATATATGTTTAGGGTTCACACACATACTGCCCGCGCCTTTTCATCGAAACATAAAAGCAAGAGAAGTTCACTTTCGGATGTAATTGGGATTCCGTTGAGAATTATTTAGCTCTCACAACTGAAACGAAACAAAAGGTGCGATAGATCTGCAATCCCAGACAGGATTCCATTGAAATTTAAAAAGCCAAATGAGTTCCTATAGCCCAAAAAGGCATAGGAGAAAAAAAAAAATCAAATGCTAATGATGAAGACTTCGTTCTCTAGAAAAAAAAACCTATTTATTTTGTGTTATGTTTTGGTAATGCTGAGAGAAGCGCTGTTATTTGGGATTAGAGGAAGAAAATTTACAATTGCTCTATTTGGTGTAAATAAAAGTGCGCACGGCGAAAAAAAAAAAAGACGGTAATTTGAAATATGGGACAATAGGAAAAGTTTAATGCTTTTGAAAAATCCCTGCAAAGATAAGGCAACGAGTAAGAAAGAAATATACATCGGAATGTTTATTCTGCCAACATGATGAGAGGCGGACAAAAAGAATAATTCAGAGACAAAAATATGACTGGACAGTTTTCCGTGAAGGAAAACCACCCAAAATAAAAACCCGCAGAGCAGGTGTATTCGATGATAAACGAAGCCAGTCGAGCGCAGCGATAACGATGCGCGTGTTTCCGTGCGATAGCAGAAACGAAGGAAAAAAAAAAACAGTTTTCGCAAGAGGTGTATGACCATGAGGTGCGCTTGAACCATTTAGATAATATAGGTGTTCTACTCAATACAATGGCAGACAATGCCAAAGAAGTGTATAAGGCAAAGAAGACTCTTTGCTCAAAAAAACAAAAACAAAAAAAAAAAAACGCTAACGAACCTCAGAGCTATTACGGACGGTTACTGAGGGAAGAGCCATGCGCTAGTCATACAACCGGTGAATAGAATTCTTGCTTTTCGCTCTACCAAGAACAAAACACGAAGTGAAAGCAGCATATTAAAGGTTTTTGTTTGAAGGCTGTACCAAGCATGAATCGCGGATATGAAAAAGTCATTTGTGGCGAAGGCTGAAAAAAGAGAACCACGCAACGAGGCATGCACTTCAGATTGAAGTGAGCTGTTAAAGTTTAATGGCTTTCAATAAAATTGGAATGTGCAAGTTACGCACAGAAGAGTTCTAAAGCAGTAAAGAAAACGATAAGTGGCTCTAGGCGCATTGTAGGATGGTAGAGAAATCAGTTCTTCTGATTTGCCAGCCGAGTTAAGTGATCTTTTCCGTTAGTCGCTTTGGAGTCAGAGGATTTTATACATCGGAAGACACAATAAGGGGATAATGAGCTACGCAAGAATCTTGAAGTGAATCCATTGTTGTTTTACGGCGTGAATAAATGACAATTTCATTTCTGACTCTATACTATTCGGTTACGGCAGCTTATGAAATATTGTCGAGCGACATACACTTTGTTTCGATGTCTTTGGCGGTGTTATTCCTCACGACACTGTGGCTAAGCTGCTACTTCGGCCAAATATATGACTGGTAAATAAAGCCTCGCGCACAAGTAGGTCAATGGCTGGCCAGAGTCAGTTAAGCAGGTATGTGGTATGAAAACCTTAATGCGTTGTTCCTGATATAGTTACCACGTCTTAGCTGTACACCAGTGTATTGCACCGCTGACAATTATTTTCCAATGAAAGAGGACTTAGAAGAAGAACAAGAAGAAGTTTAGAAGAAGAAGTTTGTTTATTCATGAATACAGTATTAGAGTAACAGTATACAGTAATACTGTAATACACTATTACATAAATAATAGAATAATATAATTCTATCTAACTATTTTCTTTTTTGAGAATTTTCTGAGGCTCTGAGTTTCAAAACTATAAAAATGACCCCAAGGAGCGCTTCAAGAACTTATACGAGGGCAACTTTACTCATTTGTAGATTTCTATTGTTGCCGTCATTTATTGCGCGTTGCTAAGCCAATACGTGCGCTTATAGCATTATGTGCAGCTTGGATTATTGAGGGGTTTTAGGGCTTACCGTCCCCTAGTGACTCAAGCTGTGAGGAACGTCTTTGCAGAGACGTCTGAAAATTTTGACCTGCTGAGAGTATTTAATCTGACTTGAAATTTCCCAGTATACGGGCGCTTTAAAATGCCCCGGCATCGCTACAACGAAAATCAAGGCGGCCGGTGTAGACACAGTTCCGGTAGGTTCAGTAGCCGATTGCTGTAAACACTGAGCTATCTCAATGATGGTCTCCAAAACATCATGTGGCATAGCATGTCATAGCTTAGCAAACTAGGTCACACAGGCACGTAGCTAAGGAGTCGCCGACGGGCACCTCTCTCCAATCCTTTTTTCACTCAGCCTAACTGTCGCACCTGCTGAGTAATTGGAGTCGAGCAGAAAAGTAAGTCCATGAAGCCTACGGAGCAGGAGCATAACGTGCAGCGCAGGGACAAGTGATTTGTGGCGCTGGTATCAGCGGTCGAATTTATTCTACCAATGATGGCACGAACACCAATGATAATGCATACACAGTTTGGCATTTCTTTGTCTAGCTCATTTGCCACATACTAGAGTATGCACAACCATTCCTCAGCGCTCTGAGGCTAGCGCTTCGATGCCTTGACTTGCTGGGCGCCCAGTAGGCTTGGCTAAGCGCGGAGCTTTTTTTGCCGACTTGGGGGAAATCGTCAGCGTTTAACGTTGCGCGTATTGCAGCCTTTATAGCCTTCAAGAATAAAGGAAGGCAGTCCGAAAAGGTGATCGCTGACTCCCGCAGTGGGCATTCTCTAATATAGTATTTGATTATATATGGTTGAATGTGCTGAACGCAGAACCCTATTGAAGAAACAAGCGATGTCCCCACAAATACGGATCACTCACAAGTAGGGATAAAAACAAGAAAAAGGAAAATTAGGCTAACTAAATCGAACATATCAAAGCTGCATGGAACAACGATTTTTTTTTTTTCGAAAAATGAAACCCCTCTGCAGCTTCATGTATGGTGTGTGCAGGAGCTTATATTTAGCTCAGTAAAGACTTTCCTCCAGACGACCTTTGGTGCAGTTTCCGACTACCTGATTTCCTTCAATATAGGCGAAACTATCAAGGCTCTAACATAAGATGACAAGCGATACTGTCGTTACAGCGTATACTGCACGTACAAGCATGCGGGAATATGTTGACAATAATCCGGTTTAGCTTATATCCGGCGAATGAAGGCTGCGTAATTTGGCCAAATAATACACAGATTCCATCAGTTTTAAACGAACGAATTATTTCACGGGACATTTACGTCTCTAACATAGCTTTTGAGCAAAACATGCGCATAACAACCATTAACGGTCTCAATAGTGAGCCTTACTAGGAGCAAAAAAGGCATTCAGCTCCGCAAATAGCAGACAGGACACGACAGCTGGTGCGTATTTTAGGCATATCCAACTCATTCGGCGATATATATAATAACGTTAACGCTCGTTCTCCTAACCTAGAGGAAGAATTTTGTGTTATACTTTTTTTCTGACATGATTTGGAATATTTTGAAAAGGATTTTATTCACATGCACTTATCACTTGGTGAGCGCCCAATGAAACCACATTAACAAAAATAGTGCCGCTTCCTTTCAGTACAGTTTGTTATATGCAAGATGTTTGGTAGCATGCAGGTAACCCTGCAGTAAACGAGCAACAAGTTGTCGAAGTCAGGTCAAAAGCCAATGTCTATCAAGCTTGAAATTTATCATGAACGTGTCGACGCGTTCCGTAAGCTTCACAGAAATGGATACGAAAGCAGTGGTGCCTTTCACTTTCTTTAAGCAAGTGTATGTACAGCAAATCACGAACAAAATAGGAACAAAGAGCATAACGTACTTCTTGTTTTGAACAAGAATTGGCCGCCATAAATCACTGAAAGTGTTCCTCTATAATAATATTATGACGCGTAGTACCTACTCCGTGGAACAGCAGGACTTTCATGCTTACCTCCGAGCCGAAGTTAATAGCATAGTGTAGGGAGTGTCGCCACTATGCTCAAACTTGAGACACCATGTTTTATTGCCAATGAAGCATTGCTCTCTCTGATAGTGCGATCAAGGCCACGTGCATCGCTGGATTATCTAAGCTAGCTCCCGCATACCAGCTTCATCTGGTGGACCTGCGGCCAACAAGAAGTCCCTAGACATCAACTGCCACATTTTGGCCAATTTGGAGCCGAAAACCCTCTCGAAGTTTTTATTATTCCTATTATATCTCATTTTAGAAGTATAAAATTAGCTCAGGCGACTCTCCAAGTCTAATTCTCGAAGCAACGTAACCTCTCACGCAAACTGTGCCTTACTGACTTCAAAGAGTCCAGGACTCCTGTGCAACTATACACAAGCTTGGGGCTTGATACGTATAGCTGTGCGCTAAAAACAAGTAACCATTCCGAACAAACCGGATTTGAACTTCGGGGCAATACGGTAGCGAAGCTTACGGTAAAGTTTGAAAATAAATAGAGCACGTGATCAAAAGACACGCTTCGAAAACATCTTTGGTGTAGACTGTGGCTTGAACTTCGCGGAAATGCGGCAAAAATGAGGGCAAATTTCTAAATGAAAATAAAAGTCCTTTTAAGACAGACTTCTAAAGTTATTTATATCTGCCTTGTAATCTGTGTCGATTCCCACAATATTTTGTACTACAATCATTGTTAACAATCAAATGAGGTCTCCTATTTAGGGCGCTAATTCTTAAATTTGTTTTGAATTAAACCATTTATCGAACATGCTGACTGATAATATATAGCAACATCCTTCCGCCTTGGGAACTGTTACATTGTTCCATCTTTCTCTCTGGATATAGCATTTGCTTTTCCATTTGTGTTTACACATACTGTCACTCGCACTGCAGTCCAACGACAGCAATTAAATTAGATATGTGTGCTTCGGAGCAAATGATTACTGCCCGTATTTGTGGCTATTCTAGAGCAGATTTCAACAATTAAATCTAAACTACATATATTTGTCTTCAGCAGGTCATCATCGCATATTTTTTTTCACAAAGAAAAGAGCATTTTAAAAAGCTTGAACTAGAGACTTCATTTTGAAAAAAAAGTTATGGGGGACATTTAAGCTCCGCTTTTAGCTTATGACGACATGGCGTAGGCTATCACCCCACGCACAGCCCCGCTTCAACCAGGCAGTATCAACGTGTCTGAGTGGTCTAGCGGTAACCTAAATTCAAGGATTCTGGAATGCTGATCCTGATATTACCCTTCCATATGAAATAACAGGCCCGAGTTGGCAGCTCTAGCCAAACCAAACGTCAGGACACATCTATGTACAGTCAGTACGTAGCCATGTCACCTGCCAGCCACCACCTACAACCGCCAGGCTCTTGATTTTTTGCTGACAATGCCGACGCTGCAGTTTCGGTTAGCGGGGCTTTTACCGTTATCGCGTTAAAATGCATCCTTTCAAGGTGAACTTTGAAACCTTAGAGGAGAACCTGGGAGCTCTCACGGTAGAGAGGCAGTGAAAGGAACAGGTTGTAAACAGGAGAGATGAAAGTCCTTTTTGCTCTCAGAGAGGACAAGAGTAGTGAGAAGAAATGTAGTAGAGAGAGGGCAAATGAAGGGGAAGCCTCGGATTACGAAGATTGAGACCTTCAGTAAATATCTCTGTCGAACTCATTTGCTACATAAAGGGACGCATGCAGACATCTACCTAGTCGAACCAATTAAAGAATACGCTTCATGTTAGCATATTTTGGCTCCATCAATAGCATCAATAGCCTAGAGTTTTTTCAGGATCCAATTTTTCAATTTTCGACAACACATGGTCGGTAATACTCTCGAGGAGAGCGAAGGAGCCTTTAGCCCGCGGCGACACACTCATTGTATGGATCGAAGCTGCGCTAATGGATAGAAGTAGGGAGAATATTCCGCACTCAAATTAGATTCAGAGAGAAGGACAAGTGAAATGGTTCGCGACGGGCTTACCTTCCGGGGAGTGGACTGATACGCGGAATATTCCCTTTGCCGAAAGAAATGAACGAGCGGAAGAATTGATAACGACATGCCCTCAGTTCATTGTACTACTCTCCAGGATGACTGCATTCCCTGTTGAGCTTGTACCATAAAATGAACAAAGGGATGAAGGAAAGAACTAACACATCTTAAAAAGCACAAAAATAAAAAAGCGCATTGTGATATGGATTTGCATTGTACTATTTCCATGTTATGTGGAGTGATGCACATTTGTGAATCTACTAAATATTGAACACAATGATTAAGGCACGATAACAATAATCTCGACCAAATCACGAAGTCGTAAAATCCTGTCTCACATTGCACAAGCCGCAGATGTTGCACTTCTCTTCTGTCTAACTACTGTGATAGCTTATGCGCCTTGCTAAAAGGAAATGTAAACAAAAGGCGGCTTTGAGATGATGGAGACCGGAGAATACATATGCGAAGCCCCCTTAATGCTACGATAAACGTAGAAAAGGCAAAACTAATAAACGAGAGGAAACAGTGAACAGGCATGACACAGCTGCTGCTAATATGCTGGCTTGAATAAACTGACATAAGCACGTGCATGAACTTTATTCTTGTAGCTTTCTTTTTTTTTTTTTTTTTGGGGGGGGGGGGGTGTAAATCACGAGTAAAATGCAACCTTGGCTGTGTACCTCGCTTTGTGTTGTCTGATTTCAAATGTCGTGCGTTAGGTCCACAATGTTCAGCGCTTATAATTACTGCCATAAACACATCCATTCATTTCGCATAGCACTCATAACTGCTTAGTGCGACCGCAGCAGCAGAAACTATAAAAGCAGTATTCTGCATTTCCATCATAAGACTTGACCATCACCATGAATGCATTCAGGAGGGAATCTTACCATATACCTAAGTTACATCGCCCTCTCGCGTCTTACTGAACCTAAACTTCTGGGCCCTTGGACGACACCTTCATCACAAAGGAAACCAGTGAGGTGCTCCTTAAATTTTTAAAGCACTCGGGGTTGAGTACAAGACTTTAGGTGTACGCTCCCTACCCTTATTTTACTTTAGATCTCTGCACAGGTAATAGACTCCTCTTCTTGGTACTTGTTCTTTCTCTTTTCTCCCTTTTTCGCCTTCCCACGCCTAGGGTAGCCTATTGGGCATCGCCTAGTTAACGTCCCTACCTTTCTATTCATCTTTCTCTCTCTCTATCTCTCTGTAAGTTGCTTCAGAAATAAAAGCGATGACGGAGAAATGTGAACTTGCGAGGATTAAGCCAAAACTTTTAAATGGGTAAATGTCTATATTTGTTTCGTCGCCGCTATAGAGTTAATAAAAAGTAAAACTTTCTGGTTTGCCTCGTGGAACAAGGCTTTTTTGCTCTTCAAGTCTGTGAAGATTATAAAATAATCATGAAGGTGACAAAATATAAACAAATGGGATTGAGGTTGTGCTGAAAAAATAGTATGCCTCCATATACTGCTTATAAATAAATCTAACCACCGTTCTCGGTTACTTGTATATTATCTCTCTTTCGGAAAATAATTTATTGGAACATCTTTCTGATCCCGCTACGTGTGTTTCTGGCATATGAAATAAAGCTTCAAGATGCATAAAGAGCATTGGTGGACTATTCTAAGTTTATGTCACGGCAATACATGATATATATATATATATATATATATATATATATATATATATATATTTACGCAAAGTTCTGTCTTAAGGATACCGATGAAATCTCGGCCACTCTAGCCGCATTTTATGCTTTACTAGATTTAATGTACTTCACTGAGCGATCAGCTTTTAGTATGACCATCAGTGTAGACGTTTAGCGGATTACCGGACTCTTCCTACTCAAGCTAAGTGACCACACCTTCCCTGAACTTGCTACTGCGCGTGCACCAGCGGCGTCCTGTTCACCGCTGTACTTCTACGCTAGTGCTTCTTCGTAATGATAAAGGCCTGTAATTTTACTGCAAGAGAAGTAAACCATACGCCATGAAATTAGTACCTACCCATCTACTACGGTGCCCCAGTAGTCCATGTGACGGTTTGAGACAGTGCAGAAGATACAAAAATGTTCTTCATATACTAACATCAGGTTTTGCAAATTTGTACATTATATTCCAATGCAGGCTGAAAAGTTTTCTCAAGAACAGTCCTGAACTTATATTTGGCTTTATACTGTTAAAATGGGGATATTCATTACATTTTTCACAATTTCGAAATGCATTAAAAACATTCAAGAGCGAAACAAGTTCTTTTTTCTCTGTGTGCTTTGCAATGACGTCTTATACGATCATCAGAGCTTATTATTCAACAAACGCAATTTACGCACTGAACATTCTGAAGACTATGGCTTGTCATTGTGCACACAGTCAATGATTAGAACAAGAAATATACGAATAAGTTCGACGCATAAAGTTAATGCAGTGGCATAGATTTTCAATTCAACCAAGCTGCCCATCTATGTATGTCGTCGCATGCTGATATTCATTTCCAGTAAGTCTCCAAGGACAAGGATTCCCAACATACTATAGCTCTAGTCAGTCGTAAGCGCATTTCTTTCTTAGAATGAGACTCATGGATAGCAGATCAATGAATCTTCCCTGCAGGAAGCAAACGAGCGGCGCGGACGCGCCCACACAGCAGCACATGTGATCACGTCTGTCTCCTAGCAAACGACGTCGAGAATCGGAATTACGCGTGAGAGCCGCTACATGCTCTATTTAGCGCAGAATCAATTCAAACTGCACTCCTGAGAAGGGGGCGCATCGACGCTATACGGCTCATTTATATGGTAACGTTAGAAGGCACCAAACACGTGCCAAAGCGTATTGTCAGCGACATCATGTTGAAGGGTGCGATCGAAAAGAATCCTATAACGTAGCTCATCAGCTCCATGAATTTCTCAATGAGCAAACATTTATAACCAAAAATGAAAACGATAACATATTATAGGCACACGCACAAATGACTGGCAATTATTCTTTTCTACTTTAATCAAGGTATAGCGTAAAAGATACTCGCAGAAGCAATATTTTACCCTTTTTTCTATCGGGTACTGTCGGTCTTATGAACCCGAGAGCCCCGCTTATCTTAAGAAGCAACGACCATACGAAACTGTTTTGCAATTTCGTGGCAAATCGGATGATGTGCACTATATAGAATGGTGGCCGTCTTGCTCTCACTTCTGTCTGATTATGAAGCCGTTAGCTAAATAGACTCAAGTAGTCACTATAAAATATATAGGTTCTAGTATTTCTAGTTCTAGTATTCTAAAGGTTCTAGTATTTATATATATATATATATATATATATATATATATATATATATATATATATATATATATATATATATATATATATATATATATATATATATATATATATATAATACTAGAACCTTTACAAAACGACATGAACTTAAATATAGAGCATCTGGAGCTCTGGATATACATATATATATAAATATATCCAAAGCTCCAGATGCACTATATTTAAGTTCATGTCGTTTGAAAAGGTTCTGGTAGACCGAATGAAGACGGAGCTTTATTTAGTGGTCTCACCTCCGTCATATTTTCAGAGTCAACCTCGTCAAACCTTTAATCAAAGGCACAATAAACTCATATCTGTAAGGACACGCAGGAACTCAGTGGAATTTAAGAATAGTCGGTGTTTCACTTTCGGACAATCTTATGGGCTTAGCCCCATCGCGGTTGCGTGCTCAGTGGTTAGGCCACTCTATTGCTGCTCACAAGCAAGCGGTTTTAATTTCGGTCTAGGCGGCGAGAGCTTGCAGGTTGGCGCATTTCGCGCGCGCTATGTTAGCTGTAACGCAAAAGCTGACGGATGTAGTAGACGTTCGTAAAAAGGTGATGGGTTCCAAGAGGCTAGAATTTGAATGAATATTTTACCAAAAGCTATAGCAGAATTTCAGTGCTCAAACACGCATCAATGAACAATCTTTTTACGTAGCGAAAAGCTGATCCGCTTTCTGAAATCGTCGTAAGAGCAGTAAATATTATTTTGTGAACTGTTTGTGAGCTAGAAGGTATAACCTTACTTCCACTATATCAAATTAGAGTGCCAATATGTTTGCCTAATTTTTTTCCTAGTGCGATATTTAACTTGCTATGGCAACGAGTGTTTCTGATGTAGTAGTTCTAAGCTCTTCACGATAGGTTCGATAAATGCAAAACAGCCCATACATACGGGTCTTTCTAGTGACAAACTTCAGCAGTGGCAGTGGGCTAGAGCTTCCACCTCGCGTTTGGGAAGTACCAGTTTCGATTCCAGGTGCCACTGGGCCAGCGGCGATCAACGTCTCCCCCGGCCTGGTACACGGCTCTTCTGGGGTGAAATACTTGGGAAAGGGGTCATGGACCAAACGTTTTCGCGCGGGTTTCGCCCATGACCTCTTTCCCAAGCATTTCATGCCAAGAGATCCCACAGCGAGGGGAAACCTTGAACCTGTTGAAAACCGACAAGTATCCGATGGCACGAGGTATAAAACTTGGTACCTCCCAAATGCGAGGCGGATTCTCTACTTCAGGGCCACCACCAAGATATAGTTTTCTGGCGAGCGACACGTGTACAATGCCTTCATTATGCGACAGTGCCCGTTAAATGTGCTCTTTCCCATTTTCACCCTTCTAGTTATTTCAGTCTGCTGGTTCTTATTTGCAATCACTACCGACACGAATAGCTATAGTGCCTACGACGTCCAGCGCCTTGCTAACTACTGTTACCTGCTTTTCACTTCCGAAATCATTGAACGTTATCCATCAGCATGCTCATTGTTGGCGCCACCGCTCTACTTGGGTTGTTTACTTATAATGATTTATAACTCATGCTTTATTTTAGAGAGAAGGTTAATACTATAAAAGAATCGCCTATTTCTAACGCAGTCTTTATCTGGTTTTATCTCGAGTAGGGGTTTGTGAATGCCTGAGAGGGTAAGTAATTTAATGATGGGTATTTGGAAAGGTCGGCTTGCGGTAGAGACCTCTGCCTGCTGTTCCACACTGGGTAAGGGGCGAAACGGAAGTAAGGGAGAGTTAGGGTGCGAATGCAGGCTAACGTTGTTATAACAGTAAAATACTTTATAGCGACCCACGTTATTGAGCAGAACTCGCACACACTTGGCGACACTTCCATAAACATCCGCTGTCATCATATACTCATGGCAAAGTTGCAGATAATAGCTCTGCACTTTCGTGACAGACACAATCGCGTAAGCACGCGCTTCACAAACCGCACCTGAAAACAGTTTCTCCAGTTCCTGTGGTCACTGCATACATACTAGCGCAGTTGCGGACACGATTTTCATATGAGGTACCACAAACGTGTGAACACGCAAATCAATGCACTAGAATAAATTCAAAATTCACGTCCACATGTTCCAGAACAAATGTGTAGGCACGTAAGCGTGCACACTGTAAACCATGTCCTAACGCTCAAGTAAGTGTCACAGGAGGCGGGAATCTGATTTGTTTTTCCTAAAACTTTAATAGACCCTTCATCACAATCAGTTGAAAGTTAGTTTCGCCTTGCAGCCTAGACTAATTTTGTCAGAGAGAGAACAGCTGTCCAACTGGTGAATACACTTGGCGAGTAGCATTGCAGAATTCGGGTGTCCCTGCCTGCTGACAGCTTTCCTCATTTTGATCGAATTGTTTTTTATAAATCAATACGGCGGCTGCGCATCCGCTATAATATCTTCCAGTATTTTAGCATATTGTTCTTCTATGTATTTTGGTAAGGTGTGGATGTCGGAGAGGCTGAAACTAAGTCAAATGCTTCTTCGTAATAACGAAGTAGGTTTGTTTTAATCGGGGTATATTTTTATCATTTCTATGCTGTGTGTACGGTGTACTACAGAGTAGCCTTTGCAAAATCCAGCCAAGTCCTTTCGTTTATTGAAGTTTAGTCTTTCCTAATCTATTGTACTGTGATAGTCATCGCCATCGACATGCACCTGTGCGTTGTGCGACGAAGACGAAGTACGCTGGGCTCGCCGTTGCAAGGTCCTGTCCTCACAGCTCTCCATCTGAGCTTCAATAAACGCCCTATTACAATTGGCGGAGGTGCCGGAAACGATCCCACCCAAACTGGAACTGCGAAGCCGTACACTACCCTCTACGACCGCCATGCAAGACACTTCGACGCTGCCGGCCGTTCCACCCACGATCATGTGTGCTGGCGTCGTGCGCCAGCGTGACCCTTGCCTGTTCAGCGGCACGGCCGATCAAGATGTCGACGACTGGCTGTCATCCTATGAAAGAGTAAGCACCTACAACAAGTGGGATGACTCATACAAGCTCAGTAACGTCATATTCTATCTGACGGACGTGGCGAACCTCTGGTTTCGCAACCATGAGGCTGACCTGTCATCTTGGTCGACATTTAAAAAGAATTTCGCGGAAGTGTTCGGCCGCCCGGCAGTGCGTAAGCTTCGTGCCGAACAACGTTTACACGATCGTGTTCAGCGCGCTGATGAGACCTTTACCAGCTACATAGAAGACGTCGTTGATCTCTGCAAACGAGTCGACCCGGCCATGCCGGAAGCAAACAAAATCCGCTACATCCTCGAGGGCATTTCTGAGGACGCCTTCCAGATGCTGGTAGCGAAAGATCCCACCAGCGTTAGTGAACTCGTGAAGCTTTGCCAGAGCTACGACGAGCTCCGCAAGCGGCGCGCTTCTAGGCGCCGCTCCAGTGTGTGCGACGAAGGCGTATCCGCATTAGCCCTGGGTGGTTCGCCAATTTCTGAAGGGAGCCCGCTGAATCAAAAGATCAAAGATTTTATTCGTGAAGAGGTCGCACGTCAAATCTCACTCCTTCCCCATTTTCAAGACTCGGGCCGCCTCGTTCCTGAACTGGCTCCATCTTTGGCCCCTGCTATACGCCGTGTCGTGCAAGAACACGTCGCTGATGCCTTGCCGTCCAACCCCGTGGTGCCGCCTGTGACGGCACCTCTCACGTATGCCCAAGTAACGGCTAGGCCACCACCTTCGCCCACGTCTGGCTCCTATGTGCAGGTCCCTGCCTACCGTTCACCGCCGCATGCTGAGCCTTCGTTTCAAGCCCCACCCTCAAGATTCCGCCCACATCCTATGAAACCTTGGCGTACTACGGACAACCTTCCGATTTGCTATGCCTGCGGTCGGCCGGGCCATGTTGCGCGCCTTTGTCGCCAGCGCCTCCAACCTTCACAGCCTGACATTCGATTTTACCCGTACGATACCGACTCACGCTCGCAAATGATTCCGCCCGGTTCTCAATTTGTCCCACAAGATCGCCAAACCTATACCACTCGTCGATCACATTCTCCTCGGCGCCGATCGCTTTCTCCAATGCTGCGACGTTCTACCAGCACCGTTGAGGGAAACTAACAGTCGCAGTTCCGGGGGCAAGAACTGCGCTTGTTTCGAATTCCTCAAGTCCTCCATGCCGTCCCGCTAATGTTATCAAAGTTTCTGTAGAAGGCGCCACAGTTCTCGCTCTCGTCGATACCGGTGCAGCCGTCTCCGTCATCAGTGAAGCGCTCTGCCGTCGAATTCGCAAAGTGACCACTCCGATTTCCGACTTTTCGCTCCGCACCGCCTCATCACAGCACATTCACCCCTCCGCATCTTGCACAGCCCGTGTGCTCATTCAAGACGTCTTGTACCCCATCGAGTTTATTGTTCTGCCGAACTGCTCGCATGATATCATCCTCGGATACGATTTTCTATCGACTCATCAAGCCGTTATTGACTGTGCTCGTGCACAAATTGCCTTCGCCCCCCTCTGTGATGCCCCCTTTTGTGATACCCCTCCCCGCACTGCAAAACTTCTCGTCGCCCATGACACCGACATTCCTCCGTTCTCTGCTGCCCTCGTACCACTGTCTTGTGAGTGGGTAACTCCTTTGACTGCGATTTTTACACCTTCCGAAGCCACCTCCCGTCATCCCTGCCTCCTTTTTCTGTTCGCTGTTCTCGAAATTCAAGACGGCAAGAGTGCACTTTACGCCTCGAACCCATTTTCTTGCCCAGCAGTCCTGCTCCGTGGCGAATGCATTGGACGTCTTGAAGAGCTTGATCCCAGTCATATCACCACTCTTGCTGACTCAACCCCCTCCTTCGACGCTAGTCTGTGCTCTTGCGATGTTGCGACCGCTTCGACGCCCTCCGACGCTTTCCAACATGCTATTGATGCTGATCTTCCACTTGCGCAACGTGATCAACTTGTCGCCCTCTTGCAGAACTTCGCTTCTTCATTCGACTTTCCTCAAACTGACTTGGGCCGCACGTCTGTCGTAGAGCACACCATCGACACCGGTAATACTGCACCTTTGCGCCAGCGCCCCTATCGCGTGTCGGCTTCGGAGCGCCAAGTAATTGCTGATCATGTGGACGACATGCTCCGTCGGGGTGTCATTCGGCCATCCCACAGTCCCTGGGCGTCTCCAGTTGTGTTGGTACCTAAGAAAGATGGCTCCTTCCGGTTTTGTGTCGACTACCGCCGGCTCAACAAGATCACGCGCAAGGACGTCTATCCTCTGCCACGCATCGATGACGCACTAGACTGCTTGCAGGGCGCCGAGTTTTTCTCCTCGTTGGATTTACGATCTGGCTACTGGCAGGTGCCAATGGCTGACGCTGACCGCTCTAAAACTGCCTTCATCACACCAGATGGATTATATGAATTCAACGTCATGCCCTTTGGGCTTTGCAACGCCCCGGCCACATTTGAACGCCTCATGGACACTGTGCTTCGTGGATTCAAGTGGCGAACCTGTCTTTGCTATCTCGATGATATCGTAGTCTTTTCTACCGATTTTCAATCCCACCTGCTCCGACTGAAGGACGTTCTCACTTGTCTCGCTACCGCCGGCCTCCAACTGAATCTGAAGAAGTGCCGCTTTGCTGCTCGCCGACTAACAATTCTAGGTCATGTCGTTTCTAAGGATGGCATTCTTCCCGATCCCAGCAAACTTCGTGCAGTTGCCGAATTCCCACGCCCAAAATCACTGAAGCAGCTACGAAGTTTCATTGGCCTATGCTCCTACTTTCGCCGCTTCATCTTAAATTTCGCCTCTATTATTGCTCCTCTCATCCAGCTCCTCTCCGGTAGCTCCGACCTCTCCGCATGGACACCTGCTTGTGATGACGCCTTCAACACTTTACGCCGTCTTTTGGTTTCGCCTCCCATCCTCCGCCACTTCGACCCGAATGCGCCAACTGAGATTCACACTGACGCTAGCGGTATTGGGATAGGCGCCGTTCTCACCCAACGCAAACCTGGTATCCGAGACTATGTGGTGGCGTACGCAAGCCGCACCTTGACCAAGGCAGAGTCCAATTATTCTGTTACGGAAAGAGAATGCTTGGCCATTATTTGGGCCATCGGCAAATTCCGTCCGTATGTCTATGGCCGACCATTTTATGTGGTCACTGATCATCACGCTCTGTGCTGGCTGGCGTCCCTCAAGGACCCGTCCGGCCGCCTTGCTCGCTGGGCTCTTCGCCTCCAAGAGTATGACATTCGTGTCATATATCGCTCAGGCCTCAAGCATACTGACGCGGACGCTCTTTCGCGCTCACCGCTGCCTCCCTCTTCGTTGCCTGATGAGATCTGCGCCTACGATTTGTCTTCGCTTGCCACTATTGACATGGCCACGGAACAGCGGCGCGACCCGTGGATATCTACACTTCTGGACTTTCTTTCAAGTCACTCTCCAGGTCGTCTGTCTCGGGCGCTTGCCCGCCAAGCTCACCATTTTTCAATTCGTGACGGGCTGCTCTATCGCCGCAATTATCTTCACGACGGAAGGAAGTGGCTTTTAGTCATCCCCCGTCATCTCCGCGCCGAAATTTGTGCTGC
Source organism: Amblyomma maculatum (assembly GCF_055883805.1). NCBI lineage: Eukaryota > Metazoa > Arthropoda > Arachnida > Ixodida > Ixodidae > Amblyomma > Amblyomma maculatum. Next base: position 45,176,850 of record NC_139349.1, on the reverse strand, counting down.
TTTCCATACTGATCCCCAGTGCGCCCACGGCGGAGTGTTGAAAACCTACACGCGCTTGCGTCTACGCTTCTTCTGGCGTGGAATGTACCGCTTTGTCCGCCATTTTGTCCGCTCCTGCCAGTCTTGCCAACACCGAAAAACTCCTCTCAAGTCCTCTGCTTCGTTGCAGCCGTTGCCCTGTCCTGCCCGTCCGTTTGATCGTGTCGGCATAGATCTATACGGTCCCCTTCCTACAACTTCAGCTGGCAACCGCTGGATTATCGTGGCAGTGGATCATCTAACCCGCTACACTGAGACATCATCATTGCCCTCTGCTTCCGCACGCGACGTGGCTGCCTTTATTCTGAAAAACCTGGTTCTTCGCCATGGTGCCCCTCGCGAACTGCTCAGTGACCGCGGACGCGTTTTCTTATCAGACGCTCTTGAGGCTCTCCTGAAAGAATGCCGCATCATACACCGCACCGCTACCTCGTACCACCCTCAGACGAATAGACTGACAGAACGTTTTAACCGCACTCTCGGTGACATGCTGGCTATGTACGTGAACACCGACCATTCCAATTGGGACCAAGTTCTACCGTTTGTTACTTACGCATATAACACCGCGACACAGGCCACTACTGGATTCTCTCCATTCTTTCTCCTTTACGGGCGCGAGCCACCCTGTACTATGGACACACTTTTTCCCTACCGCCCTGACGTTTCCGAATCTTCCCCGCTATCCGATGCCGTCACATACGCAGAAGAATGCCGTCAGCTCGCCCGCTCTCTCACAACAGAAAATCAGTGGCAACAAAAATACCTCCGTGATACCGGCGAATCTTCGTCATATCTCCCGAACTCCCTGGTGTGGCTCTGGGTGCCCTCCACAACCCCTGGCCTTTCAAAGAAGTTTCTTGCTCGCTACCACGGGCCATATAGGGTCCTCCAGCAAACATCTGCAGTCAACTACGTAGTTGAGCCCGTCACGCCCTCTGCGGACTTGCGTCGCCGTGGTCGTGAAACAGTTCACGTGAACCGATTGAAGCCATTCTATGACCCCGCTGTGCTTTCCGCGCCATAAGTCGCCAGGATGGCTCCTTTTTTTACCCGGGGGGAAAATGTACTGTGATAGTCATCGCCATCGACATGCACCTGTGCGTTGTGCGACGAAGACGAAGTACGCTGGGCTCGCCGTTGCAAGGTCCTGTCCTCACAGCTCTCCATCTGAGCTTCAATAAACGCCCTATTACACTATCTATAAGCGATTGCCTTAGTGAATACAGTGTAGCTAACGGAACTTTGGCTCATGCTTCTAGATATTTTCAACTCCGTTATGCTTTATTTCTTATAGAGTAGGAAAATGTTAGCATTGTTCCGAGATTTTGGTATGATCGAGGCCATGAGGCTTTTCTTATAGAGGGCGGTCAATATGTTTTCTTGGATAATCTTCACACCCTCCTTGTACAGACCTGCTGTTACTTGATTCTGAGGCTGTCTATTTGTCCTCTTTCATTATTGGCTGATGTTGAATTGCTCTACCGAAATACCTCTCTCACTATCATCTTTACTCGGCTACTGTGTATAAATGTGTAGCACTCATTGGATAGTTTCACCATTTAATAAAGATTAACGAGGGCACTGAACCCTTTGTTTCTCATAGCATACATCTGGCTTTGTCCTATTACAGAACTTCATTCAGTTAGCGTTCAGTTCGAAACGCTCTGTGATTGGTTGGAAGCAGATGACGCTCAAGTGACGACACACGTCCACTCTAAACCTAGGCTAGTATAACAGAAGCTGAACGCTTTTGCGTCGTGGCATCTCCTCTTCCTTTCAGCAGAACTCCACCCCAGAAGAATGTGTCAGCGGACGTAAAAGTAAGCGTTTCGTTTGCGTTCACTTTTTGTAATACCGGCCCTGTTGAACTATTTGGAAAGAATTTTGAAGCGCTCGAATCTCTATAAGCTAGTTCAATGTATCGGTTACCTTCCATCCATATATTAGGCCTGTTTCATAGCACAGTCAGTGATAGCCTATCTGATAGGTTATATTCTTTAGTGCTATGGAATTTTTCTTTATTCAGGTCGATCTTCTTCAGAAAGCGCTTACCGATATCTTCTGTAATTATATTAGTCCATATTTTATTTTAAAAATAGAAAGCGCCACTGTAACCAAATCTTCGATGTCTCCTTTTATTGCTAAGTGTTCAGGTTTGCGCTGTGGTTAAAGCCTAATATCTCTCAACCAGGTCATAAATTTATTGCCTTCTCCCCTGACCGCTAAATTTTTGGTGGGCTTCGTGTTTACTGCTTTCTTTATTCCCTCCGCGAATATGGGCTAATTCGACACCTTATCATTTTATAACTACAACATCGCACTATTCTAAACACTACCACATCTAGTGCCATTGAAAGTAGAGCGTACGATAAACTCCACTTATTTTTTGTTTTCATTTTTGGGTCTGGTCGCAGTCCACTTCCGTTTCGCCCTTCTCGAAATTCTGAGGTAAAAGAGCCCTACTCATGCTAACGCCTTGTGAGAGCTTTTCCTCTTTTATTGCTGTTCGCACTATCACGCAGGAAAATAAACATCGCTTTACTTCCTTTTGTGTGGCAGCGCCATGTGTGCAATAAGGATTCAAGTTCTGCTGAAGTAGCTGCTAACTTGAGACGAATGCAATCGACAGGAGTTACTCGCCAAAACGTTTGGCTTTTTATTCGCTCAGAATGCGTAATTGCATGCCTCATTCTTTACAGCAACTTTATCATTTTTATAACCTGTGGCACGACGTCGAGTTGTGAAGCTTTTTTTTATGTTTCTTTTTTAACTGCATAGATATTTGTTTATCGCCTTCTGCACTCGATTTGGTCCGTTTGTTTGCAGAATAAAATTATACCAAACGTGAATTGAAGATAAAAACTTGTGCGGACTACTTTCTAAGACCTTTAATATTCAATACTCTTTTAGGCGCCCTGTTCTGGAAGCCGAGGTAACCTGTAAATTGACCTAGATGATAGCGCTTTTTCGATCTGTGCCAACCGCTGCGGTCGCTGAATACTATCACTGCCGCTGAGTTTGATGGCTTGTTTGCCGGCTCGAGGTCAATGCAGTCCAAGTCCTGGCTGCAGTCCAAGTTTTGCTCCAGTTTGACTGCCTGCGTTATTCGACTTCGCGTAGTGCCACCTACTCAAAGCAGTGTCATCAGTATAGTGACTGATGAATAGCAACAGAAAGGTAAGCGCACGTAGTGTGCTACAAAATTTTACATGGTAGCAGCACGAATTCGGCAGATTGGGCCACATCGTTTTCTAAAACTGCTTTAGGAGGTGTAAATTTACTTTCAGTTACTTTCTGCAGAGTTCATGAGAACTTACCCAAACTAATCAATCCCTGGATGATAGTAACAATTTTTCAAGAAAGAAATGCTAACCTCTGTGCAGTAAACTTGGTCCAATACCAACTAGAACGCCTCTCACTTTCATACTTGCAATACTACATTTCAGCTTATTTAGCGACATTATTTCATATATGGTACGCCAGGTTTTTAACCACTATGCGCAAACATTTCCATATTTTTTCATGTTTCAGCTAACCCATTATTACAAATTTTTTTTTTTACACAGGCGCGTGAAAATTATGCTCTTCCTGAAGCTTGTGAAATTTGCTTTTAATAATTACTCCCGTGCGTACGGTGGAAGATAAGTGGCAAAAGAACCCAGTTGTTTTTATTATAATTGGTCTTGATTTTAGGAAGTATACTCTGTATAAGTATTATTTAATTTTTACACAATCAGACAACGCATACATTTTTATTGAATTTTAAACATTTACTAACCTTTTTGGCCTATTTATGTGCGCCCTCCTGTGTGATCATTATGATTAGGGGGATGACACAGGTGGGTGAGTTTTAAATTAGTAAAATGAATTTATGTTGGAGAACTCACATGAAATGCAGTCTTTCTTATTATATTAACCCTTTTTTGTTGAGTTTCAAACAAAACAGAAACATTGATCTGAACTCTTATTTCAAATTAACACTGAAGAAATTTCTTGGTTGTCTAAAGCAACCTGTTACTGTACCATCAAACAAAACAGAAACATTGATCTGGACTCTTATTTCAAATTCACACTGAAGAAATTTCTTGGTTGTCTAAAGCAACCTGTTACTGTACCATACTATAATGAAGGTGGTGATGTAAATAAAACCTACAATAAGGGGGACAGAAAAATCAACTTCTGCGTAGCGCGACAATGCGTCAGCACCGTCCTTAGTACTGAACTATAATAGTGGGTGCTTCAGGAACTGAAAAAAAAATTTAAATGAAAACAATTCAGGTAAAAAGGAATTGCCATTCGTCTGAAGACAGTTTAAGAGACAATGCAGTAGTATTCGCTTTCTTAGGTCTATATACGTAACACAAGTTTTATTGCCTCATTTTTGAGCACACTGTCCCCTCTTCGCAGTCACTGATGTAGGAATTTAAGCTTTTCGTGTGAGTCAAGGGTCATTTTTGAATTTTGCTCCTGTCGGTGGGTCTCCGTGCTTTGCTTTTCATAAGCCCGTGACCCATATGGCAATATCAATGTGTCCACGAATCAGAGAGCTTTGTTTCTAATGGCGGTGCTTCAATGTCATTAGAAGAATATTCCAACTCGCGTGCCATCTAGTATGCAGTCTATGAGCTAGCCAAATAACCAAATCATTCTCCTTTTTCGTCGTCTGTTTTCAACATACTTCTGACGCTAGGAACTTATTGGTGCAGAGGTGTACTTAGGATATACGATGTTATGTATAGATGATATTTGGGTAATTAGATACAAGTCTGCATTTTAAAACTCGCATTCCATGCTTGGGGCAACTAGTATTAGAATACGTATATTTTGTGAATACTGGGAAATTGGAAATAGGTCAAATAGAGGAATATGGTCTCAGAATTATAATGCTTTTTGTCTGCTTCTCTGTTTGGGATTGCACCTGTTTTTATGTCTGTTCCTTTTTGCTATTATATTTTTCCAGAAATACTGGTAGCGGTGGTACGGAATTATTTTTATTATTATGCAATTACTCTGACCACCACAGGAAACAAGACTGAGTAAACAACTTATCTAGCATGTCTCTTGGTTGACATTAAAGACTCAGCTAGGAATAGAAGTACATAGAGAGGCTTTCCTAGCTGGCTACCGTGCAATGGGGAAGTGGAAAAAAAGCGGTAAAGTGAGAGGGCAAAACCGTTAAGGACCCACTTAGATGCCAGGCACAAGATATTATGTATGTCTTGAGAAATGCACCTCTCCTAGATATCATAAATTCGACTTTCTTACACATACATCTGTTTTGGCCTATTTCCTTACTCTGTTTAGTGACATGCAAAGCAAGTCGAATTGCTTAACAAATAGTCAACGTTCGCAATTAAATAATTATATAGACTTTTATTGTTTCAAATTATTGAAGAACTGGCTACAAACAGCGCTGCTGGCTTACACACTGAATGCTGACAGTGATGTAAATTTGAGTTTCTACATTTTTTGTGGGCTTTTCTATCAGTAAGCTCATTAAAAAGACTTAATAAGAATAAAGCCAGCATAGCTTTCCCTGCAATTTCCTTTACTCCAAACGTGCAAAAACAACTCAGTTAGGGCAAATACTAGAATAAAACTATTGGAAGGCCACGCTCTAACGTAGAAACTATGTTTTGAGTGAGTCATAATGAGGGACACAGAATGGCGTGGGCGCAATATTATTGGCACGAATTTATATTCATTCTTCGTGAGGCGTATCGTGTATATTGACCGGGCGTAGACGGGAACATTGTTTGAGACTCGACTTTGAGTCTTTATACTACGAGAGAAACAATCCTGAGAGGCCTCTGCATTGTTCCGCTGAATGCCTCCGTGCGCCATAGGGCCGGCTGCCGCTATTCTAAATAATACTTATAACATGGTACCCACAAATGTCAATTTATCAAAGCCTTAACTGCTGTTTCACGAGACCGAAATTCCGAAATAAATTGAGGCAAGCGCTACTTGCGGGTTTGAAACGTACTACCCGCTGGCATCTCTCATACGGAGAGTAATTGTAAGCCCGAAATGTTCACGATATATATCATAGCAATCACTGTAAGGTACAGATGTAGCTAGCCGCATTCTAGAGAATGATGTCAGCCAGGTCACGCCGTGCCAAAACACGGTAACAGGCACATCTTTTACCCATCTCACAAGAGCACAGAAGGAGGCAGAGACAGGCGCGCTCAAGCGTCGACGATATATGCCTGTCGCCAAACGCAGTGATAACTCAAGCGGCGCAACTCGGTCGAGAGAGAGAGCGCGCTCCGCTGTTCGGTGACACAGGCTATAAGTAAGCAATGGCTTCTCGTAAGAAAGAGCCACTTGTACACAAATGTGCGTAAAAAGTGTGCTTTAAGATAGAAACTATTATACAAATAAGGACACTACAGAAATTCAGGTAATAAGAAGTCTAGTAAACATCAACACTTTATTTTCAAGAGTGTGATTACTTCAAAATTGCGCTTCTTACCGCTGCCTCTTTTCTGTTACGTATCATCTAGTTGCCTGTATTGAAACGAAAGTAACCGGCGACAAATTTCTTATTTCTTACAAAAAGCTTAATAAACTGCTGCCTGCAAAAGTCTCCCTAGTGTGCGGAATATACTATTATATTCTCCTTTAATTGCGTAGCTTTAGATAGTCTGAATCGCAATTTACACCACTCGCAGAAAACGAGGCCGCTACGCGCACATGTAGAAAAGAAATTCACTCTTCACTGCTCAAAGTTGGTAGGAGTTATTCGGCTTTGAGTGTGTTTACTTTTGTGAGGTACCAAGATAACCATACATATGCAAAAAAAAAAAAGAGTTTCAATGCAGTCCGAAGTGGCAGACCAAGAAAATGTCATAATACGCCCCACTTTCCACCCGCGTCACTGAATGCCAAAGCTGATAGCCGTGGTTCGAACTGGGACAACACTGGCAGCCTCGTTCGATTCCCTAGAGCCGAACACATTATAATTTCGATGTCGCCTAGATTCCCAGACCGACCGCTGTAGGCAAAAAGGGATGGATTGAATTTGCGATGCTCTCAGCGTGGCAGGTTCACCGAAGTGCGCGGTAACATGGCTGTAGGCGACACAGTCACGATCGAACATAAAAGAGGGAAGCAATTGAAAACGGAGGGAGGTGCGATGCCGTGTCTATACGTGGCAGCGAGCCCACGCTTTGACTTCGACCATGCAGCTTCTCCAATGTGCCGTCGTGCATTGATGCCGATGACGCTCTTGCATCCAGGGGCATGCTGCCTAAGCGTCACACTGCTTGAGCTTTGAAGGCTCTTTCAGAGTGTTAACACTGTCAGCTTTCCAGTAAATTCAGGACGCTGGTTTCGCTTTGCACACGTGTGTATGCTTTCTCGCGTGAACGAAATTGAAGGATTGACACACTCGCTCAAGTTTCAGGAATTAATATACACTTTTAAACTACAGAATGAACCTTTTTTATATTTCTCAATTTTGATTTCGGCGGTGACTGCTGTGGTGTAAGGCAGTAAAAAAAACAAAGCCAGTAAAGAAAAAGTTAATGTCTACCTCATGTTATAGGCCTCTTTGGTTGATAGCTAACGAAGTTCGAAGTCAATTCTCTGCTCTACGAAAGCAGCTGGAGTCACCCGTTCTCATAAGTATTCGCTGGCGCTGTAATGTAAAAGACTTTCGGCTTCAAATATTCAGGCTTCATTAACTAATGCGATCATGCTAAAGACTCGTTCTCCTGAAACTCCAGTGTAGGCGCAGCGTGTTGTGAGCTGAAAATGTTTAAAATAAAAATGCGTTACAGTTCGTTGGCCTACAAAAATTTTGTAATTGTACAATGATGTACAGCGATATTAAATTTCAACAGGGATATTAATTCCACGAATAATATATACACCTGCGACATGTCTAGAAATAAAAGGCTGGTTCAAACCCTTTCGCTGCTTCAAAATTACAGAAACATATTGGCTCTCGTCTTTCAATGAGCTCTAAACTGTTGTTCTCTCGTTAAATATGTATAATGCCTTAATTACCAGGTATATAAAAACACTACCGATCATTCCTTTCAACTGAAGCATCATTCTTGCCTTTGTGTGTGTTTTCCTGTGCCTCTGTTATCTCCACTGCGTTCTTCACCTTCATTGAGCAACTAGCTCAACTGTCTGCCTATATTAATTATTTTTTTGTGTGTGATCATACTTAGTGTCGTCATACTGGTTGCTTATACTCGCCCGAATCTGTGATCTTTGTTTGGCCCCTCAATTTTTATTGTAGTTGACGTTCTTTGACTCGCTGCTCATGTATAGTTAGAATATTTTACACCTTTTTAAATAAAGGAAAACTGTTAGCGTCTGTGTTGCGTCGCCAGCCATGGAGCCGCAATTTGACACAGCACATTCAGCGTAAATACACCCATCATAATAAAAATAACATAATCCGCGTACCCCCAATACATAGACGTATATTCTTCACTTTAAGAAAAGTAGGCATAAATCCCAGAACACACGATCCGCGTCTATGCCACAAAGACTTACTGTGAATGACATGACTTTGGTGCGAAGTACGTCTGGTATAACTGCCGTCAGAAGTACAAGAGAGGATTCGTCAATCGCTTGCAACTTTCCATTACATGAAAAATAGAATGACTCCTAATTGCTTGACGAATTACGTTTATTGGCCGTAACAGATAGCGACTCATTATGGTCTGTGTCTTATGATACATATATACAACGAGCTGTTTGCGAAAGGTGAATTTGTGCAGCCTGTTAATAAATAATTGTCCCAACTAAAATACGAAGGAAGATAACACAATTGCAGATTTTATCTCATACTCTGAAATAAAAAAAAAAAAGCTCTTTAACTGTCTTAAAACAAGGTTAGATTTTACAGCCTTACGTTTCAAGCAAACGCACGCTACGACGGTATTTCAGGCTATGTTGGCTGCAGTTCCCTCCAAACATCATTCTCTTCGTCAGCATTTTCTAACAAAGGAATAGGACGTTAAATACAAATTTATTCTGCTCATCAGCACCCATGCTTTCTTGCCTAATTTGTTCACACTCACGGATCATTAGTGTACGCACTTCACAGCGGTCAAAACACAATCAAAACATCATAATAATTATCAACCGAGGTAGGTATACAGGCCTGGTATGTCAACTTGTATCATGACATATTGTAAATTCATTGCATTTTTGTTATGATTAGAACACACAGGATGAAGTTGAACTAGCGATACCTTAAGAACTGTCGCATGGCACCCTCATCGTCCTAGCACGCGAGCGCAAGGCAAGCTACTTCTCACTCCACTAGTGCGTGTAGAATTTCTACTTCTCCGAATTCAGGCATGAATATTATGCAAAATAGAACGAATTGCATAATGCGTAGTGCCTGGTAGTGTGCATTAGGACTTTTTTGCCACACGTTCCGTACCCTTGTTGGCGAGTGAGCAAATTTTCCAGGGACGCTGAATTATTCAGCCTGTATCAGATCATGCCGCTCTCCATGTAGATTGGAAGCTTGCGATGATAGCCAGCTTCGCGCTCTTAACACTGATAAAAAAAAAAAAAAAAAAAAAAAACTACTATGGACCGTCAGCTGCGAATTTCAATTCCAAAGAAAATGAAAACCAGTTTTGAACAGCACAAAAAGCCAAAAATATGCTAAACTTACACAGTGCTTGAAGTATGCTGGGAGGCGAACACAAAATCTATGAAGCTCAGTTCTTGCCCTATTGTCAACGTGGAATTGGAACTGAGTACCGTATTGATTGGTGTAGGATTGATAACAGATTATTATGTTTTTTGAATGGAAGAGACGATAGGCTCCACAAATAAAACCTGATTTAGAGAAGAGCTCGATTTTTTTCCTTTACGTTTCCACCTAACGGCTTTTCATTTCTAAGCACATGCATTCGGTCATCTGAAGACGAAAATATTTTATGGTATACGGGGCTCCGGTTTCCTTCCATCATCCAGGCAGTGCTCATTGTTTTCGCTATCGCTGTGGGATGGCCTCGAGTTGCTTGGTTCATTACCTCTATTTATCAAATTAGGCTATAACTTTTTCACAGGATTCGAACTCGAGGAGCATTGCATATCAGTCACCCATAATTCTTGGTGTGACTTTTACCCTTATCTTGAAAAAAAAAAATAAATAAAAAATAATATGAATGATCAAGAAAACTGCGGGTCCCGAAAAAGAGAACGATTTTCTCATTTCTTTTTTTCAAGCCGGAATATCTCCTGCTGTTGAGGTTGTTGTTCGGTGGATCAAAAAAAAAAAAAAAAGCAATGAAAAGGGAGGTTTGTTACGCAAGTAGCAAGGGAACATATACTGCAGTATTTGTAGAAAACTGCAGGAATCTCATTCAACTAGCCCAAAAAGGCAGCTGGGAACCAGGGATTACTGGCCACCTTCTAAGGTGGCAGATAGGCTTCTAAAGAGTTCGAAATAAAGTTTTACTTTCCGTCAATAATTGATTCATTTATTTATTCATTCAATCCCAAAAACTAGCCTGCCTAAAACAAGCTTCGCGCTAATGTCGTTGATAGTATGCAGTAACAAAAAGAAAGATTTTTTTAAGACTTAAAGGCACAACAAATGCATATTTAGAAGAAGAAACTCGTTTTTTTACATATACTGTAATTAAAACCGAAAGATATGTAGAACGTTATTATTAGCTTTATATTTAGAGGTGTTACCATTAGGTTCCTCTTTCTGCTCATTATGTTTACGTTTGTATTTGCTTGTTCCATTCGTGCTAGCCAACGTCTATTGTGAGTTTCGCAGTGGAGCTGCAGAATTGCCTTTCGTCTACACTCGAAACTGCCGCCAGGCAGAAATCATTGATCCCTCATTTCTAGCCTCCTGTAACGCAGATTTTTACACTCAACAGGATTTGTAGCATCAGTGGTGATGCAGAGGATATAAACATATCTTTTTTTTTTTTCGTCACTTTTTAACCGTATAGATAATAGCTTGATGCATGTTCTGCTGCCGTTTCTTTTCCGTAAACGCTAACAGTGATATTCGCCTTGCGCGGCACCAACTCTTCTATCTGCACAGCAGTCATAGCCCTGCCTTGTGTAGCTAGAGAAAGTATCATTGTACAGTTTCGGACTATCAGTGACATGTGTAGCCCTGCCGGGGTGGCTCAGAGCTTAAAGCGCGTTCGAATGTTGTAGCCCAGGATGCGGGATCGAACCGCAGCAGCGGAGGCCGCATTTTTTATGGGGGCGTAAAGCAAAGCGCCACATTGTCTCCAGTGTAAGTGCAAGTTAAAGAACCCTCTGCGGTCAATATTTGTGGAGTCCTCCACTACGGTATCTCGAAGAGCCAGAGCCGCTTTCGAGCTTTAAGTCCCATAAACCAAACCAAAGATTCGTCAGCTACGCCCCTTTCAGTTTGCGTTGAGCAACCGTAAACTGTGTTTTTGGCCAGCAAACAGAAAGAGAGATGGGGTATGTCCGTTACTATCTCACAGTATGTTATATGCTGCACTTAACCTCTACTGTGTACCATAGACGTGTGAAATTAAGATAGAGCTCTATGCAGTGTGTGAAGCGAACTGCCTCGCGTCCCTACCAGCAGGCTGAATGAGTACTAGCCGCTTGAAGCTTTTTAATCTAAGATTGGAGGTGCACGAAAGCGGCTGCTAGCTGGTTATAGGGCAGAAAATGTGAACTAATTGTCAACAGGTTACTGCCGGCTGTTAAACTTTGTGCAAATTCTCTTCAGGCAGTGTAGAACTAGTGGAAGAAGATGGCTGCACAGTGTGAAACAAAACTTGACAAGGTTTGAGTTGGAGCCTCGATTCGCAAGTCAAGCCACAGTTTTGACAAGGGGGCCCAGACGAACACAAGCGCGTCTGTAGAAATAATCGCTAAATTTGTGAACTGAGGCTTCCCCTGAACCCTCGTTCTGTTCTCACTTTAAACAAGGCGCATGTAGCCGCTATGTCTTGCAGAAGCTACAGCTCACAGACTCCCTTTCTTTTTTTTTTTTTTTTTTGCTAAGAGCTGGGCCTTAGTCTCCTTTCCTGCTGTGCACTCACAGTGACGTTCTGGCAAGTACAAAAAAACTGGTCGAGAAATGAGCACATTTCTTAAATTGAAGTACCTTGATATTATAGGGTACCACCCGATTACCTTCTATCATGCTCGAGATTGCAGCAATAAAACCTGCTGATTGGCATTTTCATAGGACTGTTTAACCACCATAAAATCCTGAAATTAAACATCACTGTTTAGTTTTGGTTCCATAAAGTTCAGTTGATAAGAATTTTTTTTTTACTGAATAGCCATTAGCTGGAATCCTAATAACATTCGCGAAAATAAAAAAAAACACAATTGATATTACTCCTCTAAAACATGACCACCAATCTAGTAAAGCGCCAAAAAATTTTCAAGACGTATTTGGCTTGTTCAGATATTTGCCACCTTGACATATCAGTGACGCCATGCTCTCACAGATACGTTCTGTTAAAGGAATGAATATATTTTTCTAGAAATAAGTCACACTTTCTTAAAGGAACTTGTGTGACCATCTAAAGCCCATAAAAAACACCAGCCAGACCTAAAAACAACTAAATATCACGTCTCCGGCATTACAACACTTTTGCCTGCTAAACAGGTTAGAACCAGCTAAATTTACTATAATGGCAATACTAACTTCCATAGCCCACCCGTATGTGCGTGCCTAGTACTTTCGCGGCGTACGCTTTAGAGCTGACTTCAAAATCTCGCATGTCATTCGCTGCGAAAGCTTTGCTGGAGGCGTCCTTGATCTCGCGAAAAATGGGGAAGCGTTCAAATTCTAAGCCGCCATAACGCTAATCTGATTTCCGCACTACACTCCAAGAAGTGAAAAACATGTTGCATGATCAAGGTTAAACTGGAAACAAATAATTTTGTAGATTCTTATTAGTTCATACCTCATTCCTTAACTTGTTACCTTGTTTTGTCCCTGACCATTTCCGCTTTCATCCACTAGACTCCCAACTGGTCTTTTAAAGAAGACCAATTGTGAATACCAGTTACCAAATAAGGCGTATGCTGCGTCTCCAACGAAGATTTCTGGCACAACATCTACCACTGTGCACGTCGTGTTTCACAGCTTGGTTTTTCTTCCAAAAACATTATAGGGTATCCTCAGAAAGTCATTTATTTCGGATACTTTTGAGATCTGCTTTGTATATAATGAGAGGATCCTTTCACGCGTCCCACGAAACAGTGATTTTATGCAAACCACATACACAGATGGTTCAGTAGATTGGAAAGGTGGGGAGCTGGGCCAGTTGGTGCACATTTGTATAAAATAAAGCCAGCGGAAGGACGCAGAGAAACAGACGAACAGGGACAATGCTGGTCTAACGACTAAATTTATTTCTAAGATATTCACGCTCATATATACTTAGCTGTGCGCCTCCGTTGCGTAGTAGCCAATTCTGAGATTGCGCTGGAGCAGCTTGATATCACTGTGCATGCGTAGAGAGTGTACGTATATATTATAGTGGGTCATTTGCCAGTGTGATATAGCCATGGATAAGGAGATCGAAATTGCTGCTCAGCGGCGCAGAAGAGCGGATAAGCTTAACTCATCTGATCCCGAGGTAGTTGCTTGACAATTGGAGTTTGAGCGTACGAAAAACGAACATATGAAGGCTAAACGTGCTTTGAAAGCTAAGAATAATCAGCTGAACCTTAGCGATAATCTGCGATAGCCGAGCTAAGATAGTGCCATTTTTTGAGTGCATATATTGAATTGCAATTTTAGTTCATGTGGCCTATTGTTTGGTCTACTGAAAACGAAGGGCCAGTATCCATCACTGTAATAGGATGTTGCACTGCGTGTGTGTTCATGCTCTTTTTTTTTCCTTATTTAACGGCGTACTTTTTGTACTCACCATAGATTTCGTATGTGATTTCCTGTTAACTGCTCTGCTCCTTTTCATAATATACCTATATGTACCTTTTCGTACGTTTAGCGCACAGATGTGAAACTTCAGTAATTGTTTTATGTCACGAGCAAGGATACGGTTGTGTATCGGTCTGCCGTACTACTGCATTTTTCATGCATGATGATCACGCAGAACGGGGCTCCGGCCCCATCACGTGAGTGAGCTTTTAGCCTTAGCCCTCTCTAAGTGTCTAAACAATAGCTGAATAAGGAAAAGAAACAGAAAAAGAGAAGAAACAGGTAACTCATTTCAGCATAGGTTTGGCTTCAGAAGTTCCGGATAATAAAAATTGGTTTTCGTGCAATATACGGTTACAATTCAGTCAGGAGGTTCCAAATATTGACAGAAGGAGCGCAGCGGGGTTTGCGGTACCTCTTCCAAGCGCACACCCCTGTGAGAGCCGGTCGCCAGGCCGGGGGAGGGTTGTACCCATTTTTACCGGAAGGTTTGCGGCGGCTGGTTTCGAACGAACCACGTCCCGGGCAGCCGAGACCGACGCCGAGACCGACGCCTAAACCACTAGAAAGGTTCAGTGTTCTCTCGATGCCAGAGCACAGTTAATGTTTGTAACGGTTCGATTATTTCAGAGACCCATCCTATGCAGATTTAAACCGTGCTCTACAGCCTTGACATAAAAACAGACATGTAAAAGTCACCTTTAAAGATCATTTAAGAATAATAATCGTATGGCTCAATGTTCATATATAGAGCGATTTCGTGGGAGAGAGACGAGTTTGCGAGCAATTCATTTGTTACAGATTGCATTCCCATTCTCAGATTTTACGTGGAAGCCTTAATATGTGAGGGCAAACTGTAATATAATTATGCGAATTCTCCTGAATAGATGACAATCAAGTACCAGGTAAGGCCAGAACACACACGCACTATGAAAGCCAAAAGAGGGCTGAGTCAGCAGCAGGCCAGGCCCATTCAAAAATGACCGATATATTAAGACAGAGTGTGCCCTATCTTTTGATGGCTTAGAGCACTAATGTGTTCTTAGGAAAGGCGTTGATCGGCTCTAAAGGGCTCTTCACGTTGCTTCGCAGAAAGCATTAGCGAAGGGTTGTTTTGCGAAGTGCTTTAGTCGTCAAAAACAGCTTTGAAAGCATACTGAAGTGTTTATACGCGGAGTGCCTTCCTTTGAATATATCTGGGAATCTTTCGCCGCTTAGCGCGAACGGCCAACAGCTTAAGAAATTTGTTATCTCCAAAACGTTAATGAAATACTGAAGATTTCGCTTATAATAATGATTATGATTTTGTTTGCCTTGCTTTAGAAAACACTTATCGCTGATAAAGGTTTTGTATTGAGGCTTAAGAGAGAGGCGGAGGGGAGGCGGATATAATGAACATCATGACCCTTGGTTGCGAACCGTCTTTGCAGAAAAGTACTTCTTTTGTCACCGTCTCAAGATATTACGTATTGAACGCTCCATTCATTTACTTTTCATTTTTTGATGGTACATTTCATATTTAGCTGACTGCTATCGCATTTTAAACGCGATATAATTTATATATAAAGTCAACGGCCCTCTTAAGAAGGATGGGCGCGGCTAGGACTACTTTTGGAGCTTAGCTGACCGTCTGACCGGTGCATAAGTCGTTCGTTTAATATACGGCCTGTAACTGCTGTTATTAGTTATTATATAGTCATGTACAAAACAAATTATCGCACAAAGGAGAATGCATTTCGAACTCCCACCTGCCTTGAGCACGCCATCTACATCCAGCTAATTACTGGAGCAGGGAAGATTACACAGTACTAAGAGGCCAGGCTAAAACGTAGGCTTTCATGACAGGTTGTTATCGCACAATTTATCATGCAGGGTCCGTAATATAAAATAATCAGCCGCGTTTTTATTTCATCAAGTCATGCATTATTGTCACGTTTGAAAGATCACGATACAACAGCGGAAGTCGTGGCAGCCTTCAGGCAAACATAAAAAATTTCTAACGCAGCAGAACGTTTCGCTCTCGTTATTATTATTTTTAAGCGTGCTAAGACGCTTTTTTCGTGTATACAAAAAGCTCAAGTTGATGTAAATGAAAGAGTCGCATGTGAATGAGCATTTGTGATACCCTATATGACGATGGAAACATTTGTTCAAGAATAGTTGTTTTTTTCTAATATGCAGTCCTGGATATCGGTAGGTGTTTTTTTTTTTTAATATTCAACAACCCTTAGAAATAGTGAAGGACCACACGGCAGCCTGCTCGATTTCGAGGGTTCCCGTCTGAGGGAGCAGTAGGGGAGTTGAGAGGAAGTTTTAATCAAAACGGGTAACCTGCGTCAAATCGAATATAATAGCTTTAATAAAATGGTTATAAAATCTTAAGAATATTAGTTTTATCAAAAAGAAAAGTGGCCACAATCTTTGTAACATACCGAAAGATTGCTATGCCTCCAATGCCTTTCATGTTTATAACAAAACCACTGGTAAATTGCAGCCTGCGATAGAGAACGGATTCTCTTGCACAGCGAAAGGCCTAAGCTGAATACACTGCACAAAAATGCAAATCATTTGCAATTAAATGAAAATAGAGCGTTAATTAAAAGGTGAAAATGCAATAAGGAAGCATTGAACTTCATATATTTTAAAACGGGCTTATTTTTGCTTTCTTTAGTGCACGAATGCACAGTATAATAAACTTGCCACCTAAGTTGAACATATATTGAACGTTTAGTGCCCCCCCCCCCCCCTTACCTAACCCAGACGAGATCAAAATTACAATATGTGAACAAAAATTGCCAATATATGCAGTTCTATTATTTATAAATTGCGTACAATGCAAGCCACGCATATTTCCAGCCATAGATGGCATGATTAAACAATTGGTTTATTGCTGATTTCATCTGCATCAACCATATTTGCTGCCTAGTGCCATACCTGTTTTCTTGGTTATTTCTGTCAAAGAGTCCTTGAATGTAATGTTCGGTTATATTGTAAAAGCGTACTGTAAATCGCATCATATTGTCCGTCTATGGTAGCCTGTTTACGTGTTGTGAACACAGCGCTAATTTCTGAAGCAACTTTTTCTAGCATGGATATCTTCAACCATTTCTCTCAACATGGTCATGCAAAAATTATTGTAATATTTCATAGTGGCGACCAAATTAGTTTGAAAAAAAGCAGTACATTGGTTTATATTGCACTTATAACTAATTGGAGCGAGAGCAGCGAAAACTTTATAAGCACAGTTTTGTTATGCATACGAAGAAAATTTACTCCCATTGTCAGGTGCATGTCAGTATTTTACAACATCACAGCTGCCTCGGAAGTAACCCTTGTCTTCTTGAAATCTGAGCTTTTGTAGATTAAAAGCACAGAAAATAAACGCCGAAACATGAAATGGCCTACACAGAAATAAACTATATTTTCACCAATTTTCATCTAACTCCAATACTCATATACTTAATAAACAACTGCATTTTGGTTTCAGAACTGTACTTGAAACTTTCCCCCCAAAGAATAAAGAAGCACTAACTTTCCCACATTCACAATGCCGCCGCGCAATAACAAAGTGAAGCTATAGATACTTCGCACAAACTTCATTTATGAAGGAAAGAGGTTTTTATTGAGGATTGAAACAAGTAGCAAAACAAAGGGGAACAAATCGAAAAGGTGAAGACGAGAAACAAATCTCAGACAAGGTAATCAGCACCAGTCCTTTCGGAATTTTGCTTTTTCGTCATTCCGTACTCGCTCTTCCACCTATGCAGGCTAGCCAGCAAGGCCAAACAGCAACTCTAGAGAAAATTTAGGACCATCATTTGTCAGAGGAAGTCTTTTTAAAGGCTAGCCTAGCTACTACAGCGAGCACTCGACCATGACGGAATCCAAAGGAACATTGTACTATTACCTTCTTACCGCAGTCGCATAGAAATCCTTTTTAAAGGATACCGCACCTGACCCTGACGGAATCCAAAGGAATATTGTACTAAGACCTTCTTACCACAGTCGCGTAGAAAGCCTTTTTAAAGGATACCTATCAAAGTATTTAAGGGAACAATTGCTCATAGTCAGTCTTTACTGTATCAATGCCGCTGAACAGGGTACAGTCAAATCTGTCCCGTTTGAAAACACAGGTTAAGTACTACAACGTTCTACGAAATGTGAGAGTAACTTTGTTGTTCAAGTGCTTTGAATAACATTTACTTCATATAGAGTATTCTGAATATTATTTCTATTTAATTAACTAGTAGTCTAGAAAACATCCACCGTTATATTAATATATTCAATATCTGAATTTTTAAAATAAATGCTTTAGCAGTTACGCAATCAAATGTTTAGAAGAGGCAGTTGGGCATACACCCTTATTACCCCTGTGGGATTTGTAACTGTTTCTTGCTGCGATAAATATGTTTCGACGAGGCGACAGTCGAAATTATGGTATTGTAGGTTTGTTCTTAATCAATTTATTGCACGGAAAAGAAATATGCTTTGCTATCTCTCTCGGCTCAACTGATTCCCCACTACAATGTAACACTGTAAAAGAAAAGTCAAATATTGCTGATACTTTTTTTTTCTTCGGATGTTTTCGCCGTATAAACATCCAATGAGCCGGAAATGCATCTAATCAACAAACTATTCTAATAAACTACCACTGGATTCGCGTCACCAATTTTTGTGATCGAAGGCAACTTACGTATTGAGACCGCGCATCCACCGACTGCGCTAAGTTGACTAGGTTCGTGTCAATATGAGCAATTCGTTCCTTTAGCAGCGAAGGACGCTCGCCATAATTCTTCGCTATGAAGTTGAAAAATAGGTCATCTCAGTTGTTCTGAGCGCTCAAGTGGGGATATGTGGACGAAGTGAAATAATATTCCAAGGCAGGTACTGATGTTTACTGATAGCACTTGCACTTGAACGCAGTCGCGGAGTTCTGTGAACCGCCCAGGCACGAGAGTATTGCCCAAAACAAAGCAGTTCAGTTAAGTGCTGACTGGAGTTGCTCCAATGCTCGAGGCAAGTGTGATCTTCCCTGTATCCTGGTAGGCGCAAAATAACGCTAGTTCCAAATAGAATCTCTCTGCTTGTCTCACCCCTTTACTGCCTGCTAGAGACTGCTGTGTTTTCTTGTCAGAGTGTTAACCAGCAAATGCTTATTCCACATTTTCGCACCGTCGTCGTCGGTGTTGCCTTATTTGGCAAGGGAGAAGTAAATTCATCTATACGTTTAGGAACAATACATGGTAGGATAGAGAAGGAGAAAGTGGGAGGCATCGAGCATCCTTGTTGATTAGGAGGATATACAGACTGGAGCGATGCAAAATCGGAAGGTGTTTCCCACGTGAAGACTTCTGAGTGTGACTACCGAGTAAGAGTACCGAGTAAGGTGGACATTTTCACGAGTGCAGAAGATTTATCCAACTAAGTATGGAGTCGCGGTAAAGATACTGAGTGTGGCTATTATTGAAGAAGGCTATGCTTAGATCTGAGCTACATATAACTGTGACGTCCTCATTACCGAAGTAATTTGGAGTTTGGCTTCTGTGGAAGAAGAAGGTTAAGGAGAGAGCCTCGAAGCATGGAGGAAATGTGAAAAACGACGAATAGTTTCGATATCAGCGCTGAAGAGATCCTTCGAAACCAGTTCACTTCTGTATAGAATAGTCCGCATTTTGCTCGGGCTGTGTGGCTACCGAAAGGAAAAAACGAACTCATAATTTGCGTGAAAACAATTTCGTCTCTTAGATATCTCTTAAAGAAAAGAACGGCGAAAGCCTAGCTTTCGTCTCGTATCCCTTGCCTCTCATCGGTGGCCTCTAATTGTAATAATGAGCCATGCCTAGTCACTGTAGTCATTAGCACTCATAGCTAAGCATATTTACTCATTTTCAGTCAGTTGTTGTTTGACCTACTTGGCGTTCCGTAGTCATTCTGAGTCATGCTGAGTCATTGGTAGTAATTTAATCTTACCACTCATAACTAGGCATGTTAAACTATTTCCAGTCAGTTACGGGCCATTACAGCGCGTCATTTGACATATTGGTCATTCGGTAGTGATGCTGAGTTATGCCTTGTCATTGTAGTCATTGCCACTCATAGCTAAGCATGTATGCTCATTTCCAATCTGTTGCGGACATTACAAGTCGTCGTTTGACATATTGGTCGTTCCGTAGTCATGCTGAGTGATGTTAAGTCGTGCTAAATCATTACCACTTATAGCTAAGCATATTTACTGATTTGCAGTTATTTGCGGCCGTTACAAGTCGTCGTTTGACATATTGGTCTTTCCGTACTTGTGCTGAGTCATGCCTAGTCATTGCAGTCGCTACCGCTCATAGCTAAGCATGTTTACTCATTTCCAGTCAGTTGCGATCATTGCAAGTCGTCTTTGACATAGTGGTCGTTCCGCAGTCATTCCGAGTCATTGTAGTCACTACCACTCATGCCTAAGCATGTTTACTCATTTTCGCTCAATTGGAGTCTTCGTTGGGTAGTCGTCGTTTGACATATCGGTCTTCAATAGTGCTTTTGTAATTATTTCATTACTAATTATCAGTATTAATAAACTATATCGATATCTATCGTATAACTTTTATTGCTTACCAGTTACCAGACCCCATGCAAAGATCCGACGCCTAGATCCGACGAACAATTCCGACGCACAGATCCCGCGCACAACTCTCGCTTACGGGACTCCGTTCTGTGAGCCTAGAAGGGCTTTCGCCTTAATATATCTTGCAATCAGGGCAGCGGATGCTGCAGAATTCGCGTTACACAATAGTCATCATCTTATTTTTTTCGCGTCATTTTTACGGACGGCGAAAATCTATTCCTAATTTCATCCAGATGAACATCTGGACTAAAAGGATCTCGTACAATATTCTCTTTAAATGTTCCTGATTTGCCACGAATAACGGGTGATTTTGTTTTACCGCAGCGATTTCTTTAGGTGCTTTTGCTATATAGGCAAACATTGGGCTAAGCGTCTGCAATGTGTTGCCAGTAAAGGAAACTCAGAAGACTAATCAATCGCTTGCAACTCGCCTCCAGAACACAATCACGCATCACCTGTTACACATTCTGCACTGTCTATCACAGAATGCCAACCAGGCACTAACAATACCAACCATTATTGATGTCAACCAAGGAGAAATTGTCCCTTGCCTGGTTTTTATTGTGCATTCCAAGGAACTGGTTGAGCATGCGGAGACAAAAGTTAAAGAAGTTTAAAAGAAATAGCTGAATAGCGGTGTCATACAATAATATGCACATATTTGCGACTGCTCTGAAGACTTCCCGGCAGGGCACTGTTACGTTGTCGTTTGCGTTTATGTTACTGCTGGCATCTGTTTTTTTTTTTACTCACATAAAAATATTGTGTAGTATTCGTACCGCGAGGTTACCAGTTGAATAGAAGTAACCAGCCTAAAAGTCTATAATGTGGCCACAGTGTAAGTGTTTCACACTAACGTTTCACTGTTTATAGCGCTGGCTTCGCCCTCTAACACTCCTCACTTACAGACAAAGCACGCTTTACAGGCGCAGACGAAAATAAATTTGGGGGGCACAATTTCTATTCCGTTTAATTTGCTATAATTAGCGCTAGCACGTTGAACATCACACTTTAGAGGAGCATAAAAAAAAACTTTTTCACACATGCGTTAGGAGTCTACAAGGCGAGCTTGCAAAGCCCGCCGTAACAGTTCTCTTAGGGACTTCTATGCTTTTCTACACGATCCGTTAAAATTTTCGCTGAGCACTGCTAGCTGCGCTTCCCTACCTGCTCAAGCTATCAAGCAAAAAACAAGTATCTCAAACCGGTACACCAGCTCAAAAGAAGCGATCTCGACGGAGAGTTACCTGAATTTGGGCCCCCTGCCACTCCACAGTGATGACGCAGCCACACGTAACCAGAAAATGCCGCCGATAACAGGGACCAGCACCATCCTCTACGACCAGCCGTAAACACCATCTTAATGTATCGCTCACGCGTACTAAGATGTGGAAGATTGGCCGTAGGAATTCTAGCTTCTCGCTCGCTACAGCTGTTGGATGAGATGAGCATGTGCACAATAGTGTCTGATTTGCGCTTGACATGTATGCAAGAATTTGGTTCGGAAACCACGAGACCACCGTTCCCACCCGAGCAATGTTTCACCGTAACCCCCTGGGCACCATCCCCAACGTAGGCTACCGGCTCATAGCAGAAGCCCCGCTGAACTACCGTTACCAAAAGACAAATGAAAGCTTGCGCGTATATGGGGAAATGTGGAAGACATGTGTGGTGTCTTCAATAAGCAATTCTGCCTATGATGCGCCAAACATATGTTGAAGAGAACGTCTTTCGACGCTTTTCGGGATTCCGTTATTACTACCTACAATACATGCAACATTTATCTTGAATAACCAAAATTTTACCATGACTGACAGAAGATGACTTTCTTTTTTGTGGAAATGTGGCCAAAATGAAACTTTCGGGGAGCACTGCCACAACCTTCAAGCCCCATAGAGTATACCGGCAGATTTCGATGGAAATACAGAACCGGACGTTCACGTTTACCTTAGGTACGTCGGCCATGGGGCGATACTATTAATGTGGCAGAATGGCTCCGAACAAGGTTTCGCCTTCGCGAGCCGCGAACCTCAGCAATAGGAAGAAAAGTGTTTGACGACAGATTGCGCCGCGCCGTAATCTGGGCTAACAATAGATTGTGTTCGTATATTTTCAGAACACTCTGGAAAGCCGCAAGGACTTTTCTCAATGGCTGGGGAGATGGAGCCTGATCATCTGCAGGTCGCACCAGCTGCTAAAAGAGGCGGACTCTCTATCACGATCGTTCCTTAATTGACCCGCAATCGCTAAAAATATGCGAACATTTCCTTTTACCGTGTGCCGCTAGCATATCACGTAGGGCGCAACTCCAAAGGAAAAGCCCTGTTTTGGTATCGCTTATTTATTACCTTAAATGCTGCAGTGCTGTTGTTGAGGGTGTTTTAAGTCATGGGCTGCAGTTCTTCCTTAACGTTTTGCAACGAGTGACCCTTTCCCAAGGTGGCTCGCTGAAGAACTTTGGTACACTGCTGCTAAGCTGGCCGTACATCTTTGTAGACAATATCGTCCTGTGTCATGGGGCTGCTGCAGTTATCATTGCTGATAGTGTAAACGCCTTCCCTGCGTATGCAACTCGCTCTGTGCAGAATTAAATGCCCGCTAACCATAGACGCACGACAGCATACCACTCCTACACAAATGACCCGACTGGAGTTTGGCCGGTATGTTTTCCACGCATGGTGATGTGGAGCATAAAAAGCAGGACTATATTATTCTATGGACAACATTCGCTGATAACAGGGCCCTACAGGAGGCGCCATGTCTGAATGAAATTCAACTTGTCGTTTCACGGGCTTCTAGTGCGTCAGTCGCTTTAGTATTTTGCGTGTTTGTCCTGGAGACTTCCAAAATTTTCCCCATTTCAACCGTTGGTACGCTTGCGGTGAAACGGCATACAGAGCTTGCGTATTGCGATAACTTTTGTGTCGTTGCAAGTTTGCAACGCTTCTTCCTTAGTTGGGCCATGCATGATGCAAAAGCCTATAATCACCTGTGTCAAGATCGACGGACCAAACTCCGCAAATTACGTTTTCTTGTAGGAGAACGAAAAGTTCTCAAATTCAAGCTGAATAGCGTCTGACATTTTCTGACGTTCTTGTCGCGCCAGTCCACATATTCACAAATATTAAATGCCCTACTGCTAACGAGGAGCACTCAGACGCTTAGTAGGTGGGGGTATGCGCTAGTTGGTCATCAATCGAGAACACAAAGTGCGTAAGAAGCGTCCAAGGAAACGCAAGAGAGAATACAGACAGGCGTTTGTGCCTTGTCTTGTCTGCCTTTTTCTGTGCACTCTCTCTTCATGCGTAGATGGCTTGCTTTAACATAAAACGGATACTGCCCATTACGTTTAGCGACCATTTTGTTTACAAATTTTTGATGAAAGAGCACCTGTCTTGATGGAAGGAATCAGTATCTACCCTCTCCAGTGCAGCTGTTACAATTATAATGAAACCCAGTATATTAGAGAAGCAGTCGAATACGAAAGCCACTGAGTGAAAACAGCGAGATGTTGTTATTATTGGTATTAAAAGATTACTATGACGTGGCTTCGAGCTTTCGTTCGAGAAGCAAAGTTGGGCCTTATACACGAATGCAGGACGTGACATAGCAAAAGTGGTGTAAGGGTGACTTTCTATATTAGCTACAGTTAGATCTCGGCATATGTTTTCGGGATTTAAAAGAAAGTGTAAGTCAAACCAATCAAACATTGTTATGACACTTTAAACTTCCTCTGCGTTTCAGTCAGTGCTGGACGTTTGCGCCAAGCGAAAGACCCAAAAACTTATTCCAGTCGCATGCGTCTAAGTCCGCTCAACACCTTGAGAACAAAAGCATCCCCAGCCTTTTTACGACCCACTAAGTGAAATGAATGTTTCTTCAGCCACTGTCAATACCAGCACCGCCACCAAAAACTATCCATTTGCATTTATTTTGTCGCAAACAGCTCGACCCCCTCCAGCGATTGACAATGTGGTGTCCTGGAAGGCTGCAAGAAGCAATGCATCATGAAAAAAGCAATGTATCATATTGCTTTGAAATTTGCAGCCCAAATAAACGAAAAAGACATGTTGCAACTTTTAAACAAAAGAAGGTTCTTACTGACACTACAGGAACTGAAAATATAGCTGCTCCCTTTCGCTTCTTGGAAAACTAGGGCGGTGAATAAATATATCGCGTGCCTTTCAGAAAGGCATTCATCTGCACCGCAGCGCTTGACAGCGTAGGGTGCCTGCAATCAAATATTAAACCTCAGCAGGCGCTTGAAGCCTATTTTTTATACCGTTATTGCTCCGGTTTTACGGCATTTTTCCTTCAAAAATGCAATCCTTTGCTGTTCCTACAAACCGTTTAGGTCAGAGATTTCTGTTTTCAGAGGTCTGTATCCTTTAACAAAAAAAAAAAGAAAAAAAAAACGCCCTGTCTTGTTTTCATGGCCTGCTCGTCAAGTTTCTCTTTTGCGGCAGAGCCAGCGTGTCTGTACCAGTATTTTATCAATTACTGCTCAAGCCCACAACTCCGCTTGAATATGAGTTGTGAATATTATTCATTAGGTTCTAGAAATGTTTCAAAGCAATGGTTCTACACCGAAACCTACAAAAAGAAGCAACGTTTGAATATAGCGTAAAGTTTTAGATTTTTTGTTTCCTTTCTCCTGCATAATATCATAAGCGGAAACTAAAAACGTTACACTTTTGCTGTGTAATAATTAGGCATACATATTTGACAGGAATGATGCACTTGTTCATTTAATTCATATTAATTATTTGTTGGAATGAACGGCTAGCAACGGCAAATCTGCCGGAAGGGAACTTGGCCATTTTTGAGATTTTTGATCTTCTATAAAAATATAATGTTTTTTTATCACGTGTGGAACCGTATGAAGATGAAACTTCATTTTTATAGTAAGCCTAGTACATAAGAAAAACGGTAAATATTTATTTATTTAAAATAAAAGGCTGTGCGTACGTATGAAGGACTGTCTTAACTTTTACTGTTGGTGGAAAAAAAAAAAACAGGAGAACTACCAGTGTTAGAACGGGAGGTATGCATTACCTGAAATTTCGGACATCTTCAGGAAAGTAGGTTTTGGACGTAATTGTCACAGACCATCTCATATCACAAAAGCAACCAATATGTTCACAAAGCTTCCTTCAGCTGGCTTGTAGTTCTTCTCTATCACTCAACAAATTCAATGATCGTGCTGATCGCAAATTTCAGATGCCAAATTTTGGTACACATCGGAACCTTTTACAAGTTTCATTTATATGTTTACAAAATTGTCTCACAATAATCTCATTTGCATCTCCACTTTTTCAGACGCATCATATTAAATGTTTTTCAAGAACCTCAGATACTCCATTAAAAAGAGGAAAAATTATAAACAGACATATATCTGTCGTTCTCTACCTCATTTGATTCAGTGGTGTAGGATTGTGAGCTTTAGAATAATATCAGAATATTGAGTGCCCTGGTATTGAGTGGAGGCAAGTAACAGCTGATATCCATGCAAGCGTGAAACAAGGCAAACGCGATCCCCTCGAGAAACCTGCCACTAGTCTTATAACATACTTTAGGCGGAGCATCCACTTTTTTCTTTGAAACAGATACTAGAAAGTTTGGTGCAGTGAAGTTCAATTACTGCGCCTTCACTTATGCTGCAAACAACACACTCCTCTCAGCGTCGTTCCGCAAGATGGGAAGAGGAAGACGTCTGCGTCGGACACAGTGGTAAATTAGGTGGAAAATCCCGATGTCGTCCTAAGAGACCCAGTCACTTTGTTGTGTCCGGTAATCAGGTTAACGGGACTTGCTTTACAAGCTTGACAAGGTAGAGTAGAGATTGCATTTTCTTGGGGATGTTGCAATTCAGAAAAAGCTGATACGACAATTGCACTGCTTTTTCTTTACATCTTTTTCAGATTCTTACAGTTTAGTCAATCGCGTGGGCGCTAAATCTCTGTCATATTATAGCAGGGCTCCATACCAGCTAGTGTCTATAGTATTAGCAGGAGGAATGTGGTTAAATGACAAAAGAAAACCGTAGTAATTTTTCTTTTGCGCTTAGAATGGCTTGGAAGACAGGAAAAGAAAGTAAGGAGCGAATGTCAGACATAACGGATAAAAAGGGTCTTGACTTTCTTCCTTTTTTTACAGCTTTTCATGGTATGCCTGGTTATATTCATAATCCAAGTTGTCCGAAAAGCACCCTTTGAAATTCGGGTTTGGCAAAAACGATGAGGCCACTTATGGTTACTTAAGAACTGTTAAAGCACAAACTCGCTAGAGCTGTTTTGATGAGTGGACTCATAAAATTTCTGCGAGTTCGCCTGGGCCAAAGAAATTTTAGACACGCTTAAAACATGTTCTGCGTCGAACGCAGGAGCATGGTTTGTTTTTGACCTGCACCATTTTTTGCAAACATTGCACGATAGTGTGATTGATGGTGCTGGAAGATGTTCGTTTCATACCTGCCCTGACGTCCCCGTCTTTGGACTTACCAGTTTCCCCGTGTGAGGCCATACCAATTTGGCACTTTAGAGAATTTATCTGGTAAACATGACCAAGCAAGCTACCTTGTTCAGTTTGTAAAATACGATACGGTGCGCTGGATATGAACAGTTTAGTCAGGGCTTATTTTTGTTGTATTGGCGCATTGCAGCTATGACGACATGAAATATCATGCCTAAGTGTTTGTACTGAAGGACATTTTGGAAAAGAGAGCCACTGAAACGTCACGAGATTTGGAGAAATGACTTCTTTGTTAACGACATGGAAACGGTCTTATCCGAATTTATTACTATTTGCCAATACGCACACCACTGTTGCACCTTATTTGTAGAAGTGTTCATTTTCGTTTACTGCTGATGGTTTCTTGCAGCGTGATAAATCATGCTGACCTATGCAAAGAGGCGAATGGTGACGTCACCTGTTATACCCTCTATAGGTAATCAGGGTGGAAGTGAGCCGAGAAATAAGCTATGTGTAACACCGACCAAAAAAGGAATAGAGCAGTAACTGGGAGCAACACTGAACCGTCGCCTAGACGCATCGCGTGAGCGACGCTCACCAGGGACTCCCACTTAACGAAGCTACAATGCGGCCAGCTGAACGCTTATTCCTGGGAGCTTATCTCGAAGTCCTCACCAACCGATAAGCATGGCCGACCACTTCAACGGTTTAGACAAATAGCCGAGCCCTACAAAGATGGACGTGGTCAGCGTTCTCTATCGGAAAAGTGACTATGGAGGACGAACGCATCCTTCGACAGCTGTGATACTGTATAAATTAAAGTAGTATTTAAAATGTTTTTAATTTACCTGGCTAAGCTGATTACTATTTGGGTGCGTTAGCCCGTTGTGCCCTTGTCTAGCTTTTGCTACGTTAGTTTTGGTTTGTTTATCTTAGCTCAGCTTTTGGTTTGGTGGGGTTTATTTTACAGGCTTCGGAAAGTTCTGACAGCTGGGGTTATTTAACATGAACTGAAATTGCACAGTACACGGCGCCTTTCGTTCCGCCTCCATTGAAAAGCGACCGCAAAAGCCAGGATTTGATCTCGCATCCATGCGCTGCAGTGCAAGTTTAAATAGGACACAGTTCTTCATTCTAACGAAATATTCTGTTCTTTTAGGTGATAATTCAAACATCGGCCCGTCAGACACCTGAGTAATAGAGTGGCATAACTCTTCTCGCCGTCCGGGGTCTTGCCTATGGAATGAAGTCTAACCCTATCTACATTTCATATGAGGGGACTCGGTAGTTCAGCCGTGTCTGTGTTTTTCTATTTGTAAACGTGTACCCACCTCGGTAACGTGGTTTATCGTTCGTTAGACGTTTCGTTCTTTTGGCTGTGGTAAAGCTTGTAGTGAAAGCAAGGTAGTTAGAGCACATTGAGGACTGTAATAGCTGCTTCGTGCGTGCCTTCTCAGCACCAGGATGATGCTGCATCGGCCCTTCTGACACGTCGCCTAGCGCCAAGTGGCGGCGTGAGGTGTTTAAAAGGCACTGCAATGCATCAGTTTGTAATTTAACCCTGAAGGTGAACGAGTGAACGTTTAATACACTCATGACGCGCGTAGCATGTTCCGTTTCGTCTTCGGCTTGCTTCTTTTGCTGCGTGTTTCGGTACGCCTTGTAACTAAGGAATCATTACCAGGTGGATTCGCTCGAGCACTTGTCAGTAATTTGTGAATGGTGAATACGGCCATATTGAGCGTTTAAATCGTGGTAACTTTATGGATTTTAATGCGGCTGTTTCAAACGACCCTTCCTGAGAGGTTTTATTTATATTTGTTATACCTGGCGTTGATCGCCCGTACATTACTTGTTCGTAAATGTCTTGCCCTGTTTATAATCCCACAAGTCTCCCCGCGTTTTTTTTTTTTTTTTTTTTTGCTCAGGTCATTTTAATCTCACCAGGTTTTACGTTTGGGGACCCGGCAACGGCTACGGGAAGACTGGTCACCAGCCTACAGCTAACATATTGTACCACTTTGTTTATCCAATCGTCTATATGTGAAGCGTGAGCAAATAAAGCATGTCATACGACGTACCACAACTTTGGTTGTTATCAATCATCCTATTTTCATACGCTTGTTGAATTCACTCTAAGGCTGCATTTATTAAAAAAGGTGCCTTCAGAAAGGTCCCTTCAGTTCAAACTAGGCATGATCGTTTTAAACAAGACACCATTAGCCGTCCTGTGGCAATGCATGGGCATTTCAGGTACAGCAGAGGCTAGTAGTAATGAAGGTCCTATAACCTTAATTTTAGGTTTATGTTTAAGCATAAAAATATTTAGGGTAGCCTTACTCTTGATCCGAAACAGAAATATGTCTTTGTTCTTTATAGTTATATACAGTGCAGGTTCCCCAGTTTGTTGAGTAGTTGCCGCTGTCCAGTTTTTAGCTGGGGAAAAATGGGTCAGGAGTATATAGGTTTTCATTTATTTAAACAAAAAAGTTTTATGATATTTGTCATTTTCAGAAGTACGCAATAATTGATGAGTCATATGTAGTGCCACTATTACCCAGTTTGCTCCTCATGTGCAAACTCTATCAATATTTCTGCTAATCTATAACGAAACAAATGCTCTGTTCGTAGTAGCTCTGGCGACGTTTTTTCTGGAATGCCACTGCTGGACAAAAGTTGCGACACAACAGCGTTGATGGCCGGTAAAACATATTTGAATTTTAATTTCTATTCACGTCTTATTACAAATAAAATACTAAAAGACTGTAGGAGGCCATACGCATGCGTAACCAAAATAATGCCCCATCAGGGCGTCGGTCGTTGCACAGAACCGCTCACGCTCAAAGTCAAAATACGCGCGCAGAAAACCGAAGCCGGAATTTGCTCCTTAGCACACCCTTCTGACATTTCGTTCGCTACACAAGACCTCGCACAAGCACCCCCTAGCCCTTCAAGATATACAATATACACTGATTCAATACAGGCTATACGCGCCATTAACACGGGTCGTATTCCTGAAGAACTGCAAGATGATCTACACAGAGCTCTTACCAAACTACCTCCCAACACTGGCACACTGAGGTGGATGTCTGGTCACGCTGGAATCCCAGGCAATGAGGTAGTCCATCGCCTCGCCCGCAAACTTCAGCACCGGGTGCCTGGAATTCCCTGGCCATAATTACCCACGTGGGACGCTACTCTTCACAACAAAAAAGAAGTCAACACTCACTTCGTACTCTTCCTCTTCCCGATAATTCCCTCACTACCACGCAAATACGCATACTTAGACGCATACAACTAAATATAATCCTTACTCCTGCGCGATCATTTCTATACCGAATCAGACATTCCCCCACATGCCCAAATTGTTCTGTACATTATGCAAACTTAGAACACTGCATGTTTTCCTGCCCTGTCCAATAGTCCCTCACTTTCCACACCCTCATCCCCCAACCTGGCGGGCTTGGTTAGCCTCTGACCGGCTGAAGTACCAGTTGGCCTTGGTGACTCGGGCCCAGGACATTCTCGACGCTTAATAGTGCTTTGAATAAAGTTGTTTTCTCCTCTTCCTCCTCTTGGAAAACAACATCTTACAAAGTACAAACCCATTAACCAGCAGAAGTATCTGTCAAAACGTGTTAATCGATCCAGCGTCCCAGTTTCCTCAAAGTATGAGGAATATTAGCATAAAACACGGTGCATTTTGAATATAAACATGCTATCCTCCTCCTCCCCCTCCTCCTCCTCCTCAATTTGGCCCCTGAGCACTGTGTAAGTGCTCGCTTTTTACCAATACTTTTCTCTGCGGCCTTCACTCGATATTTCTAGTGCCAGAGGCACAACAATGCTGGCGCGCCATTTGAGAATTTGTCTAACTGATGCGCGACACATGTAAAGGAGGGAATGAACATAACTGTAAAAAATGTTTTTTTTTTCTCAGCTGGCTTGACTCGGGATATATTCGCTATCTTATACTGCGATGCAGCTTGCGCGGCCTCTACCGGCGCTGCTGCCGGCTGTGCCTTCTATGCCACTTTTGCTCCCGACAGTACATCCATAAACGCGAACACCCTTTTGCGCAAGAGGGCGCAAATAACCTTTCTTTAATGGACAGACGAAGTAAACGTTGATTATAAATGACTTATGGATTGGAGCCATCATTTACTTTTGAGTTGCTTTCTTTGTAAGGATTTATGATAGCACAGCAGAAATAAATGAAATTTCCTTCTGAAGAATAGCAGGGCCCTAATATTTGTGCCTTCTTGCTCCGATCTGGAACATCATTACGTTAATCTTCGCCAGAATGTCAGCACACTGAAGAGCAAGGTTTTTAAATTCACAGATGTCACTGCCACTCACGTCTGGGGTGGAACCGAAGTTCGAAGTTTTAATGAACAGCTGCTGCGAAAAACTGTCTCTTCCTTTGAAGAAAAATAAGTATTCCTTCCTTTGCCTAAAGAAAACACTATAAAACACCACTCTAGGAAAGGTTTATTATTCTATTTATTTCCTCAGCACTTCTTTCACCTTAATATTTCTTGTAAACAGTGATGCAATATGCATAACAAGGAAAGCTTCAGAAATGTCTTTCCTAATACCGAGCTGAAGTTTGAATCGAATAAAAAAGTTAGTGAACCGAATTAGCCCTTTTTATCGGATCTCTATTATACTAATATTATAGGACATGGAGATAGGTTTTCACTGTATTGAACCATAAAGGATTCGCAGAAGCGGATATTTGTAAAGCCAAATGTTCGCAAAAAGTCGTTTCCAACTTATGCAAATCATCGATTCACGAGCATGCAAAATCGTCCTCTACATTCATTACAATAGAGAATTTCCTTCCTTCGTTCTCACAACTCTTTCTTCTGTCTTGGAGAAGGCGCCAAACATTAGGCTATTTGCATAACCAGTAAGGCGGTTTTTATTCTCGTTTTTTGTTTGCTAAGACATTCAGCCTTACTCAGTGGGTTTGTTCTGTTTCGTGCAGCGGAATGGTAAAAACAAAACCAGAGACATCAAAATAAAGATTTGATAAGATATGCAAACAAAGCGGATTTCCGGAAACGGACGGGAAAAACGTAGTTTACGGGTATTTGCCGCGTCCACATAACTTGAATGCTTTATCGCTTTCCAGAGAGCATGTTTATATTCAAAATGCACCATGTTTTATGCTAATATTCCGCCTCCTTGGAGGAAACAGGGACGCTGGATCGAAGAACACGTTTTGACAGATCCTTCTGCTGGCTAATGGGTTTGTACTATGCAAGATGTTGTTTTCCACCCCGTAACGTGATTTGAACTTTGTTTTTGCAGCTGTTCGCTCTAATAATCTTCTCGTTCTTAAAATAATATAATGTAATTTTTTTAAATACAAAGCAGTTTGTTTTAGGTGTAGGAGTAGAACTCACGCTGAGTGTCTTTATGCATAGCCTTTGTTTGTGCGCCCTTGCAGTACAGGTGCGGGCATAAATAAACGGAGCACGCTCTTCCGTTCAAATTAAAATCCCGCCTTTCGCGCTAGGGATAAGAAAACAATATTTGTCCAAGTGAAATGGTAGTAGCGTCTACTACCGCATCGCGGATACCAATACTGCCAGTTTCAATTATGCAACGCGCGAAAAACTGTAGAAGGAAAAAACGTGCTCCGCTTACTTTTGCTCGCACCGGTACATTAGGCAATACAGAGCAGAAACAGAACATTTTTTCCTGAGAGGGCAATAGTGATTTATGAATTAATCATTACTTTAGACAAACAAGTTGAGCAAAATGCTCAATGCTGCTTATATATCTACAACCATCGCTCCCTTCGACTGCCAACCCAATAGCAACAGAGCTATATCGATTGATAGATTAAGTTTTACTTCGGGATGGCGGGTTCGTAACTACAGGCGAAAGAGGGCTCTTGAGCGCCTGTGGCACCTCCTTCCGCACTATAGCAGAAACGCAAGCTGAGGATGGCTGCAGAGGGTTGCAGAATTTGCTCAGTTCTTCGCGCACGACGCTTGGAATCAGTTAGCGCAAAGGATCAAGACACCACTTAGAAGATGCAAATGATTCTGCGATTGTGCCAGTGGAAAGGTCGGTCATAAGCCACGGCACATTGTTGTAGCACCCTTTCCATTGCAGTAGTCTCAGCAAAAAATTCGTTGACAGTCGACGGTTGGTTGCTCACGAGGCCTACGAACAGCTGCTCTTTCTCACCCCGCATCAAGTGTCTGACCTTTTTGTCCTCAGGCTTGGCGGGATCGGTTTGCCTGAAAAGGCGCGTCATGTCCTCGACTTACGCTTGGACACTCTCACTCGGCATCTGGAAGCGAGAGTGAAGGGCACGCTCTGCATGTTCGCGACGATCCACGCTGGTGTAAGCCTCGAGCAGTTTACGACGAAATTCCCGACACGGCGTAAAAATTTGCTCTCGGTTCTCGAACCAGGTACGGGCGCCATCCTCAAGACTGAAGTAGACGTTTCTTAGTTTGGCAGCGTCGCTCACTGGTTAAAAGCAGCGACACGTTCAAACTGAAGGAACCAGTTTTCCACATCTTCAAAGAGGTCCCCATGGAGAGACTTCGGTACGCGTGGGACCTACAAGGTGTATTTACAGGCCCGCGCAACGCCCGCTACTTTCTGAGCATAAGCACTGGATGTCATGGCGGCGGCTAATGGCTGAAGCTCTGGAAACAGTTCCTGGAGCCATCGACTGGAGCGATGAACCGGGGTGTCCAATAGCACAGGGCTGGCGCGACGTCTCTAATATGGAGACTATTACATAGGTGATTGTTTTACCCAGCCGCTCCACCAGAATGTCATGTACATGGTCATTCGGGATACCAAGAATAG
This sequence comes from Amblyomma maculatum, assembly GCF_055883805.1. Taxonomy (NCBI): domain Eukaryota; kingdom Metazoa; phylum Arthropoda; class Arachnida; order Ixodida; family Ixodidae; genus Amblyomma; species Amblyomma maculatum. The sequence continues at coordinate 45,142,987 of NC_139349.1, read as the reverse complement.
CTTTTATGACAGGGGGTTAGCTCAGACACAATGGCAGCAAGCAGCACAGACGCAAACACGCAAGCGACACTTCGTCTTCCTTCAACTCCTCAGTCATGCGCCACCTGCCAACGCTAGGTGGCAATATCATCCTTGGGTATTAGTGAATTCTAAAAGGCTGATTACAGACCATTTAGGGGGACATGTAGAGCAGAAATTGAGCGTTCTCATAGGATTGTCTGCAGTATTTTCTAAACAAAAAAATTTGGTGTTCATGTTTAGTTCTTCAGAAACTATAAAGTGGAAACGAACAAACTTTTTCACATTTCTGAATGAGTGCACTTGACATGGGCACAACGATATATATTAGACTAGGTAATTTGGTTTTACGGTTAAAACAAACATTTACTGTCGGAAATGTTTTTCCTCCAAAACGAAAAAAAAAAAAACAATAATGAAGGAGAGGTTTAATATGGCTAAATCTAAGAAGACAAACCAAAAGGGTGCGACTCCTCTGTTGATGTCTGCGACCTTCAAGGATATCACAGACGGGTGTGATTACACGAAGGAGGAGGAGGAGGATAAAACATCTTTATTTATTTAGTCAGCGAGGGGAGGGGGGGGGGCTCAGTCCAGGATCCCGTTGGCCGTGGATGCAGTAACAGCACAGTAACAGTAACGAAGGTGTCGAGAGCATTTTTAAGAGGGAGGTCGCAGGAGGCAACCCAGATGGACAGCGGTAGCATGAAATGGTGGGCGAGGAATGGGAAGGCTGTGTGGCATTGTGTCAGGCAATGTTCAATATTTTCACAGATATGTACCAGTACTTGTGAAGATCTTGAGGTGTGTGAAGAAGAAGAGCAGGTGTACGATGTTGAATAAAAGCGTAGTGGCAGCAAGAGAAAAAGCGGACTGCGCGGAAGCGGCGCCCCGCTCCACCCGTTAAAGGCCATATGAAACATGCTGACCAATGTACACACGGACGTAGCTTCTACTCTAGAACAGGAGATCAAATAATTATGGTCGAAGTTACGTAACAACATTTTAATCTGGTGAACAATTTCAGGGCTCTGTGCCTGTTAGAAACTAAAAACAAATAATGTCGTGATGAAATGGAACGCAAGCAATGAAGTGCGTGGAAGCCTGGAGAATAAGCGCAGCGCAGTCCACCAGCCAGTTTGGGGGCCTGAGTTCAACTTCAATGTGCCTTGGCTGTTGCTAGGAGAACTTCAGCATTTTCGATCTAAGCCGCCGTGGCATCGGTGTGATGTTCTTGCTGAGGATGTCATATACCGAGTGCGTGTTAGGTGCCCCAGCACTGGCCGCATGGTAAGTGTTGCCACTCTTGCGGCGGGAGGTTTACTGCGAACTAAAAAGAGACTGGATACCATGGTGATGGTTTGGTTTGTGGGGTTTAACGTCCCAAAGCAACTCAGGCTATGAGAGACGCCGTAGTGGAGGACTCAGGAAATTTAGACCACCTGGCGTTCTTTAACGTGCACCGACATCGCACAGCACGCGGGCGCCTTGCTCTTCGCCTCCATCGAAAAGCGGCCGCCGAGGCCGGGATTCGATCCCGCGTCCTTGGGAACAGTAGTCGAGTGCCGTAACCACTGCGCCACCCCGGCGGGGTATACCATGGTACAGTACACATACTAAACGGCCTTTTCAATCATACCTACTTTGTTCTTCAATCATTTCGTCCTTGCTTTTATGGAGACAAACAAATTCTCAAAGATCGGGTATGCTCTTAATAATAATAATAATAATTGGGCTCACAGGAAAGGAAAGGCGCAGTATCTGTCCCACCTGCTTTGTGGACACCTGAACAGCGCCGTAAGGAAAGGGAGGAAGGTGGGAATGAAAGTGGAAAGATAGAAAGGGGAGCCGTACTGGAGGGCTAAGGAGTAATTTCGACCACCTGGGGATCTTAAACGTGCGCTGACATAGCACAGCACACGGACGTCACTTCGTTGCGCCGGCATCGAAAAAGTATGCTCTTACCACTTTCGTTCCTTAACATAAGCAAGTAATGTCATTTTTCCGAGTGGCTAGAAGTGGTCAACTAGCTTTTGCCAGATTTCATGCTCGGAACACGCGCGAGAAGTGGTAGTGCAGGTCAGAACCGAAGCCTTGGGTAACCAGGGCGAGATTGCAGTGCGATGGCGTTCCCTATTGAAGGCGCTGATTTTACTAGCGACAGCTGAGGTATATGGAGTTTGGACGCGAGGCAGCAGTAGAAAACATTGTTCAAATTTCGAGCCCGAATGAGAGCTGCAACGAGAAGAATTCTGCCAAATTTCACCGAAGAGCTTTTACAATGACTATTACACAACTAAATGCCACCCTACGAAAGTTACGATGAATATTTAATGGCACGACTAAAAACGAGAGCAATGTTTTTGGCTCATGATGTACCGCTTTCCATACCACTACCTGCTCCGAATTGTAAACCCAGCTGGAAGTATATATATATATATATATAGATATACCTAGCGTAGGTTCAACAACAACAAAATCTAATAAACTCGTTGTTTGGTTGTTGATTATAAGTGCATTCCTCACTAAGAGCAAATATTATACAGAGCACTCAACCTAAAAGGTTTTTCACCGACATCAGGCACGCATACAGGGAGAGGCACGACTCGCAACCTCCACTGAAATTCATGTAATCTTTCTTCTACCCAACTACAAATCCTCCAAGCTGTTTTTATGCCTCATTATGGCAAACTATCTCAGGCCACTCTCGATACAAAATTTATGTTCGCCTATCTTGCAGACAGAAGCACTGCCTGTGGTTCCTGGCATAGTTATGTTGGAGCTAAACGAAATAAAGCATCGATGATAACAACCAGCAAAAACTGAAGAAAGAATCTATTTTACTGAAATGAGAGCAGTTATATGTCGGTGCGAATAAAGCTGACATAGAGCATCCGGAATCAAATTCACGTTTTCGAAAGGGTTCGATATCTATAGCTTACAATATACTGTTATAAGAATGCAAGATCGTAATTTTCAGCAGTTCAAAGGCAAACCAAACAGTGGTGTTTTGAATTGGTCTAACACTATAGAGAGTGCATTCCTAAGAAAATAACGTGACTCGGACTACCCTGTCAATGAAAGAACTGGTGAGTAGTTACCACAATTTAGCTACACCGTTTGTGTTCCGAAATGCGTCTTGAATTATGTGATGATATGTCTGCTTGGGAAAACGTTTAAATAGAAGAACCTTTGCCTCTCACATTTTGTCGTCGCTCAATGTGCGTAAGTATAAAAAAAAAACTTTAAACTAAACAATACATGCCTAAATGCATAGGTTCCAGGAAGATTGTTCCAGGATCTTTCAATGTGCATACATTTTGCGCACGCGCTATTATTTCGCCACCCTGAAACGATCTTGGTGTGAAAAGCAATTTAGCTAATGGTTTCACATTTAGGAGAGACAAAGAAATTACCCTCACATTTGATGTTTCCGAGAATCGCTAGCTGCTCCTATAGGCTCAAGTAAAGTAGTTATCATTATGGCATAGGCATAACGCATCATCGATGCGCCGAAAGTTTGAGCGCACATAGACCTTATCGTGACTCAAAAAAGCTCAACGAGAACGTTTATGACGAATAAATGTACTCATTAGCCTTAATTTGGTTTTTGGTGTTCATAGAACATTGTTACAAGATAAAAAACAAATTGTACTGAGCGAGATTTCAACTTCAATCACACTCTCCTGGTGAATCGAAAGTTGTCCCTAGACACTTGCTTCATAGTTGCACTGCTGGAGTTGATCAAGAACGGCAGCTTGCCGACGTTTCTTAAACATGCTTGGTTACTGGGCTGCTTACTGGCTATGTAGTGGAGAATTATTAATACCTCGGTGCGCCAGGTTTCAGAACGGATTATAAGATGTGTCACAAACTGTCCAAAATGGAAGAGTGCTCAAGTCCGAACGGAACCTTCCTATAAGTGCTCATTAACTAACACAGCCCTCAAAAAAATTCGTAAATAGTTGGGATCCATGCACAGAATAGGCATTCTAGTTACTCATATAAACTTTTACAGGAGACCAATTTCGCAAGCTGTGAATTCTGCAACATAAGCAATAGAGGTCAAAAGAAAGTGTGAACTTAAATTCACTTGCTCTGCACAGCGTTCTCTAATTGGACGCAACATTCACTTGGTTACTCGTATCGCACTGCGAATATTCTAAAGAAATTGAAGAAATCTCGCGGCTGCCGAATAACGCCGCAAGAATCAGATTCGCAAACGTAAGAGGATTTCATTCAGCGTTTGATCGCCGTTGTTACCAATGCCGTGATACTGGAAACCAGGATACTGTGGGAAAGCAATTCATAGTATTCCTCTTGAAATTTCAGGTATTGCTTAAACGAATTAGCAGATATGTTAGTTGTCAGTTCATAATTTTAGTGACCTTGTATTTGCGCCAAAAGGCACACCATTCTTGTACTCTAAAGCACAAAAAAATCAAATCAATTCCTCCACGGCATGCATGATTCTATCGCCATGCCACGGATGGCCATTGGTGTTAATTTTGTAATTACTGTCTATTGTTACGTTAACAGAAGCGTATTCTGCCATACAAGAAGAGGCATCTGCGCAAGCATTCCTTGTACTCAGCTTCCCCAGTAAAACCAGTTTCCATTTTTATGCCACCCAGAAAACTTTTTACTCGAGAAATACGTGAACCACTGCTTCATTACGTCACTCTAGGAGCGCGAGAGCATTTCAGAAGCTAACGGATTGACATTACGCAAGATAGAACTGAATAGAGAAAAATACAACTGAAGGCACTTATATTTTCATTTATACGATGATTAGAGAATGTTTAACAAGAAATACTACATATAACGAGTTTAATATAAGCGTGTTTGATATAAAGATGGATGGTATTCGGAGTCAAGTGGCTAGTAAGTCGAAGTTAGGGTAAAATGCCCAGAAGAATTGTAAGCGTATGCTCAGTGGTCGGCTTCGTCAAACGAGGTTATGACGCGACGGCGGCAGTGGCGTAACACGTGTCCAGCGATGCCACAGGCGTAGCAAATCGGCAAGTTGTCTGGTGTTTGCCATAGTTGGAAATATTGTGGGCGCGGCCAAACAGCAGAAGCGGGATGACTAGAGGCGGAGATTGAAAAGGAGTGAACATTGGCGGTGGCTCTCGGGCTAATTTAGGTTTTGTAAGCGGCGCTTCAACAGGATGCACAGCAAAAGAAGGCGCTGCAAAGGGAGGTACTGGGATGGGGGACGGGTGACAAACTGACGGCATGGCCTCGGGCACTTGCTTCCGGTACACGTGTTGAAGTGTTGGTGCCAGGTGTGATGGTGGCTCGGAACGGAGCAAAGCAGCAACAGCTGCCGAGTAACCTCCTCACCAGCAAACATCTGGATCAGGATCATAAGAGAACTGTACGTTGACTGCTGTCGTCACGTCCATGTTGTTAAGCATCGGCTTGTGCAGAGGGCAACCGAGAGAAGACTTGTCAGGTTGACGATCTCGCTTGCGCAGGTTGGGCTCTTGGCCACAAGAGTGTGATAGGTGTTAGCCTCAATGCCTTTGAGCCCATGCTTGATGCATTCAGCCTCTGTAATTGACGCTCTGCCGCGCTTCCATAGGTCGAGGACATCTTCGATATAACTGGTGAAGCTTTCATCAGCCTGCTGGGAGCGGAGTAAAGTTGCTGCTCAGCGTGAAGTTTCTGTACGGTCGGACACCAGAAAATGACAATAAATTCGACCTTGAAAGTGGACCAGGTGGCGAAGTCAGATTCGTGATTTTTGAGCCAGAGACTCGCAACATCCATCAAGTAGAAAACGACGTTTGCCAGTTTCATGCTTTCGTCTCATCGGGTGTGAGCGCTCATCCGGTCGTAGGAGGACAGCTAGGCCTCTACAGGTCGTCCGTGCCACTGAAAATCGCAGGATCCCGTTCACGAAGCGCACCGGGGCAGTTTGCGGGTGGTGGTGAAGAAGTGGAAGATGGCGTCAGATGGCATCGTGGTACAAAGAGTACGACTGCGTAGTTCCAGAGTCAGTCCTCGCACACTACACCGAGATTATAACGAGCTTTGTTGTAGGGTGAGCTCGCTAACTAGGGCTTGGTCAAAATAGCCGCTTGTAAGGTCGGGTTCTATCAGCTGGTGCCCGCGTCTCGTGCTGGCCCGCTGGCGCCAGGTCATCTTCTTTACAAAAGTAATAAAATTGACTGCTTTTCGATGGAGGTGAAAATCAAGGCGCCCGTGATCTTTACGATGCCAGTGCACGTTAAACAACTCAAAGTAGACAGGAAGAGCAGATAGGGTGATCTAAATAGTAATATATCGAAGACTAAAATAAAGTTCAACAGCCTCGGAAAGGAAACGCAATTTACAATAGGTAGCGAAGCTCTGGAAGTGGTAGGCGAATATATTTCACAGCTCAGGTAGTGACCGCCGATCCGGACCTCAAACAAAATAAAAAATTAACTAGGGGTATAAGACTTGGACCGAGCGATTTTGGCAAGTACTCGCAGATCATGATTAACAGCTTGCGGGTGTCGCTCAAGAGAAAAGTATATAACTGTTACATCTTACCAATACTCACCTATGGGTTGAAACATGGAGGTTAACGAGAAGGGTTCAATTAAGCTGAGGACAACGTGGATAGCTATGGAAAAGAAAATGATAGGAAAATGGCAGAAGTCGAACAGTACGAAGACTTCAACCTTCTTGGCCATGATCTCGACAGTATTCTGAAATGTTTTAGAGGAAACAGCCCCCGGTTTTGGTTTTGATTAATTACTGCCGGCTTTTCAACTTTGTCGCCAAAGTATGTCGCAATCATAGCCCTGAAGTGTCATGCTAAGAATGAAAATTTATACTACCGGTTCAGATATTTTGCATGCAGTGTTTTCGCTAGCGATTTCTTCTTCTTATAGCAATTCCTACTCTCGTACGGTCAAAGGCACCCATCATCAACCGTATGCCCCTGTCACCCCAGGCCCCATGCTGTCTTTGCTGAATACCCGAATGAGTTAATAAATTTTCAGTGATCTCGAGTTTTCTACCATCCTTAGGTGCTCAATTTAAACGAAGTGTTAACTTCATGCATTGAAATGCATTAGGTGCTCCTTCAACATGTGTTCTTATAGTGTTCGAGCCTATCATTTTGGGTATCGTGCCACAAGCTCTTGTGCGTGCTCACACTTCACTTATGGCGCACGCCTTATCTGTTGTGATGAGGTAGCCTTTGTATTGTGCCTGCTTATAATGACAGGAGTACCTCACCGGGAGCAGTTGACGCTAGTGAGATAGAAATAAAAAGGTCATTCTCAGAGTTCAACCCGAAAATGCCGCGTTGACAAGACGTGGACGCTGCGACAGCGACTTTACCGTCTGAAGGCTTATACTGACTTAACGAAAGGAGAGTATAAGGCTTAGTGCGGGAGAGAACTAAACCACATCCGGAACAAGAAAAAAAGCGAGAGTACAAAGTACTAACCAGCGGCAATAAATTTTCCAGACGCGCCTCAACACAGTAAGATTAATGAGAATGTTGTCGTTTTATAGAGAGCCACAAAACACTGCCATGAGCGCATGCAGGTATACATACATTTCAGCAACAAGTGATGCACGGCATAGACTTGTTTTTTTTTAGTGCAGAAGTGATGCAATGTATTTCTTGAAATTGACCCTAATGGCTGCGAAGCGTTCTTCCAGGAACCACTTCGAACAAAAAGAAATAAACGCGCTGGCAGGTGACTTTGAGCGAAGGACGAGGAAAAGAGGCCAGCTTCCCTGATCAGTACGCTAGACCCCAGCGCCATTCAGCATTTTTATTTCCATGCTTTAGCGAAAGCGGAAAACGCACCGCTAAAAACGAGTATGGCTTTGCCATGGTAAGCTTCTCTTAACGCCACCAAGGGCTACAGTCGTGACTGCCGAAAAGAAGCAGCGCTTCTTTGATTACGTCGGCACTTCGGTAGCCTATTTTTCTCGTACTACGATGGATCGATCGTTTTAATATTTATGGATATTATTTTTAAGCGATCATTTGGAAAGCGGTAAACCTGATGCAGGATATGTTGCTGGGCTAGTTGGTAGTTGCCAAATATTTTGGTATCGCAGCTCTGGCAGATGAATAACGCGTTAACTAAGTCCTGTGAGCACTCCTTTGAGGCACGTTTTCAGATTTAAGCCCACAGAATACCTTAATGCGGATACCCGGCAACATTTTCCTCTTCAATAGCTGAAAAATGCTCGGCGCCATACAAAACAAAACATCCATTCCGTGGAAAGAAAAAGATAGGAACAAACAATTTACCGACATTCGTACATTCACCAGGTATCACATAATTTAAAAAGAATAGGGAAAAAGACGGAGTTGTAATTTTTTCTGCTCCTCCCCGACTTTCTAGTCTGTGCAAACGCGTCAATAAACCAGCTGAACGAAGGAAAGCATGCCCAAGAAGGAATGAAGAACCATTTGTCTCATGTGCCGCACGAGTAGTCTATTCTGTTCCTCTTTCCTGCGGCAACAAATACGTTGGACAGATAGATCGCTGTGTAAACAAATGATTACACGATCATAACTTGAACGTAAAAGACAAAATATCTAGCACCTTTGCCATCCACCGTCCAGACAGCTCACGTTGCAAGAGCCGCCCTCCAAACATTGTGATCTTGGCCAAAAAACAACAACCAGCTTGCATGGGAAATAATTGAAGCTGCCATCATCGACAACCTGAAAGCAGGCTGCGTCAGCATGCCTTCAGTAGAAAAGGGCCTTCAGAAAAGGGCTTCCAAATCAAGGCGAAGAGTGCCATTTAATCGGAATTAGTGTCGTGATTGCAGGTGAACAGATGCGCATTGAATCTGCCAAATAGTGACAGAAATCGTATCAGTGAAGAAGGCACCGCCCAAAGTAAAGGGATGTTATTATCTACGCCACAGAATGATTCTCAGGAAGCGAAGCCTGACGGATCGTTTCTATGAATTAAAGGCATGGCTGGTTCAATAACGAATACGGGCAGTCCTGTAGCGTACTGCGTCAAACTGCTGAAGCCGACTCTCGCGCCTGCAATTTCTTCCCAATACGAGCCAGGATCTTCATCATCCATATCATGATGGCCATGAAGGGCTTTCGGTAACTGCACCTATTTTTACCTTATCTGAGGCAAGACCTTATTGAACCATCTTAATAGCTATGCTACCTACCTACTTCCTTAAATAACCTCCAAGCTGCTAGTCAATTTACCCACAGGGAGAACAAAGGCTCGAAATGATAATTTACTATCACTTTAAACTCATGCTTGGCACTCAGTCGAGCACTTCTCCTAGAGAAATCTCATCGTGGTTACAACTAAGGACAGGTGCGTTGAGTAATATATACATAGCCACGCGTGATCAGGGAAATGCAACAGGCTTTCCAGATCAAGGAATTCGTCGGATGAGAAAAGTGGATGATACCTAGATCGAAGGCAGATCGGAACGTGACTTTCCTTGGTCAAGTGTATAGGCAATGGAAGTTGGGCCTCAATAGTTCAATCTACAAGGACTACATTCGTAGTTGCGGATGGCCGCACTGTTAAACATATCTCATTGCTTTTTCACTCTTCATAACAGTAATTAAGGCTTCATACTCAGTGAACGTCGCCTAATTTGTTTATTGAAGAAGTGAAGCTAAGGTCTCAATGAGCACTACCCACTTAGCCCAAATATTCAAGACGAAAACTTTGATCATTCTTCAGGACTCTCCACGAGGCAGAAAGCCGCAGAAAGTGGCTTTTGGTATCGACTTGGTACACAAAGTCAGAATCGGGGACGCAATTTTTAAGGCATAGGAGACAACCCGCCGAAAGACCGAGAGGCTAAGACTCTCACACAATGTAATCTGCCAAAGAAACCCGTTGGTCTCAGTATGTCGTGTCGTAAGTGTCTATCTTGAACTCCAAAATAGTTACGAGGATTCTTAGAGGCTATCAAGATGCATTCGCATGCTTTGGTTAAAGTTCAGTTTTATATCTGTGTCACTTGGATTTTCACATAATTCTACTAGCTAGCTTGCGATTGTATGCGAAAGAGTGTGTGCGAGACTATAGAGAGGCACTAATTACGGGAGCAGTGATTCAGTGAAGAGCGGAGTGCATGTCGGTGTGAGGTGAGTGCACGCGATGGAGGAGTCATTAACGCAGCAGCCATTAACGTCACACTTAATCCCCTAATGGCGGAGATTAGTGCTCTCCCCACCCCCCTTTTGGCAAAAAATAAACAATATATTGAAGTGTTTTGTAAACGGTTGAGCCAAGTGTAATCCTACAGGAAATTTTCCGCATTACATTATGGTATACAAGTGATGCGTGCGATCGTTCAATCGAAGTCGTTGTAGCTTTGATATATTTTAATAAATGTAGATGCTTATGTAAGCATGAAAGTGAGAAGAGTACTGCTAAGAGCTCAAAATGTTCAAAATTAAGTAGCAAATGCCCTATTCATTATGCAGTTGCGGTGATTGAATGTGCAACATGCGTTGTAAAGGCATACTCAACCGATAGGTTCTTTTTTTCAGCACGATTTTCATTAAGGCTACTAGGCTTATTGTTAAATGTGGATTACTTTTTAACGCAACACAAAGCATGTAGAGGCGAACAAACCTCCGCCTTTTTTTTTTTTAAACTCCTGCGGGCTGTGGGTTGCACTACAAAGTACACAGTTTTTAGGCTGCTTTTTTTAAATTTTTAATGCACTAGAGAGTTTTTGCTTTGCCTTGGTTTATGGGGTTCAACGTCCCAAAGCCACTTAGGCCATCTCAGACGCAGAAATAGTATTTGTAATGAACTTCATCTTTTTTAAAACTGAATGCAATGCGTCAATTGTCGCTGAAAGTGGGTAATTAAAATTGAGTATTTTTACAAATACTCAACAGTAGCAGTATAAGAACCAGTGACTGCGCTACCCTAAAGCGCATAAGTTATGGAGGTAAAGAACAATTGCTCTCTCAAGATCTAACGGACTGCAGAGCCAGAAGCAATTATAACAAGTGAGTCATCTTCCTGTCGTAATTTATTTTCCTATTTCTGAGAAGTAAGAAAAAGCCTATCCAATGGGATATCGGGACTACACTTGCGCATGATACATGAACTCCGAGATCGGGTATCGAGGCAGGCTTTACTAAACTATGCGTGAACTGAAGAATGCGTGGCAAAACGTGCATATATACATTTCCCTACCGTTGTGGGGGGGAGAGCCGGCGCAGATGCAACGGACGGCAGGGCATCTTTCGCAGCGGCAGATAATAGGATCACTGTTTGGACCGCCGTGTAGACAGGTGTACAAACCAGCCATTTCTGTGTTCCCCTTCTGATTTGCTGATATTATTGTGTGAATAAACTTCAAGAAAGCCAATTGCAATCAAAAGCTGCATATGGTTTGGGAGTTCTTTATTCCCACAACTTAATGACTGAATACCTCAATACTTTTTTTTTTCTTATCTGACCTTTAATAATGCAACTATATTACAAGTTTGCAGTAGCCACAGGTCTAGTCATACCAAGGAAGAAAATCAAGCAGCAGTGTAAACGAAACGTTTTCCGGAGTGATTAATTTGGCTTAACCACAGACGTCATTTAGAGCGCACACAGTGCATGAACACAACATGTCCGGTTGCTCTCTGAAAACTGCACCAAAACAAGAAGGTTGCCCTCAGATATAAAGTACTTAGTATACGGCTGCAATTATTACAGCCATTTCCACGTATGATGAACTAAGTGAATAGTTTCAGGAATAACGCAAAAAAAAATCAATATCGTGTGTCCTCTTGCGTGTCTCACTGCGTCATTTGTAGCGAAAAGGTACGCCTAAAATAGAGGAGAGCTGTATGAAGCGACACGTGCATTGCTCAGCGTCTGTGCTGGTGCTTAACGTGAAATAAACCTAGGATTGAAATAAAAAGCGTTGCACCACAGCTCGCTGTAGTCAATTACGTATTGTTCCTCGTCATGTTAAGCCCTTCAGAATATTTTTTTCATTCCGCTTGTCTAGATAATTAACTAAGCTTCTTATGCATATTGATACAAGCTATAGTCGACGACGAAGGGGAGACAATCAGTGGCTAGTTGGCGTAGACGATGAAGTGGTTGCTGGTTGGCGTAGACGACGAAGTTGGTTGCCTGGAACCGCGCTCAGACCACTGCTCGGACCGCTCTCGGACTTCGACAGTCTTCTAGGCTCAGGGCATTGCCTGGAAGTTGGCGCAATACCCGTTACAATAAAATAATAGCTATGATTAATAAAGAGCAAATCCAATTTTCATCAATCAACATATCGCAGACATGGTCCTCTTTTTCCAGCGATTCAAGAACGTCAGACAAAGAATAAATAATAAATCGTGATTGCTCTTTCGCGCTACAGTAATGCAGCCACTGCTAAGCACGTTTGAAGCAACGAAGTGTGCGCTCTTAATGTCCCTAAGTCAGCTAATTATGCTACGATCAGCACATTCTTGAATGTGAATCAGGAAATTCTAGCGGAATATCCAAACTGCACACCGTGATTTGGCTCGCGACGGCACCGACGACCAATTCAAAAGGCATTTGTAGGGAGCTATCACCTAAAAAACGGTAGAAAGAGGGGGACAATTAGGCTCCGCCTGTCAGTCTATAACGCGATAGCGTTAGGTGCTCCTGAGCTCTGCTCCCCTGGCGGGTACACTTACATGCCCTGACAAACTCGCCGATTTCCCAGTTTCACGATTTGTGCCCCTTTCTAACTCTCACATTCTACCCGAGCCATTCTACCTGAGCAATGGGAGCAAAAAACGTGTGCAAAGAAATATTTTCATCAAACAGAAACAGATGTCCTGCTGGGGGTTGTGATTAAGGCATCAGCCTTGGACACATTTGCTGACGGTAATGCCAACCCTGACTGCAGAAATCATACGTCCATGGCTGCCTATTGGTGACAATCAGCAGCAGGAATGATTTATTGTAGTGTAGGGCAGTGTTTAAAACCGTGCCAGCGAAACAGGATCATGAAAGGAATTCTTACTTTCCGAGAGTAGAGAAACCGAAAAGGCGAAAAACGTCACCTGAAATGGTTTCTCCAGCTTGGCGGCCAAAGAAAATAGGGCACGAAGAGGTAATGCATGTGTAGAAGAAAGGACTCTTTCGGGAATTTATTAGGTGCTTGGAATGAAATGAACAGGAAGGAGCTTGGTAGCTAGGATGACTGCTTCCTCAGAGAAATTAGACTCGGTGAAAAATCAGTGGCTGAGTACCGTCAACGAGGTGCTTCGGAGACGACATTCCGCTTCTAAGCATGCTCTAAGATGTCGGGTCGGGCGTTAAGAACAGTGTAACAATAAGGCCCCAAAGAAAAATGGTTTGCTTCTGAAAGAAAGAAACAACAGAATGACAATGTATAAGAGCCCCGCCGGGGTGGCGCAGTGGTTACGGTGTTCGACTACTGTTCCCAAGGACGAGGAATCGAATCTCGGCCTCGGCGGCCGCTTTTCGTTGGAGCCGAAAAGCAAGGCGCTCGTGTGCTGTCCAATGTCAGTGCATGTAAAAGAACCCCAGGTGGTCGCAATTTCTGCAGTCCTCCACTACGGCGTCTTTTATAGCCTGAGTCGCTTTGGGACGTTAAACCACACAACCCAAACCCACAATGTATAAGGAAGAAGACAGGAACGGCTGCGACATTTAGCTGAGTGTTTGTTTCGAAAAAAGAATCTGAATGTGCGTTTTATGGACACCCACAAGAACAGTAGAGACACCAAAAACAAAAATAACGCTAAATATAGTGACAAATTTCTTGCTGAACAAACACAGAAACAGCACTGACGTACTTGCCATGGTTTTTTAGAACACGAAACGCTTCAACTATTTATCATGCTTTATTTATATTTATTCTTCGCAGTCCTCTTCTTTCGTTTTGCGTAAACATGATCCAAACTGCCTGTGTCATCACTGTTCAAGACTGACTATTCTTATGCCGTATTTAATTACAGTTCACTATTTTGATACTTTTCTAGATGAAGAAAACCAAAAACTCCCATAACAATATGCCAAAAACGAACCATCACTTTAGCTTGCTTTGCGTGGCTACGATTTAGAAGCCACAAAGGCAACCTCTTACTTTAATTGTGCAAGGGTTGTCAAACTAAACTTCAGTCAGATAGAAGCAAAGAGACAGACGAAACAGATGAGTATCCTTGGATTTTTCTGCGCGATATTGAAGCGTTTTTGGAAACTGTGCTGCAAAGAAATGTCGATTTTGCCTTGTGGTGGAAACTCTGCATATTGGCATTGACAATCAGTTAAATGTGTTTTGAATCCCGATTATCGTCATGGGCGGAATTATTAAATAGAATTTCTCACTGGCCATAAATTAAAAAGAACGCGATCAGCGACATCAGCGGGCCTCTCGTTCCTGGATCCTAAACTCTTTGGAAACGAAGACCCCCTTCGGGGTCATATCTTTAGATATGCCAACGTCTTACAGTTTTTCAAATATTTTTGAACAATTATATCTATTAAGAAATAGGTTTCGTTTGAAGGATTTGACATGCCGAAGTGGCTCAGGCTATGATGGATGCCGTAATGAAGAGTTTCGGAAATCTGACCACCTGGGCTTCTTTAAGGTGTACTAACATCGCCAATATTTGGGCGCCTTGCTTTTACTACAACTTTTACTAGCTCATTTCAGCTATTGCTGAATTTTGCATTGAGTCACTCATTGCTCGGTCTCCAGTCTGCTACATGCCTATCTTAGCACTGAATTCTCCAATCAGCGCAGTAGAGTCGCTTTTACGTTGCTAATTCGACGTTTTGATAAAAGGTTTTCACTGCCGGGTAGTTACGAGAACTATATCTGAGCGGGATTATGCAACCTTTAACTCATTCCTACCATTAAGGCTAAGGTACGGGTTCTAATGACGATCTGCCTGGAACTAAATATAGACCATTTTACGGCCCTCGGAGAAACCGGTTTGACTGGGCTGCTAAGGGGAGGGGGGTGACGTCAACTCATTTTTTTGTTACGGAAAAAGCCCAGCTCACCAATATGGCAGTACCCTTCACCTTTCCGTAAATTATCTATACTGTGAACATTCTGCACCCCACGACTGACTACAGCCTTAGACATTTGCTGTGCAGCCGCCGTGGATTGAGGACGGGTGGTTATTCAAATGATTTATATGGGAGACGATGTCCAGGCACTACATAATGATAACAATAATAAGAATGTTTATCTGCATCATTTACATCATGCAGTATGCTGGAAGCATGCAGAAAAAATATGGAGGTTCAACTATCATTTAACCAAGTCTTCCGAGCGTAAGCCGTCGGCTGCAGCCGTGGTCGCTGCTGCCGCTTCTATCTTGACTCGCTTCCGCACTTGGTAAGCTTCTAGTGACGGGCTAGTTTGGCTTCTCATTGTTCAATGGTCTCGGCATCCTGTCTGGAACGGCTGCAGTATCAGTGTTTCTCGAGAGGGGCTTTTTCTTCACCACGCCGTCAGGTGTATTCGCCAGGTAATACGCTCGAAGGCTTTGCCTGCACTCGCTGAGATGATGATTTAACCTTGAATAAATGAAGAAGGGGCGCAGATCAAACTTCATGAAGACGACAATGTTCACTACATGGCATCATAATGAGTTAAAATTTTATACCAGAAGTGATTGAGTGCGACCATAGCATTGTCCCATAAGTCCAAGAAAAGATGCTTAATGGTTTCATTCTTTTTTTGTGACTTCTTTCAAAGAACTCCTAAGCAATATTTTCCGCTTTACCCACACATTAATAATTACCGATTGAAAAAAGGATTGTATACCATAAGATATTTAATGCAGTAGGGACTCCATAGTGCATGGAAGAGTCGGATGGCGTTGCCTCACGCAGATCTAGACGAGCGGCCAGTTAGAGAATACTTTGAGGAAGCAATTTTAAGGTAATGTGACGTTAAAAACTTGTGGATCCAGCACCTTACTGCCTCCCTCACAATAAAACATTATTTATAAAATGATTTCTCATGTTACCTTTATTAAATAAACAGATTCTTTTGTAAATATTGTATATTTTGAGCACAACAGAAAAATCATCGATAGCATATAGTACTCTCGTTAGTTCCGATCTGTTCGTTCTGAGATGGGGTCGAAATCCAGTCGAGACAATCTTTTCGCGATGACACTGTGTTGAGGCAGATATGACGTTTGCTGCACCATGCGAGAGTTCGAAGTTAAATGTTCGGAGCCAAGTCACTTTGAGGTTTTGCATATAAGAAGTAAAGAATACTTTACTCTGAAAAATTGACTTTGAATTTTGACCGCTTGATTAGACCGCTGACCCCTTTACATTGCCATTTTACAACGTCAAAATAAAAAAAATCAAAGCAAAACAAAGCATTGAAATGTTCAAAGCCCGACTAGTTAAACGTAAATAACTGGTGCCATACAAAAAGCTAGGTAAGAGATGTAGCAAACTGCATGCATGGCGCACCATAATTACACAAGGTTCAAAAGCCATATAGTAACTATAGTTCCAGAGGGAATTATACAGTTAAATGATCATCAAAAATTACGAGGACACATAGGATTGGCCTTAAGACCGAGGAACTGTTCCCACGTGTAGCGCAAGCAATGCTTACCGTACCGTTTTTCTGCCATTTGATAAGCTGATAACTCCGTGTTTTGCATGCCGACCATGGTGGCTATTCCTGTCATCCCCAGGACTTAAGAGATTGCATACCTTGCGTAATCTATTTTTGTAACATCCCTTCAGTCGGGTAGTTCCAGATATTTTAAGTGGGGATGATGACATGCAAGACAGTGCTAGCTAAGGCTAAGCTCATGACTGCTGGAGCGTTACATATTGAAAGTTTTCGCAGCCCTGTCAATGAAACGAAACTCAATATTTATCTTACGCTTTTGTGGCTTTGAGAACATATCAGATAGTTCGACATCCGCGATAACCTTCGAGCTTGTTAAAAGGCTGCGTTCGTCACAGTGGAGCACTCGAAAGTTTCGAAAGTGGAGGGAATGCACACTTTGAATCGGAACGGTGCTTTTACTTCTGCTTATTGCGTCACTGTCAACGAAGGGTTTCACCTTCACCGCGTAAGCGGCCTGCAATGTTTGAGTTGCAGGGAGGCTACCTTTGTGCCTCTGTTCCCACAAGATTTGGCACACACGCCATCACGGCTGCATGCACCGGTATGATGACAGTCGGCGTTCCAACCATAGTGCAGAAGAATCTGTAGTATCGTATGGTGATAAGCTCCGGCTTTAAAGTCATGCTTGAGAGATGAAACTGAGGTCTTAGATTCTACTAGTAGCATGTTGGCCGTGGCACTCATTGAGCATTAACTTCTGGCCCATCGCCTGCTCCTACTCCAGTCCTTCTATTGGCTGATTGCTACGCGGGAAAATGCCACTCTCTTCGCGGCTCACTAAAGAGCTCGAAGGCAAATATTAATTGTGTTCAAGGTACCGTCTTTGCCAAAAGTAACCAGGCTGCTGCGAAGGCTGGCGGAGCAAGTGCGCGGCCGTGTGGCGGCGTTGCGCTCCCTGTGGCTTATCGGTGCTCGTCAGCTCCGAGGGTAACGCAGCTGACGTAACTTCGCACCCTCAATCTCGGTCGTTGGATGATAAAAACTAGGCGCGTATGATGTGCGGGCTGCGGTTTCATGTGTGCGAAGCTTGGTTGTGCCCAGCGAGGGCGCTTAGTATAGCGACGGGGCTATTCGCTCTTCTCGGCAACTGCCCTGAAGCAGATGTCGCGTTTCTCGCTATATAATTATACGTGCTTGTGTTCTGCAATCCGCTACTGAAACACACCAGCAGAATTGCGCTTTCCTGCGTGTTTGATGCGCCTGTACATAAAGAATGATAACGCACCTTGAAATTTCAACATGCTTTCTCCGAGGTGCCTTGCGTACTGCAATTTTACGGAGCGTAACTCTGGTACAAATTATGGGAAAGCTTGTGAACCCTTCCAAGCCACCTTATATCTCTTTTAGGCTTGCAAAATTGTGCTGGTCCCTTGGGGAGGCTGTGTATAAATAAGATCAATCTTTGATTCTAACAAATTCTTGCATTTGCTTGTAGGTAAGTTTTGGTATAGGTAACAAACGATAATGAAAGCTTCCTCACGCTTAGCCATTATATGCACATGACTGCTTTTTCGTTCGCGGAACCCTTATTTCAGAGCAGCATTGTCTGGAAAATCTAGCACATATTCGTCCTAGAAACGAACAAGAGCTCACCGTGTCTACTAACACCTGCTTTTCTGTTTTCCGCAGTTGCCGAGAAGAGATAATAGCCCCGTCGCTATACTGAGCGCCCTCTCTGGGCACAGCCAGGCTTCGCACGCGTGAAGCCGCAGCCCACACATCATACGCGCCTAGTTTTATCATCCAACGGGCGAGAGGGAGGGTGCGAAGTTACGTCAGCTGTTGTACCCTCGGAGCTGACGAGCACCGATAAGCCACAGCGAGCGCAACGCCGCCACACGGCTGTGCGCTTGCTCCGCCAGCCTTCGGAGCAGCCTGGTTACTTTTGGCAAAGACGGTACATGTCATTCATTCACAGCCGTCAGACTACAGTTCATTGTTAATTTTATAAATAAGTATGATAAAAAAGGACTTATAGTGGGTACGTTGTGAGATAGAGCAAGTTCATGAGAATGCGTCCACGTTCCCTACCTCGATATTAGGCTAGACAAAGAATAAAAGCTGTCCTGGAATAGGAAAGTCAAGCTCTAAGCCGGTTATAAACTCCCTTAGAGCGGAACGACTTTGCGAAGTACACCAAGTGGTCTTGGTAGAAATGATGGCATGGAAATCGATCAATGAGATCCGATGTCAATTGAGATGAAGGGCTACTGTGTATGTAGCCAGGGGCATTAAAAATCACATTGACCATTTTGTAATGCTCCGTTTTTCTGTCACGCGCCTTGTAGTTTCAGACGCAAGCGCTGCTCTTCTGCGTTCTTGAAGTAAGATTTTGTTGCCGCAGCTTACTTCTGCACGTCCGACATGCCTCTGCGTCTGGCGTCGGAAACGAAATGTATACGGCTTGAAACTGTTTACCAGGGCACTCACAACGGCAAGAGAGCTCGTTTGAAAATAAATTAAGCACAAAGGAAAAACTATTTGATTAAAGTTTGTTCTTGCTATCTTTTTGCGGCTTTCGCTCAATTGTTAACTAGCACTCATGGACAATCCTGGCAGCGGAAAAAACAAGCGGTGAAGAACAAGTAATTCAAGGAGACTAGTGTATCTACAGAGAGCTGCAAAGTGTAATCTATTCCAAATGAATTTCAGCCCAATTTTCTGACAGCAAAGCACCACATTAGAGTGTTTTCAGAATAAAGCTGAAAAAATGGATGCACCAGAGCTCCTCTCGTTTGGGAGCTTTGATCGGTCTTTACCCGGGCCCCGACGCCGAAAGACAAGAGAAAGATAAAATGAACACAACATCAATGTATCCCGCTGATCGTTTTCTACGATGTCGAGTTTTCTTCGTATAGCCAAGTTGCGGGGCGGTTGCGGTTGCGGTCTCCCACTTAAACACTGCTAAAGCCTCTCAAAAAGCGAAACGTCCGATTGAACACACAGTAATGGTATTGGTTCTTTGCTCAGCTGATAACGCAAAATGTAATAAATTCTAGTAAAGTAGACGCTGCCATTGGGAACTGGCCAGGAGAAAGAAGAGATGTATATCTCTTCCTGTTTTTGTAGATTGCAAACCCTCGGACGCACACCATTCTCTTTCTTTGAGTCGCAGCCTCCTGTTTATCGTTCGTTTATTATAGGTCTTCTATCCGCATTACCAGCAGGTTTTAAAATGCGATCGCTTGTGCAAAGGGCAATCATTCGTACATATTTTTATACAAATAAACAAAAGTGTGCGGTGGACAGGCTCAGTGTGTGGAAGGGTATATTGGCTTAGAAGCCTCTCAAAAAAGTAGTAAGTTCATTTATTTCATCAGTAATTAGGTCAACAGCGTCCCAGCTGTCCTATTGCATATATTTGGTTTATTGTTAAAGGTGTTTGCAACATATACTAGCAAAAGCCTAGGTCGTGAACGGTGCATCGACAATTAAAAAAATTGCAACAACTTCTTCTCTGTGAGGGCATGTTAAGCCTATTTATTACTCTGAGCATGAATGCGGAGTGTTTTAGTGAATTGAACAATGGCTGAGTCAAGCACACCTCCCGCTGAAACTACGCAGCAGTGCACTGATTTCAGCTTTGCTGAGAATGTGTCAAGCGAATGTAAAACATATGAAAACTTCGCCTACCAAAGTTCTCAAGGAAGACATTTTTTCGTGTAAAATGTTTCGTTATTATCACTGCTTCATCGTCAAGTCAAATTGAATAGCCAGGTTACACTATCAGCTAGAAGAGCCAACCCCATTAGCCTGAACAAAGGTTAATTTGTAATTTTTTTTTTAATTTAGGATCAATTGTATTGAACAATAATTTTATTGATTACGGTGAAAATTTGAGAAAACTTTGGAGATATTTGGGCTTTGTCTTGACGACGCAGCACGAACGTACTCTAAGCTGCAAAATCCTTCAATGATATGGAAAATATTGAAAATACGCCAACTTTTTTTATTCGTATTTCTGCATTCCCTAACGTATCGAAGTCATATGCATAAACGTGAATGTCTGGATGTGAAGACGTGGAGGTGCTTTCATTTTTGCTCCCAGTTCAGAACATACGGGGAACGCATAACCAAGTCCCCAAGCACCCAAGCATATATTCCTAGGAGAGCACATGAGCAACAAATCTGGCCAATCACTTTGCTGACTCAGTCACAACGGGTGAGTACAGCATCGCACGTTGCACACAGTTATTTTTAGTACAACTGAGAGTGCCCGACGGCACAAATATTTCATGTAACACTGAACGGGGCCCACTATTACTAAAAAACAAAGTGTATACCTGTCTGAGTTGTTGCTTACGTTGCTGTGACTAACTACTGCATCGTCTATATTAAATTGCTGAAATAATAATTCGTACGTCAGGCGGAAAGCGCGTTGTGACAGGCATCGCCGCCACCGCAAGTTTCGGATATAATTTTTCGAAAAGTGTATGCAGAGCATAAGCACATTTTCTCACTTATTTCTTTAAGAACTCATGCTGTGCAAAATCTATCCAATTATATGTTCCATCTATCCATTGGCAAAACCCACAGCTTCTACTTGCAGATCTTGGGTTCTTTTTAGTTAGCAGGTAAATGCACTTTGAAGTTCACAACTCAGGGAGAATTACTGCTTTGTCTCCGACTTTCAGGGCAAAATGGTGCTTTCCAACTACGGCAGCCGATAGTCAGGTTTCTATAACCGAATAAATCATCATTACTTCGTTTGAAGTTCGTCATTGGCCGAAAGAGACACCTTTGATTTCTATCTGCATGCATATAATTTAAACTCCAACAAAAGAAACAAAATGAAGAAAACAGCGTTTAAAAACATTCCACGGTTCGCCGCCGTGTTCATCAATAAGGAGAACGACAAAGGATATTGCATAAGCAAAACCACCAGGTGGGCTTGCCCAATTGGTGAAATTTTAAATTATAGACTGGGTTCAAAATAGCCCGACTGGTTTCTACAAAAATTATGAAATGTTTACTCTCAGTAGGGCTCGAGAAGAAATACATTTGAAAGCAGAAAATGATCATCTAAATATTTCATGCAACATAATATACCTGTCAGTGCCTATCACGGTCACCATACTCTGATTTTGTTTAGTGGTATTCTATTCATGTACTGGGTTAATTGGAGAAATATGGGAGAGGCCTTCGCCCTGCAGTGGGTATAGTCAGGCTGATGATGATTATGATAATATTCATGTTCTCCCTGATGACGTCACAAGCCGTTAATACAAGAAAAATGTAAAAATAGAATTTACTTCCATTCCTGGATGTTCTCTGCCATTCTTTGATTTGAAAAAGCGGAGACAATTTTTTTTTGTCTTTTGTGTCAGTTAGTACAAACATATCCTGCCGAAATTTGCGAGCACATAAGCAAAAGAAAGGTTTTCACCTTAAAAGCAGCTGAGGTAAGGCGCCTGGTTGCTGATCGTCCTAGGGCTGCAAAATCTATATCTATGCATGTGCCTTAGAGTGCTGGGAGAAGGAGTAGCAGGAGGAGGAAAAAAGGGACAAACCTAGGCAACAAAAGTTGAATAGTGTGTGTGAGGAACACGGTTTCTGCGTCTCTCTATTTTTACGCTCTCGTTCTAACACGGGCTTCCATTCCGAAGCAAGTAAAAGACGGCAATTACGAAAGCCGATATTCCGCTTTCTATGTACTGTTGATGATGCTTGTTCATAACTAGGGACATCATCATGATCAGGTAAACGCGTGGCTTTGGGGGGTTTTCGTTATCGAGTCCGCGAGGAACTGCCCCACATTCCGCCTGAGATTTCATAGGACGGATTAAGTAACTGCCAGTGCTAAGGGAACCCCTTCTGTTTCTCCTATGATCTTAGAGTGGGCGGCGAACGCGGCTTTGTGGCCTATATCCATGCTTCCAGACAACACATTGCTGCATGCGGGCTGTAGCATTACATATTCTGCATTTTCGTGGTGAAGTATGGCCGTGTACAAGCCACCTCGGCTATTTCCTTATAGGCGGGTAAGGTGTTCTCCGTGGTCTCAACGGAGTCCTGTCTGCAGCTTAAGGTGCATATCTCGAGGCTGTGGTTGAGGGTGGAATTCTTTGCGTACTTTTCTAGGTAGTGGGCGAATGGCCTCAGAAAGTGTCTTCTCCAACACATGTCTCATATTTAGGAGCAGGCCCTGGTAATTGGTGGCAGAGCGCAAGCTCGTATGGTACCCTGAGCGCTTGGCGTCGATTAATTTCGATAGCCTATTATGTGCAGTTCAATGCTGCATTTAGCAAGTCGGTCGGCTCACTAACAAAGGAAATACTCATCTGGACCAAAGAGGGTGACATGCGCAACGCGGTAGTGCTTCTGCTCCACTGTGTCATTGTCGGTGAGGAAGACATGGGGGCGTAGTAATTTACTTGGCGCCATTTTAATTTCCCCAAATTGTACTTACCTTTCGCGGTGCTGTGAACAACTATAGTGGCCTAAAGTAGTTCGCCTAAGTCTAAGTAGTAGTTTAGGCTTTCTGCGCACGTGATGCTATGTGCTATATGCGTGATACGCTTGTATACCATTTGGACGATGTGTTGGCGTTCGAACATGCTCATGCAGGCTGGCATGCAGCCATGGTAAATAAAAGGAAGAAGTATGCCGTGCAGGGTTATGCTGACTGGATGGGAAGTCATTTGTCTCTGGTGCTGATGGCGCGTGGCAACTCGAGCAAGCTGAGCGTTTTCTCCTAGTATGGTTTTATAATATCACAGGTGAAAATATGAGCAAATCCTGAGGATTTATTACATTTTCTCTCCATTATGAAAACCAGGAATTGGAGAACATCTTTTTCAGGAACATGCATAGCTCGGCGCTTTGACTTGCTGACAGCAATAAACATAATCCGGCATGAAACGAATCGCGCACAGCCTTTTATTACCCCTTCACTCTTTTACTTTTAAACAATGCGTGTATTATATTCTATATTCTTATATTCTGTCTATCCTCCATCTCCTCTAAGAAAAAACAAAACAGTGGCAGCGTGGGCCAGAGCGACAATTGCGAAGTATAGTATGCATGACGACATAGGAACGAAGCCACTCGAGGGGTGAGAGAATGCGATAGCGTTCATTATACAGCTGTCAATTAAGGATATATCTCTCCCTGCGCTTTATAACACACATATTTAGTTACCATTCATTTGTCTTGTTTAGAGAGTTTTGATTTCCTTCGTTTTTTTATACGGATTTTCCACTGCCATTACCCTCGTTAATGAGTTTTGATAGGAATAAGATAAACAAGCGGAACCAAATGAAAACCTATTGTTTTATGGTAGCTTTATGCTTACATCCTTTTTATCCCAGAAGCGCTCCGCTAAAAAGCTATGTTGCAGCAATCTATAGAAATATATCTTATTGTACTGAAGCTTCCAATAAGAAATATTCGGGAAGAGAAGCAGACTTTTGCATTCGGGCAGCAAACCGTGCATGTTCAAATAGGCGGCACAAAGATATGCCTCTTTTGACTTCGCCGCTGCTTTTATGAAAGTTCTTCTCAATTATTGGGCCCACAGCGCATCCTATTTTGCATTCGAATTCTTGTGAGCCAACTCCAAAACTTTTCTTATGCAGATCCTTGTCTAACAAAGAACTTTTGAGGGCTCAGCATACAAGCAATGAAAGTGCGAACGCTTTCATCTTTATTCCGACACACGCAAGAAGGCAATAAGTCAAGAAATAAGACGAATGTGAGCCAACACATCAAAAGAGTAGCTCCGAATATTGATACATTTTACTTTTTCACCTCATTCCTTCCTTTGCTCAGAGTCTTGTGAACAGAACCCTCCAAAAAGCACTATACACAGCGTGTTCGGTACGTTCGCGCAGCCCTCTTTGCGGAAGTGTAAAGAACATTCCGAGCACAAGTAAGCTTAGAGATAGAACAATGAGTCGAAGTTTTGTGCTATTTCCTGACCTTCATGAATAGCGCGCCAGATATCTTGTAAGTACTTATCTTTTTTTTTATTCGCGTGACGTGCTTGTTGAACACTTGCATGGTCTGGTCTCCACGGTGGGAATGGGTACTGTTTGGATTTTTCTGCACGTTGCTCTTTCGTATCAAAAAGGGAAAAAATATCTACGGTACAAGCGTCGCCATTCCGTATTTGTAGGCCGGCGGCATGGAAGACCCACGATTGCATGAAGCACAAGCCACGTTGACGAAACTTGTACGGCAAGGGCAAATGCGGCGCCAGGTCACTGTACACAGACCTGGCTGCTCGGTGTATGGCAAAAAAATGAGTGTTGCCAGAATGGCGACGTGTTTGGAGCAGGATATACACAATCTCCCAGCGAAATCGTCGCTTTTCTGTGGTTTTCAAAGAGACTACTGTTGTAAATGGCTTCTAATGCTTTCGCTTCGTGTATTCGTACCTGTTTATTTAGGTTGATAATTCTGCACTTCCAAGGCGTATGGAGACGCTTATTGGGCAAATGTCTGAGACACCTAAGCTCCGCATTAAGGGGTAATATGGTTCGGCTTTTTTCTGTCTGTTAGGAGACTCGCTCATGCACATGCACTTTGGAACTCACTCGACAGCTGATCAATTAAAGTGTGCTATCTCAAAGATTCTCATTAGCATTCATTCGTCGCCAACCATAATATATGAAAGGCGTACCACCCGACATTTATATAGAGCTCATCTTTAACAAAAATAGGTACACCCTTTGTCAAAGGTTTAGAGCCCACTGGGTCCCCTTCTGAGCCGTACTGTCTGGCTCGTAATCCAATCCCAGGTTTCAAACTTGCTGAAGGCAAGGAACATTTTATCCTACCCTCTAAAATGGATGGACGATTGTTTAAGAAATCATATTATACGACCTAAAAGCACACCCTCTGGGCTTTAAACTTTTGACAAAGGCTGTAGCTGACGTGAAGCCTATTGCAGGAATACAGGCTATTAAGAGTGTAATAATTAATAGCCTTCCACTTACGGTATCAAGCATGTCGGACGTGTAATCATGAGCTCCATTACGGTAGTTCGAGCAGCCATTTCTGGCAGCGGAAAGAAGGACGCTGCCACTGTGCGCGAAGCATACCAACCCATTTGCCATGTTTGCTATGAAAACGCATTGCTATGAATAGCACCTTTTTCGTGGCCCAACGCGGTGTGGGGAAAATAGCCTGCCGGCGTAGGGACCTACGAGACGTATCACGATTTTACATCGAGCAACAAATATCTGAAAGAATTAAGTACAGCTGGATGTGCGGCTATCGAGCCGGCTAGTGAAGAAGCTCGTCATCCCATCAGGCTGTCTCTTCATGCCTCCTCTTCAAGACTCTGAAGAAGAGGCTGAACCTCTTGCCCACATTCTTAAGATCCTGTCATGTGCTCTCGGGAAATTTGCCTGGCCATATATCTATGTCTGGTGAGCTACCTCTTGCCAAACCGCTGATGTGCAACGTCTTCCAGAGAATTTCCTTTCCTTCACTGTGTGCTTCTAATTCGGAGCAGCGCCAGCCGGATGAGCTAATCCAACCATCTTCAACCATCGAGTACACCATTTTGAGGGCAGCCTGCGTGTCCCCAATATTCTTGGTCATTGTTGACACCTTCATCGACGATGACGAGCTGTCAGCGGTGAAGTAGTAACTGTAGATGACCCTGTTCCTGCTGCCAGCCAACTCACTCATCAACATTTCACCGAGATGGTACAGGTACACGAACTGGGGAATGCGAGATGATGGAGGCACCAAAGACGTGAAGCCTGAGCAGATCTGGGTCATGCTGATCGTAGACCAATTTCAGTGCCACCGGCCTCACCCAGTGCCGCCGGCGAGTGGCATTCTTTAGTCGGTGCACAAGTGCGATATGAACATATCTGACCTCTTCTTGATGCCGGTTCCTCGGTAGAGGATGGCTTACAATCATGGCTCAGGACTAGATGTCCTTAAAAGCGTGAAGAAAATTTCTGTAAAACCATTTCTTTAAACTCGTTGTAAACACACTGTCAGTAAAAACATGGCTTCGTCGGAAAAATATTTTGCCCCTTGATCAACCAAATCAATGTAATTTGGAACGGCATTTTGCACTGAAAAAACCTCAATCTCAAGAAAACCTCAAGAAAATATATACCAGTCAGTCCCTACGGAATTGCTATCTACTGGTAAAAAACGATGGCGGCATCCATACAAACTAATAATGGTTCTCAGTTTCAACTGCTATTGAAATGCTAGAATGCAGGTCACTCACGCCGATGAAAATGTTTCCTCTGTGCATTAAAATTGCATTGACAGTGTCATGTGTGCGGGAGGTTTTCAGAGCTAATTAAGTCCTAGACGGCCGAATGGCTTAGCCTATTTGACAAACTGTCTGCACTGAATAACTTTTAGTGTGAAGTGAAAACGGATGTCCGGCTCGTTCCTGTGTTGTTAACAGGTTTGCACCGCATTTATATTAAAGCAGGCAACAAAACAAAAACGTCTGCGTGGTCTAGAATTCTGACTTGGTATCCAACCTTCCCGGGTTCCATTATCATCACAACTCTCAACTCAAGGGATCTGTTCGCAAGTCCCTTCAACTCAGCCATATCAAGCTGCCTCGAGACGTCACCCAACCCGCATAATAATCAGTGCCGGTTCATATCACCTACGGAAGCATGCTCCTTACTGTTCGCTCCAACGACAGTGCCCATAACGTCAACGTTCGGTTTTGTGAGGGAAGGGGGCGTTTAACACTTTCACGTGAAGAGCTTTTTGCGATTTTTCCGCGCAGAACGAGAATGTTCCTGTGCAGAGCGCATTTCAGTCCGGTTATAGGCTGCCTTATTTCAGAAATACAGAAGTCGCATCTGCCATCAAGGAGTGCTGTAGAGGGTATTTACGACTGGATGGTCATTACTGCTCGCCCAAGAGGTTCAGATCACTAAATGGGATGCCGTATTCAGGCTTCCCTACATGTTTCCCACAAGGGGAGATTTGCTATCACAGGAGAAATGTAATCCCTCTCTGACTAAAGAGGAAATGCATAAAATGAATCAGCATTTACATATGAACTAGTTATCATTGTCTACCGTTTACAGCATATTCGGAACCGTATTGGCTTTGGTAGGCAAATATACGACTTTCTCAGCGACAAAACCACATTCTTCCATTGAACCTGCACGTGAAAGCGTTTGTAGTTTTAACAGAGGACTTATTATTAAAAATGGTGTATTAAATAAAACGAAAAACCAAGGCTTCGAAAATATTATTACAGGTTCAGAAGACATTTCCAAAAGGAGTGATCAGTCACGAGATGCGTTGTAACAGTGTACGCGAATAATTGTTTTTGTACAAGCACTGTTATTACTAATTAGGTATTAGCATATTCTGTTTGTCCTACACCTGATGTGTGAAAGAAAACCAGAGGTTAGCATACTCTCAACGCTGGGATTTTGTAATGCTTTTGTAAATAAAACTTTTTTCGCTGTCTCTATGTCTTTATTGCGGCCTATTTTTTTCCCTGCGTGTAGTTCATGCAGTCCTGAGTACGGCATGATTCCTTCCCACCGAAAAATGTCAGGATTAGTATTATCATGAAATACAAGGCATTCGCGCAGCATCATTACATGTCTCGCGACTTACGCTTGCCGGTTTCTTAGACAGGGCCATTACGAGAATGTACGCGTGTGTGGGCACGGAAGCTCATTAGAAAGAAATTTTGCTGCCATATGCTGCATCAAAATAAGCACCTTACATCTGTGCTTGGCAGGGCGACTGTTTCACGTACGTACGAAAGAGGGCTCCGAGAAAAGAAAACGCTTTCAAGTAACATACTTCGCTTTTGCTTCTGATTTGGAATTTGCTTCTGTAACTAGCCCAGGGAACGTTGTTCTGATATTTCTTTGCTACCGAGAACCGGAGCTGAGAAACAAAATTGTAAAAGGGAGCCACGTGAGTGGAACAAAATGATGGGAAGTATGCTTCCCCAGTGCTGTTTTGGGGACTAAAGCACAAAAAAGCTACAAAAGGAAAGGAAGGCAAATAAAGTGAAACTTTTTTTTTGTCCTAAACTTTTTGGTCATTATCTGGCACCTTTGGAATTCTCTCGGCTGAAAACCAACTCTATCTCATTTGTTTGTCAATTTCTTTCTGTCTTTGATGGCTATTGCAAAAAAGAAATTGATCCGCCGTAGGACTGTTTGCGCCTTTCCAAACTCATTCCGGGCCCCTTTTTATAAGAAACGTGCTTCAGAAAAATAATTAGTGTATAAATTTGATATCCAAGTCACATCCAGGAGAAGCATGAGATGTAATAAAAAAGGGCAGAGGGCTATAGGTAGGGTACCTAATTTATAGTTAGTTCTAATAACCCAGGAAGGTGAATATGTAGGCCAGTTGGTGATGCATTTCGAAATTAAAACCGCAGTAGACACAGGTGCCGTCGCTTCCCTCTGTCCTGTGTATACTGCGGTTTTATTTTCTAAATTTAATAACTGGATTAGTAAACGGTCTTCGTGGTCTGGTATTCCCCAAAAAAGCATTTTTAATTTCATTCATCATGATGTTGTCTCTCGGCTTTGTTAAGTTCATAGTTTGCTAGCTCCAATTGCAATATGAGTGTGTAGCTGGAGAAGCCTTTTTAGTTTATACGTGCACTAAAGAGCACTGTTTGCAAACAAGCGCCCGCATGCATGATGGTGGTAGTGAAAACTTCTACCGTGATATAAATTTCAGTGAGGACTGAAGGAGGTCTTCTCAAGCATCAAGGCATCCTTATGCTGAAGTATGATAACATTCTCTTGGAAAGAAAGCTTGCTTTATTCATTCATTCATGCTTTTATTCATACCACAGAGCTACAGGGGCCGAAGGAAAAAACGCCGTTATACGACGGCTTGAGGAGCCCCTAACCTCCAAAAATGAAGTGAGCGGAGAACACGAAGGCACAATCAAAAAATGATTACAGCATAGTGGTAACAAAGAATATCAACTTATTAGCGATTAAGCATGCACAAGTGTAAGAAATAAAACTATACGGAAGGTTGTAAACATGTATATGCACACACAAAAAAAAATCATCCAAAAATGTGAAATCAAGTTATCAATAGCGGTTTAAACTTAGAGAGAGGAAATTTCATAACCCCAATACTTACCGTATTGTGCTCATTTAGGGACCTTGTTAACGTATTCTTTAGTATATGTATATCGTAGTTGGTACGGCATTCTGAGACTTTCTAGTCTTTCGTGCTTCTTGTGGGATACGCGAGATTATTTTGTGACAAGCCCCCTACACTCGAATGAGGAAAGATAAAGTATTTTGCGCAATAATGGTACGCGCGAGACAATATGTAGCGGTATAAATCGTATGATTTGTGCACGTTAAGTTCTTCACGTTACGTTAAGCTTCACCTTGTAGAGTGGATACTGCTGGATTATCCTCTTGGAACAGGGGCTTCATCTTGTGTAGTGGGTTGGTGCGTTTCCAAAATACTCAAACCTTTTCGACGTGAAAGAGCAGCGGAATTTATTTCGTAAGCTACAGTTAGTGAAGGTGCTGGCCTACTAGTGCTGCGGGAGAATTTCTTATTTACGTAGCGCGGCGGCCGGAGTAAATTTGCGTCGGCTCAATTGGTGTGTTCCATGACTTTATTACGAGCAGATAAGTGTTGTGTATATGCCCCTTTGTCATAGTCAGTTCCGCGTACTTGGCGTGGTATGGCTCACGAGGGCAACAAAGGGCTGATAATAGAGAGCAGTTTTGATATTTACTTGTCGATTAGAGAGTGGTACCTTTTGCTTTGACATGCATTGAGAGAAAGTTTGCATCAAAAACCATCATCATCATCAGCCTGATTATACCCCCTGCAGGGAGAAGGCCTCTCCCATATTTCTCCGCTTAACCCGGTTCTGTGCTAGCTGCATCCCTGCGAACTTTTTAATCTCATCCGCCCACCTAACTTTCTGCCGCCCCCTGCTACGCTTTCCTTCCCTTGGAATCCAGTTTGTTACCCCAAGCGATCATCGGTTATCCTCTCTTCGCTCTACATGTCCTGCCCATGTCAATTTCTTCTTCTTAATTTCCACTAGAATGTCGGTAACTTGAGTTATTTCTCTGACCCACTCTGCACGCTTCCTATCTTATAATGTTACCCCTACAATTTTTCGTTCCATGGCCCTCTGGGTTGTCCTCAACTTAAGTAGAACCCTCTTGGTTCGCCTCCACGTTTCAGCCCCATAGGTGAGTACAGGTAAGATGCAACTGTTATATACTTTCCTCTTTAGCTACCGGTAAGCTGCTAGTCATAATCTGCGATTGCTTGTCAAATGCGCTCCACCCCAATCGTATTCTTCTTGTTATTTCCTTTTCTGTGGTCCGGATCTGCGGTTACTACCTGTCCTAAGTAGAAATATTCTCCTACTACTTCCAGTAATTCGCTACCTAATGTAAACTGCTGTTCCTTCCCGAGGCTGTTGAACATTACCTTAGTCTACTGCATATTGATTTTCAAGCCTACCTTTCTACTTTTTCTGTCTAGATCATCAATCATTATTTGCAGTTCATCCCCCGAGTTGCTTAGCAAGGCAATGTCATCAGCAAATCGCAGATTACTGAGGTATTCTCCATCTACCCTTATCCCGGACTGCTCCCACTCCAAGTCTCTGAATACTTCCTCTAAACAAGCTGTGAATAGTACTGGGGAGATCGTGTCTTCTTGCTTAACACCTTTCTGTATGAGAATTTTGTTACTTTCTTTATGCAGAACTATGGTTGCTGTGCTGTCCCTATATATATCTTCCAGCACTTTCACGTACGGCTCGTCTACCTCCTGGTTTAGCAATGCCTGCATCACCGCCGAAGTTTCAATACCAAGTGCTTTTTTTGCAACCAAAAATGGCCGGCTCATTCATTATACAGGTATGAAAAAGAAATATAGTAGGTTTTTGTTAATTTTTACATTTTACTCGATGATTATACGCTCAAGATCTTCCCCTTTAGTTGTACTGTAGAATAAGGTTTGCGCCCTCATCACGGACACTGTAGCGCGAAAGTCTGGTTGCGGTGTCCTACATTTGTCTTTGCCTTGAGCTTCCCGGTGACACCGTGGTGCCTCCGCGTGCCATAGTTGATCTAATCGCCGCCTTTCATCTCAATTCCAATTCGGTTTTTGCAGTGTTAGAGCTAGGTAAAAGAGCTGCAATGTTCTAAAATGTATTATGAGGCACCTTTCAAGGTTTAAAGAAAACCTGAAATTCCGCAAACAGCGTATGGCAGAATTACTGTGTTAGGCATGGTGATATTATCGAGAACGTAGAAACATGGCTCTGTACTGGCAAACTTACAACATCTCAAATCCGGGGTTAACCAAAGATCGAAACAACGGAGTGGATTCGTGAAGCTTATACTCACAACAGGCTTTTGAAGTTCGATATCTTCGCCACATCCCAGCGCTAAATATGCTAATGAAGAAAATTGCAAGCGAAGATAACTAGAAGACCTACATGCAGGCACCGCACAGAGGCTTGCCGAAGACTACGTTCATCAGCACTGCCTTCTTGTGTGCTCTACTGTGCAGCGAAGTTTGTTGTCTGTTCAAGAGAGGCAACGGTTGATTGAACATGATTGGTAGCTTTGGTTATATAAGCTTGAGCTTGTTTCTTGTCCTTCGAGTAGCGGAAAGTAACATCAGGAGTAACATAACACAAAGAATTTGCATTGTTTGAAATATACTGTGTTTGCCAGGGCCTTTTAATCAGCAGGGATAAAACTAAGAACAGGGAGTTTTAATTAAGTTTTGTTTACAGTAGTAAACGAAAGAAGATGGTTTTCTTTTATTTCTCGTTATATGACTTGATAAAGAACGCGCAGAGTAGCAAAATAAGCATTAAAGTTCATTATGCTTGAACAAAAGAGTGATGGAAAAAAAGGCAAAACTGCGTTTATTGAAACCTAAGAAGACCTGCGCTAGCAGCAAAAAAAAAAAAAAAATCTTTAAATTTTCCACATTAAAGCATTAGTTAGGTTTTAAATTCGCGCTGATATAATTTATGCCTCTTCGGCGCGTCCATGACATTCTTTACTTTTTAAAATGTAGTCAGAATGTGTAGCGCCTAAAGGGTCTGATTTCTTATAGATTTTTTGCAGCCTAATCATTTCCCACTGCGCTATCCGCGTTTTCTTTAGACCGACCTCGACTCCAGTGTTTGCTTGCTCATAAAAAAAAAAAAAAGCTGGTCTAAGGATTTGGATCTCCATGAAGGCGAACAAAGATGCCCTCAAACAGATTTCAAAAACACCCGCCTCCTGAATCTGCCCCCCTCCCCCCCTCTTTATTACTTTAGATAAAAGCACGGAAAAGTATTGTTTTGTTTCTCTAGCTTGGAGGTGCAGCCAACTCGGCAGTGGCAGACGGATCGAATATTGTAATAGCCTCCCCTATTACAATATACAATATTACAATATCACGGCCTATACTCCGTTAGGAAGTAACCACATTTACCGGGTACATAACTTTTGGTGAAGGCGTAGTTTGGTTACGAGCGGGGTACTAGGGTTATTAAATCGGTGAAAATGGCATAGGATAAAAAAAAATAATCAGAATACAATACGGTAATTTTTTTACATCGCTAATAAATCTGCTCATGTGCGGCGGAATTTTCCCTCAAAACTTACTTAGACTCATTTCTCTTTTGCCCCAAGACTGCAATAATCCGTGCGTACACGGGGTATAGCGAGGTTAGCCTCTCAGCTGAGGTGGGAGCCGGAACTCTTAAAAATCTTCGCCTACCAGATGTGTCCATATTTAAAAGCCTCAGATCTTATTACTTTCTCTTAGTAAGGTTACGTCTGCCAGATCTCAAGGAAGAACAGAGGAGAAAAGGCAATAAAATAGATATCCCGTAGTCATACTAAGGCGCTTAGCAACAGGAGCGCATAGCGCTTCCACTGATAAGTATATATTTGGTTCCTGATATGTGCCAGTATATCGGCCATTGAAGTGGGAACACCACCAAGAACACTATTCAGAAAAAATTGGAGGTCGTCCATTTGACGCAGAATATCAAGCTGGTGCCATAAGATGGGGCGCCTTCTTCAGAATAAATATGCTAATTGAAGAAAGTCTAAAGTACGTGTGAAGGTCGCACCGACGACCTTGTCTCGAAACCCTGAATGTGGCGGTTTTGAGGTGGTCATTTTGTCACGTAGGATTTCGGATGATGTCAAACGATTCGTCTCTTTGAGATGTGCATGTTTAGAAGATAGCATACCTGATATAAAGAATAAATGTGCTGGATATAGCGAATGTTTTTTGCAATTCGAAACATTAATACCCAATCCACATGTCGCTGCTTGTATATCAGAAAGCATAATTCAAGGTTAAATCAGAATGTTCGAATTGGTGAGAAATAACCTAGCATGTTCCAGAAGATCAAATTACTAACTGCGTTGAAGACCAAAGTATGTGAGGGATTTTCACCGACGACAGTTCCGCCCCCAAACCGTGCATTTCGAGAAGCTTCAGACGGCTATTACGGCCGAGCCATTTGTCGCAACGGGGTCACGGTTTGTGTCAGACGGTTAGTCGTGTTGTGATACACACGTTTAATAAAATAATAACTGATTTAAGGAGAGGTATAGCGGATATAACGGAGAAAATGTGGCTATAATTAGCACTAGTAATGCAAAATTCATGAAGTAGAAGGCGCTGCTTGAAGTTAACGTAGCTAAAGC
This sequence comes from Amblyomma maculatum, assembly GCF_055883805.1. Taxonomy (NCBI): domain Eukaryota; kingdom Metazoa; phylum Arthropoda; class Arachnida; order Ixodida; family Ixodidae; genus Amblyomma; species Amblyomma maculatum. The sequence continues at coordinate 45,108,698 of NC_139349.1, read as the reverse complement.
TCTTAGGCCAGATACAGAGGCAGTGTTGCCGATTTTTTTTCCAGGTGCTCCCATTAGGAACCTACGTTTCACCTTTTTTGAAAAACCCACAGGTAACTAGTTCTCGTTGGCAAAGATATTTGGAAAGCCTTTTTGGCTTGTTTTATGTCGTTTTCTCGCTCAGCCCTTTAAACAGCTGCTTATCAATCTGTCGCCCGATGTGATTTACAGGGTCAGAGGCATGAGAGTAGTTTTGTCTAGAGATGATGCAAAGCAGTAGCATATTGAATGACTCATTGTAGTGATACTGCGCTCAATAGGAGCAAGCCAACATTTTTTTTTTACTTTGCTTCCGCCCGTCGAAGCAGTAGAAATCGTGAGAACTTGAAAGAAGGAACAAAAATAAGACTGCCCTTGCCCGTAGCATTACGCAAATAACTACAATACGGCGCGTTCCATAATTTCAATGCAGGCGCCGAGTATCATTACATGGTCTTTTTTTAGGATCTGTGCTAAAACTAACAGTCTGAAAATTGTAACCTCACAATCAAAACACGAAGGACTAAGGAGCACAAGAAAAAAGCATGTACCTCAGCTGAGGGTTACTTTAAAGACACGTACTAAGTTTTTAGAGCAGCAAAAGTGTGCGCGAAAAGGCGAGAAACATGCTGGCGTGCGCCACACGTCGTTTTGTGAAGGTGTCTGAACTCTTTCTTTTGTGAGCTTAAAGAATTTGTTCCTAAAGGATTTAGTTTTCTTTCTTTTGTGATACGTAAGCCTTCATCAATTTCTGCACCCAGCGCGGAAGCTAATATTTTCAGGACGCGTGTGTTATAAAACGCAGATGTGCAGCCCCGCACTGGTCACAGTAATCGGTATGATGTCCAGCAGCTGATGATTTAGGCATGGTCTTGAATATCCCATATAGCATCTGCTGCAAGGCAGTGGAATTTTGTACACAAAGGCGGTTTTGGAAGTGGCGACCCATTCAGTGTGCAATTTGCTGGATTTCACTTTTTCCTCATTTACTATAATGCACCTTAAGGTTGACTTTCGTTCACCTTGCATAGCAACTGTTTCTACCGAGCTCAGGAAAAAAATCCCGTAGACTCGGAGCTGATTCACACCCAGCTATGCCTTGTGAGAATGAGGGCGGACCCTCACAGCATGGTGTTCTTGACCACTACACTCGTAGCTGAGTATTGTATGTGGCGTCTCCATCAACTTCTATCAGCGCGTAATGAATATAAGCACACTCCATGCTGTCGGCCTCTTTAAGGAGCTTAATATGTGACAGGCGGCTTTATTGATATACTTGGCACCCCCTCGAAATTTAGGTGGCCCGCATCCCAAAGTCATTTTGCGCAATGAGAAAATAAAGCTGACTTTCTTGCAGAACTGGCATGATCTACCGCCAAAGTACACTTGGGCCAACCTTAAAATTTGCGGAGGCCACCCTAAAAATTACGTCGGAAAGTCCTAAAATGTATACGGAAAGTAGAGGTATGGGCGATTTCCAACAATTCTACGCTAGTTCGCGGAGTCAAACTGGCTTTTATTTTTTATGCGCCCTGAGGACAACCGGAATCAGATTACCATATTCTTCCCAAGTCTCCTGCAAACTTTCAGCACGAGATCGTAGTGCACCATTAAACCTGCTACATATTATGCCTGTGCCTGCCTTCGTATTAATTAAAGTAATATGGCCTTAACCTGAGTTAGAGGAATCCTTAGTTTATTGTGTCGTCGTTAGTAGAGAGGAGTAAACCATTATCGCATTCAATGATATCTGTAGTAGCCTGACCTCCGCTGATCAAAGTTATTGACACACCAAAATATCGTACACAAGAAACAATCCAACTGTGAGCGTTGCTCTTTTTCTCTCAAAAATGTCTAGAACTCGTTTAAGACAATTTTCATCGTGGCGCTTCAATACCTTGATTGACTACCACAGCAAAAAAAAAGTCTTTCTGGCAAGCCATTTCACTTCCTCAATTGGAGCGCTTCGAAGATATCTGCCCCATCGTGACAGCTTTTTTTTTTTTGTTCGTAATCATCATACTCCTTGTGACAAGTTCAAACTGCTACAGTCATTGGTTCACTCAGAGCTTATAAAAAAATTCCAGGCTTCTTGTATGTTTTCCCTACTAGTGCGCACAATACTTTACCTGAAAATCGTTTGTGATATACTAGCATGAAATTTTGATGTCGCTTCACATAAGTAAGATCTTATGATGACTTTTTTCTCCCCGTTTATTGATTCTTTTCAAAAACTAGATTTTTATTGTAATTAAAAACAAGCTAAATATCAGTTAGTCAGATATCTTATAGGGTACATTACCGAACTGTAATCGCAAATTTTACATTTAGTTTGATAATGTTCGGTTAGTTTATAGAGTTAAAGGAAATTTGGAAAGAAAACCAACCAACGACACTGCGTCTTGTAAATCTCAACATGTTCTCGTTACTTCTCCTTGCCGTTAGAGTTGATCTAGTAAACATAAATAAATATTGACATGTTTGTGTGAAATGCAGTGCACCTATGTGTTTCCGAACCAAGTCTTGTGATCGAAGCGCGTTTGTCTGCGTTTCAGTTCATGCGTTTGTTTTGTTAAACTTCTGTAAATTCGGCTTAATTTCAATGAATCCACACACTTTCTTCTCGCGCTCTGCAGAGACGTAGAGGGCTGGTTATTTTGTTTCTTGAGTTTCAAATAAAATCACCACCAGGAATGGCGACATTTTCCTCTTTTTTACCCTCTACAGATTGTATTTCCTTCTTTTGACTTTCCAATACTAGTGCATCCGGATTTCTTGAATCTCTACATCTCTTCTCTTGGATGCCCACTATTGCATTAAGCTAACCCGCTGGCTGCATAAATGTACGTTGCATTTTACGAACAAGTATAAAAATTGCATTGAAAGTGCGATTTGAAATTCGCCTTCTCATTGCCATCTTCCGCGCTATAGCTTCTGCCTAAACCAGCTTATGTGAATGAAATGGAATCTTTTCAAAACGTCTTCTCGGAAACTCAGGAATAACCAGAAAAGTTTAAACACGCTACCTCAATGCTCAAAGCGTTTCTTTGAACCGGCTACCAACTATGTTGTTTGGGCAAGTTCTTATGTAGCTGATAGCAACATGTACGAAATGGAGAAAAAGTATATGGTTACAATACAAAGGCGAAAGGGGTATGGTAATGAGCTATTGCTATTATGCTTTTTCTGCTCTGAAAGAAAGTTGGCTTCTCGACTGCTGCTGGTATGCAGAAGCCTATTCACGGTCAAATAATGACCAACGAATCTTGATTTGTAAAAAGCTACCGCAACCATGCGCAGTACGCTTTGCTATCATGTTTTCAAAATATGTCATTCAGTTTTCCTAATTTAACATAACTTGAAGTTGGGTGAGATGGTGCATTGCTGTTGGTAAAGGGAACAGGGTCATAAAAGATAGACACAGAAGGAAGAAATTGACTGCACAGGCGCTAACTCTCGCGTGAAATAATGTACCTACGAGCCTTAAGAAGAAAGTAATTCAATTCACGTTGCATCTGCTGTGAATTAAATAGAAGGGAGCGATCTGAAGCGCACTGTTATAACGGTGCCCAGAAATAAATCAAATCACACAGAAAGGCTAATGTAATAAATTGACGAGCTTGCCTTTTTTCTCTCACCACATATTGAAACATTAACAAATATATTCGTTGCTGGACGATTCATCTTATAGCGAGAAATCCATATATTTCTTTCAGCACACAAAATCTAATGCAGCTTTGAAACCCTTCAACCTTTTCGGAGTCCTCGAACCTGCTGAGGAGAAATACCATGTTTTCTAAGGCTTCTTCCTTATATGCTGAAACGCTATTTCAATGTTCAAAAGGCCTTAGTGATGACATATCTCAGTAGCGCCCCAATTCTCGTACATCCTTCACGTTTCAGTGAAAGGCCAGTGGTAATCTACTACATGCGGAAGTTGAACTAAGAAAAAAAGAAGTGCAAGTTCCTCCTACGTAATCGTTTTTTCATCGCCTTACTGCGTGAGTAGTTTCGCGAACCTGTCTTGCGTCTTGTATTCCTCGGGTATAGTTTCACAGGTTCTACATATCTGCATTTCTGAAAGCTGATCGACTGTACCCACTAGACGTGAAGAAAGTGATTCAAACATACCGCTTCGGGATGCGTTTTGCTTCATTTCAATACGGCTTTGTAGAGGGAGTAAGAGCTGACATTCCACAAAAGGCAAAAAAATCATCTTTACTTTTATTTGCTGGTGAGGGAAAAGCTGCAAGAACGTCGCGCAAGTGTCACAAAATAAAACGCAGGAAGGGGGGGGGGGGGGGGAGGGGGAATTATGGCACTATGGCACCCTTAAGCCAGAGGGATTGTATCAAGGTTATCTCGAAAAGATCGCCGTAAGCTGTTTCTAGGAAAAAGATTTGGACAGCAAATTTCTTTATCTCTGCTTCTTTATTTTCCAAATCGCGTTATATATAAAAGAAAGCGTTTTTGTATGTAGTAATTCTTGAAGGCGCTCTCGTAATGTTTAGGCGCGTGTCCTTTGAAAATGGAAGAAAGTAAAATAGGTATAAAGATCAGGTATAGCATTTTGCAATGAAATCATGTTTTTCATTTTAGCTTCATTACACGAAGATATACACGCGCTATTGTTGCTGTAATGTGCAAATATTTCCTTGATTTACTCACACATTACAGGCGTTGCTAATATGAAGTTTTGCTTGTATTGGACGTTTTCTTTAATCAAAATTCAGAAGCTGTCTTTAAAGGTGACTGCTGTCTAGTAGCGACAAGGATTACAATGTTCTCTGCCTCAATTTAGGGATAAATGTTTAACTGCATGCGCCTTTAGAAGGAACGACGCCACGAGAGCGACGGCCGTGGAAATGTCACGCTGCTGAGCGGAGTCAATCGGTTCATTGTGCGGCTGATACTGAGCAGTGCGCTGAAATGTCACAAAGCTGTAATCCTTTTCTTATTATCGCATGCTAGAGAACATTGTTTTGTCCGCACTTCAAGCTCTTACAGAACCGAAGCCTCAGAAAAAACCACCTGCGTAGGACAGGTAAGGAACAGGATAACCTTGGCGCCCTAGCAGAATATCATTGCAAATAGGAGCACATGAACACAAGAGTTTCGGTTTGCAGCGTGCTTCATCTGAAGCCGGAAGTTCAAAATGCAAACGTCAGCATAAATAGCAATAGCGAAATAGTTATGCGTCTTTACAGCCTCAGAAATAAATTCTCCGGTGTTGATATCGAAAGTTAATTGCCTATAAAATCCTTACTTCGTGAATAAAATCGATTCGCGTTAATATACAAGCAGTACTCACATTTGCGTTTTCGCGCATGTTTAGGGCTCGGTTAAACAACATCGGTTCAACATCGGTTAAATTTAGTGACGCTGATGCTTTACTTTCTTGGCATCTGCTTCGCAGAGTATTTGTCGGCGTCGTTCTGTCCGCCTTTCGTCTCCCTTACGCTCGGTATTTCAGCGTGCCCGTTTAAATTTGAATTTAAATTGAGAAAATAACTTTCAAAGATTACACAACTCGCTGTGTTTAGAACACTATGAGCTGGGATGGGAACACATATTTCCCTAGCGGACACAACGTTTAGGACTTTCTACTACCGCATATTACCTACGTGCTAGTTGCAAATCACTGGGAGAACGTTTCGCTACCTCGGAAGCGGGCCGGAGGTGTGGGTAGAAAACTTCAGCATTTTAAATACGACCATAATTTCTGCCAATATCTCCTACATTTTCCTATGTACTTGGCATCGTTCCATAAATGTTACAACTTGTATTTCATAAAAACTATGTACTACTCCCGTATGACCTTTTTTGGAAGGATGATCACTTAAAGAAAAGGAGACAGCATTAAATTGCATGTCGTCCGCCCATGATGCCTGCGCTCTCTATGGAGCATAAGCCTAAGGAGGGTACTGCAACCTGAAAGTTTCTCCGCACCATATGCGCACCGCAACTACAAAAAAAAAAAAAAAAAAAAAAATGGAGCATCCGAGATAGTTATGCTATACACACAATTCTCCCTAACTAAAAGAAATGAATAAAACACAGGAAAAGAAAGGGAACGAGCAGTAGGTTTCATTTCAGGAGCTGCAGAAAAGCAGCGGGCCGTCTTGACGCTTTTTTCTCCTAAACTAATTCAGCAAAGTGTTTAGATACAGATCCTAAATTCGTATAATTCAAGCATCATCCCAAATATATAGTAATGTTATTCTAAATACTTTCAATTCGCGTGAGGACGCTTTTTTCGTGCGCCGTCTCTCGAGAAGATAAGGAATACTTATCTTTGCTGTTATGAATGCTCTCGTCGACGTTCGCATTCATTACTAAACCTTCTGCCATTAAGCGTCGATAACTTCTACCTTACTGCATTTCTGTTACTGATGCATTATATCCAGAGTGCGCGTATTTTGAAACAGCAAATAGAATTTTACTTTTGGGGTGTAGCTTGAGTCTTCGTGGTTGGGCGGAGCGTAATAACATTAACGAAATAAGCTCTGAGTACAAATGATGTCTACAAATTTCGAAACGAAGTTTTAGATGGGTTGTCGTTGCAGCCTATACAACTTAAATCTCTGGACTACGGGATCGGAAGAAATCGACTACGCAAGTGAAAGCTTGGAAATACATGTTGGGTACACAATAGTGGTACGATCACATTAAGCAGGCTGACGCAGTATGCATACAAGTTAGTACGTTGTAGGCACACTTTATGCCGAAGAAAATTCTTGAATCAGATTTTCAAAAATGTATTGGGCACTGAACAGGCACATTTTTACATTTGTTATTTGCACTTAGTATTTACTGATATGCGCGTCACCTTATTTACTGTGTATACTAATTATCTCTGTCGCGGTGGCTTAACGTCGGGTACCATTGACCTCCGTGTGGTTTGAATTCCACACGATGATACTTCAATTTCCGCATTCGCAAAATTTCCCTGCAAACGGAGGAACGAGAAAGTAGTGAAAGCAGGCACGTGGCCACTCAAAGACGGCAGAACAATTTTCGAAGCGTTATTATTATTTTTTGTGTCTCTCTTTCTTCCAGTTTCACATTTCAGATACAGGAAATCTTGAAGTTCCCACAGAGTTCGGTCGGTGGCTGCGTTATTCCCCCTTTCTTTCTGTTCTTCCTAACTCTGAAACACTCCGGTTCCAAAAACGCACAAGAAAAATTCCTCGCATCAGATGGAGACAACTTTGAAAATATTTATGACTTTGGTTCGGAGCAGACTCTTTGGCTTCTCCATGCACACAAAGCAACATATCAGAAATAGAGAAATAGAGCAGTTACCGGCGTTCCTGCTCGGCGGATAGAACGGGGAGAAGGTTTCCGAAGTTTCGCGATCCTAAAATGTTTCTCTGGCATAAAAAAAGAAGTGTGAAAGCACAACAAGGGCATCTCACGTGCATGTGATAGAAATCGCATTCTCGACACCCTGCGTCTGTTGGGCTCAAAAAAGAACTTCAGCTAAACTGCCGATCGTCAGTGCTCGTTTTAGATTACTTTTATATTACTTTCCCGTGCTTATTTGAGCTTTAAGATCTGCCTCGCATCTCATACTTGCTTTAAAAAGAGCTTCCGCGGCCCTAACAGGCATCCACCTCTGTGGAACAACATTATTTTGCAGCAGCAGCACCTCTCATGAGAGGCTGCTTCAGGCACCCCTACCGAATAGAAAACTACCTTAAACGCTGGAAGATTTACATAATCGAAACGAAGAATCTGCTTTTTCACGGCTAAATTGGTAATGAATCCAGGTGTTATTATGTCATATATATTGTACGGAAGCAATTCGCAGTGAAAAGATCGATAATAATTTAGACCACATGGTTCTATTTAACGTGCACTGCAATTTCACAGCAAATGAATGTTTACGTATTTCGCTTTCATTATTATTCACAAAAATCTCTTCTTTGAAAGAAAACGTAAGCGTAATTTGCAGTGCAGGAAATTTCTTCCGTCGCCTAGGGTGGGATGGATCATAGATATTGATAGCCGCACTCGAGTCCATGGGGGCATACATCATCAGTCAGTTTCCTTTCCATAGCTTTGCTGCATATATTGTTCTGTTTTCTTTGCTTGCTTTTGTACATCTCCAGCGCCACTAAAAGCGCTGACCAAGGGCCGAAGAAGGAGCGATACCAGCTTCTGATACAAAAAAAGCACTTCCATTTTCGCCTCAGCCGGACGCCGCCGTCACCACCGCTTCCGTTCCATCTACCACCACGCCGAAGAACACATTAGGCTGGTTAGTGGCCGTTCTGAGGGATAGTGTCAAGGGAGGGAGCGTGCGCTCATTACAGCCGTGCACATTACGCAATGACGGCAACGCACCCGACGCAGTTGGCTCGCTCAATTGCCACCAAGACAGCGTATGCAACTCTCGCGCTTTAGGACAGAAGTTCGGCTCCCTCGCACTGCTAGATGCCATTTCCCAGCAGGAGACTACGAAAACCTTGTTGTCACGCGTGGCCCCCTTCTGCCGGGAACAAATTGAAAGATTTACCAATGGTCATTCCTGTTCAGCTCCGTTCTTTTCGTCCGTTGTGACGCCATAGTCTCCCGCAGCACGCTGACAACGACATGCGGTTTTTCAGTGGTTATTAAACCAACCCGTAAGCTGGGTAGCAGCAGCCGGACGACAAAGCCACTTAGGATGCATGGCTGGTAGAAAAAAAAAATGTTGTGGTTTAGCTCCGGTTGACCCTACTTGAATTGCGAAAGCAACGGCGGAAGCTTCTTTTGCCTGCTATATTATTTCACTCTCATGCCCTATTAGTGTAAGGTGCTACATTAATGGGGGCACTAAAGCTCATCCTTCAAGGGTAGGACACTAGAGCGTAAGCTAGCCACCCACATATAAAGTAATGCTTCAACCAAGCCGTATGGACTTGCCTGCGTGTCGCAGGGGTAACGAGAATGCAAACGGTTCTGACAGGCTGGTTCTGATATCACCCTCCCATGTGAAAGAAGTGATCCGAGTTGGCAGCTCCTGCCCGTGGCATAGGGGAAACGTGAATTCAAATCTCACGGCAGGCCGATTTTTTTATGAGGAGACTGTAGCAACGGCTCTTCACTGCACCTCTTCCCGGCGCTTCTTCACGGCACAGTTGAAAAATGAGTTCTTACAGCGGCAGTAACCGTTTAGTTAATCGAGAATGTGTGCCCTCCAATGTACTGAACTCGGTGTCCTTAAATTTTGTGATTTCCTTTATTAATTAAGTGGGTGACAGAATTAAATATTGTAGAATCTTTCCTGGCCATTACAAAATGTCCCTCTGGCTGTTTTCATTAGACTTCAATTAACTAGCTTTATGCAGGCAGCAGGCACGCAGCATTCGGTACCTGCACGGATCAGCGCATTTCTGTTTTAGGGCTTCATACCAGCAGGTCCACGAGACATGGAATTACAGTGCCATCCTAGGGAGAATCCAAGGTAGACTTCTATTTTGCTTGAGTTCAAGTTCGCATATTTCATCGTGCTGCTCTTTTTTGGGTCGATCTCAAAGCCCGAATCTTAAAGCAGTGCCTCAAGCTGCTTAAATTTATCCATTTTATATGCGCGCGTTAATTTTATGTTTCCCATTAGGCCAGCAACACCCACTCAAGTCCTAATATTTGCAGTATTCTCATGTTACCTAATAAGGGATGCAATAATATTAGAACATAAGCCCCACGAATAAATTACAAGACCCTGCTATCTAGTCTGCTTGGTGTTTGGAGACTAGGAGAGGTTACTTCAAGAATGCAGCAAGGCAAGTACTTCGCGCGGCTACTTTAAGCAATATTTGTGGCGCGCCAGAAATTCAGGCACTCTGGAAAAAATATATGTTTACTTAGCACTTTACGTCGTCGGTAATGAGGTTCATAAAGGTTGCTGTTTTCTTAATGGCTGTAGTCGCGGGAATAAACCGATTTAAGTTTGCCTTCTTTCACTGAAGAAGGTGAACAGGAACTACGAGGATGATGGCATATTTACAACGACGATCATTATACTAGCTTCGCATGTTTTGTTACTACAGCGACGCGGAAGACGCTTCTTTACGACCATGGTGCTGCCCTGTGGGGCGAGGATGAAGATCGAGGAAGAAATTATGGTCTACTCTAACTAAAGTATTGATGAATATGCAGTTAAGACTTCTAAATGGTACTGTGATTGTTATCTCTTATGATGGACGACGTAGGGCACTCGTATGCACGGTGTCCGGCACAATGCATGGTACGGCGCGTATAGGTTGCCATTGCGAATTTTTTTTGCTTGTTATCATGGTTAAGGCTATTATCTGCACAGGTTATGGAAGGTACAGCTGCTTTTGTTTCGTTTTATGGCGTGTAACCTTCCAAAGAGACTCGAGCTCATATGGACACTGCAGTGAAAAGCGTTGGGAATTTTGACTACTCTGGAATTGTTAACATGCACTGCCATCACGCAGTGCCATCACGTCTTTGCCAAAAGTAACCAGGCTGCAGGATCTGCTTCAAAACCGTGTGGTAGCTAAATCATACCACTGCTGAAGCTCTAAATCTGTGCAATGTAAAAGCGAGTGCCTGTCCTCACTTCTTAACTAGTTGTGATCATCTGGATATTATTATTGGCTTTATAGTACACGTGAGAAGCAAAACATGCAGCCTGGTTACTTTTGGCAAAGACGGTACATTGGTTTTTGCCTCTACTGAAAAGCTAAAATCAAGGCACTCGTGAACTGCGCACTAGGCAGCGCTATAAAAGCAGGCTGCGACACGACGTGGCAATGAAAACATGAAATAAAGAGCGACAAATAAAACATAGGAAGATGGAGGGGAACAACGACAATAATCAGCTCATGTATTTCAAAAGTCGGGCCTAGACATCACTCGTCGGCAGCGCAGTGAGCAGTCTCGAATAGGGCATGCGGTACCACGCATTTATTTCTTTCTGAATACATTTTTATTACCGACGGCGAGTATTCCCACCCAGCTGCTTATGAAGTTTACACCAATTTTGACAAGTGGTCGAAATGTTTTCATTCAAGAATGATATGTCATATTGTACGTTCGTGCTTCTTTTTGCATATCTATACTATATTATAATCATTCGAGTGCTTCCTGAACCGCTTTAAACATTCACGCCCGCCAAGTACTAAGATTCTTGGAAGCATAAAATATCTCTATTTTGTAATGTGAGGGTACAGGTGCAGCCGAGTGGTATTACCTAACCATGTTAAAAAAATTATCAAATGACCTGTAATTTCGTCATATTGTAGATTTTGGTAGGTCTTCGGCGCTTTTGAGTCGCCTTGTATGTAACGTTTTCTGTAGTACCTATCTGTTGTTACTATAGAAAAAATGATGCGAATATAGAACTTTTTGCTCTCATAGTAGATTCACTGTAAAAAACCGCTCAGAATTTTTTTTTGGTAAGCATTCTTTTGCGTTTTTTTTTTATCTGCGTGTATTCTCACGAGTATTCTCAATTCAATGCTTGCCAAAAGGCCAATATTTCCTCTTAAATCAGGGCCGTGGCTCCTACGAAGTGCTAAACAAAACTTTATAAGGCGTAAATGATCTGAATTGCCTTCAGGTTTAGTTTTAGTCAAATCAGGAAAGGATGAAATTGTAGTCAATCCTCACTAAGATAACTCTGACGGCTGCAGTATGTATTGTAGAGGACATTTTCGTGTTTAATATGCACGATAGCACCGGCTCATTCTCTAATGTGGAGCTGGACCACCGGTGTATTTACAGCCCGAAATCATTTACTCTTATACCTTATAGGCAAGAGCACGCTGCTAAAAAATCACTTGATTTTATTATTAAGTATACGCAAATTTTAGTTTTCATTATGACAAGGCAACTTATATATATTGGCTGAAGCAAATTGCGTTGGTTTCAACCTTTCGTCGACGTTCACTGAGGCGCTTCTGTGCAGTGAGCGGGAAAGAAAGCTAACGAGCGTCCAAAATCAGCCTAAAAGAAACTTGCTTCGCAGAATAGCACTTATTCTGTAATCGTCCTTTTTTCTAGAGGAACGCTATGCTTCCACACAATCTGGCTTAAGCGCAGGTACGCGTCGTTAGGAGCTGGCTCCTAACCGTGGTTCATGCGGCCCCTGCAGCTGTCGACGACTGGAGCTTAGCAGGTGCTGGCGAGCTCCTGACGCCCCTTTACAAGCCCCTGTGCTGCTCTGCATGGCACTGAGAAGAAGCTTCAGCTTCGGATACGTCTTTTCGCCTGACTCCATGGCGTCTCAATCCACCGCTGGCGCCTTAGAGGCGGGCCCACCTGAGCCCCTCGCGTCGCAGCAGATCCCCGGCGGGAATCCAGCGCGCTGCTATAGGGCCTCTTGGGGGCCGCCGCCAAGTGCTGCCTACGGATTGGACAGTTCAAATTCCAGAGGTCGTCTGGCTTATAAAAGAAAGTTCATTGCCGGTTGAAGAGAGACACCGTCCTAAGCGTCTGTCGAGTGATATGTTCCTCGCCTGGAGGGGATGTGGAGAAATCTCCCTGGCCGTCGCTTCGAAAAGACAGTCCGAGTACCTAGTAGATATTGGCCCGCGAGCCGATGCTGTTGTTTCTTGTGATATTACTGTAAATAATATAAAACATCACCTTTTGTTTACCTCATCTCAGGGACTCAGAGCCTTCTTACACGGTCCAGAATCGTGACAGCTGATTGGCAGCGCTGGGATGGTCTGTGTGATGTTCTTGCTCAACTTTGGTTGGACGTCGTCATGGAGAAGATTGTCTAAGCGGCACCGACTCCGGACACCCAACACTGGTTGCAGGCCTTGTGATGGGTCAGGTGACATTATCTGCATATGCGCGGTAAGCACTTCGTCTTTTGCTCTAAGATTTGCTAGGCTTTAAAGTCTGGGTTAATAGTTTAAACTGCTGGTATCCTTAGTACAGTAACTTCTTGCACAGAGTCTCTTGCGAGTGAGCAATACGATCAAATTTGGACAGCGGTCATGAAAGTTAGCCAAAGACGGGCTGCTATTTCGTGACGATATAGGCTTAGATGCAGAGAAAGGAAAGATGGAATCAGAAATTATAGAAGCAATCCAAAAATTTAATGCGGAAGAGGCTATGAATATTGGGTGGGAAATGGCAAAGATTTGATAAAGATTTCCGAAAAAGAAAGAACGCCTGCTATCAGCAGAGGAAGAAGAACGCGGGCGGCAGAAACGAGATGAGGCACATTTTAACCATTTAAATTTCCATTGGAATGTCCGATGTTGTACCTCGAGGCAATGTGAGGTCTCCATGATGCTCACGCGCTGTAGAATTCCTTCCCTGAATCTTTATTTATGTCGCTCTGGATTCACGCCATCGAATCTTTGTGCATCATGAGATGACGTGGAAACAATTGAACATTACATCCTCTCCTGCCGCAGGTATGCTACTCAGAGAAGAAATTATTTAGTACTTCCTCTTGCTCACCTAGGGTTGCCATTTAAAGTTCGTGTCCTCCTCTCCTTTGGTGCAACCGTCAAAGGGTATGCCTTCAAACTGGTGTGTGAGTTACTTCATAATTATAACATTGCTACTTGAAGATTTGTGTGTTAGCGCTGATCTGTCTGAATTGTACTCTTTTTATTTTTATTATTATTTTTCTTATTTTACAATTTTAATCCTTTTTTCATTCTTCTTTATTACTATTGCCTCAAAATTTCTAATGTTTTCGGTAACACTAACTTCTAATTATTACATTATCTATGATACAGTCAAGTGGACATTATCAGTTATATTACATTACCTGCAACAAATTCTGGCCGATACCCTACTTTGGGTATGTGCCATTATAACGAGGGAGAAGAAGAAGAAGATGAGGCACATAAAAACAAATGAAAATGAAAATTTTAGATTGGGAGCTGAAGAGGCTTCGGCTCGAACTTGAGATGCAGACATAGGGTGCTTTTATTGGGATAGGCAAACCCCCGGAGGGACGGAAGAGTGAAAAAGTATAGCTCCAAGAACTAGGACGAGAGGAAGGTAACTCTGGTCTGTCAGATGAGAGGATGGACGACTACCAAACAATGAAAACTCCGTTCCGACATTTCCCAGTTAGAAGCGAGTGCCTAACTGGCAGGAGGAGCTGCGACGGTACGGCGAAGTGAAATGCGACTCCTTCTGATCGTCGCCGAGTTGGCAAACGGCAAAAATGCGTATAAGAAAGGAGTGTTTAGTCGTTTCTGACGGAAACAAAAACACTAGAGCTCTAGAAAGAGATTCGGAGGAAGGGAAAGAAGCCGCTTTCCATCCGCGTCAGCCGGTTGACAGAGTAGGGAACCCAGTACGAGCATCCGGCGGACGCCGATACAAAGCAGCAAAATGACAGCAGATGACCTCAGCCCGAAAAGATACGGCAAGAGAGACAGCGGCCGAGTTGGATAGGAGCAACACTGTGAGAGCGAAGTTAGTCCAGGCATAAAACGGCACGGACGTGTAAGCAAAAGTAGAGATGCCCCAGTGTGCAGGTAATCCCAAAGATAGGGGGCTCTCGGAAAGTGTGTGCAAAGCAGTGAAGAAACGTATCGCTAAAGTTGGTGTGACATATAACAGCTAGGAGAGATAGAAAGGCAGCCAGAAAGGTGCGCAAAAGCCAAATGATAGCCCTCAGGTGAGTGAGCTGAGTAACGGCGAAGCAGTGAGATGGCCATTAGCTGCATTTGGCGATTTTTCCTTACGCTGCGGTGTCAGAGAAGGGAAAAGCTCACCACAGCCGAAGAGGAAATGAGGAAATGAACTCCCATTCTTTGAGTAAGCAACGCTAACTGTCAAGGATAAAGAAAGGAAGTGGTTAGTTCTAAGCCCAGGAAAAAGCATTACCGCACTGCGTATCAGGAAACCAGCGGGTTCTGATCATGCGACGCATGCGGATAGTATAGACGTTAAGCCCAAAAAGAGGGAAGGGAAATTGCCTTTGAAGGGCACAATGTTAGCACATGTGACTCCTACGGATGGTGTGGCTGTCAAGTAATTTAACAGCAAGAGCGCTTCGCATTTTATCTGCAGAGATGCGGATAGCGAGCAGCCGGCAGTGCTTGTTGAGTCACATAGGCCGGAGCAGATTATGTTGAAGGACGGTCAAGTATGCACAGGAGAGCGTAGGTGCCAAGGTAATGTGCCGAAGGGAATCTTCTGAGGCCGGAACTCTGCCAGCCGATACAGGAACGACGTCAATGCTCTGCGAGAGGAAAGAAACGGTCCTTTGATAACTACAGGACTAGTGTATCCGCTGTGCACGAAAACAGAAGCAAACTGATTCTGAGCAGACAAGGTACGCGGAACAATTTAAGTGCTAAAAACTCAAAAGAACGAAGCTAGGTAGACACAAGAAAAATGCCAGACTCTTGATTCGGAGGTAGTGAGGGCGGCTAGTGACAACGGAAGGAGAACTGACGTAGAGCCGATGAGAGGACCTTCACTTTGCGTCATGTAAACTCGCTGACACTGTCCATTATCACGCGACGCACGCGGGTACTTTACGCGTTCACAACAGCGAGGCACAAAGAAGAGTACTTTTTCTAACCACGTCAGAAGCGAAGTTCATGAAGAGGCATCGACTATCAGGTGTAGTTAAGCTGCGCTGTCCGGAAAGAAAAACGACTCGGGGGAAAAGCATTTTTTGCAGAGCGCTTGGGAAACCCGTGGACGGTGAGCAGGGTACGTGAGTAGTTGTTTTTAAGGAGAACTGCAGCAAGATAAAAGAGCATTTTCGATTTGTACGGGTGAAGTAGTTTCCAAACGAAATGGACCTGCGAGAGCAGCTAGACTACAGCACCGTGACAACAGGGCGCTAGACAACAACGCGAGGCAACGCGAGATAGCAGAAGGGGCCAGATCTCGCGATGTCCTGCGTAGGCATGAGAAAGGTTCAAACAGCAAGAGTCGCACGTGTAGGTAAATGAGCTCCCCACTGAACCTACTTTTTGGGAATTGCCCAGAGCAACAGCGGGCGATCATACAGGCTTGAGACGGGAACAAAGAGCAGCTTCTGGTTATGGTCATCACGTATTGTCCAGCTTCCCCTCACAATTTTGCTTGCGCTACGCGGAAATTGAGTGCATCGAAAAAATAAGGAGACGATGCTGGTCAAGAAGGGAATTGTACCTACGCCTTTTGTCACGCCTCGACAAAGGCAAAAAGGGAGGCGACGGCCCCGAAGGGCACTTCTAAAGCCTATTTCCCATTAATAGCCATTCATGGTAACTGTTTTTTTCTTTGTGGTTTAGGTTTCTTTTTCATTAATAATTACTGTGCGTCTCAAATGCGATTCAGATACTGGTGGCGTTGTGACCACGTAGATTAAGCCTTATGAAGGCAAAACAGAAGGTGTATGCATTTGAAAGCGCAGGGAACAGTATCTTGTGTTATAAAGAGAGGCATGAGGTGGACTGGCACAAAATAGTTTTGTTGTTTGTCGAAAAAGGTCGACTTTATTGAGACAGAGATCGATAACAGCAGAAAAATTGGTTTTGCGTTTATGTTGCATGGCGTTGTTTATAAAGTAATTCTTTTGCAGAACTTCGGCATCTCGATTTCAAACAGCTTCTTTGCGATTGCTGTAATGGTGATACGCGCTGTGGGTCAGAGTTTTAAGCACACTGTTTGTAAAGAGTCAATGGTACTAAGCAGATGCCAGCTTTATTCTTAAATGAAGTTTTTTTTTTTTTGTAAGCTTCACACCAGGCCGGGGTAAAACTTGTACTCACTGAAAAGCCGGTGGATACCCGGTGGCTCCAGGGATCGAACCTGGTACCTCCCGAACACGAGCCGGATGCTCTACCACAAGACCTATGACACCTTTCCCAAGCATTTTCCCCTAAAGAGCTGAGCACCAGGCCGAGGGAAAGCTTGTACCCATTGAAAAGCCTGTGGATACCCGGTGGCCCTGGGGATCGAACCTGGTACCTCCCGAACACGAGGCGGATGCTCTACTACAAGTGTGGTTTACTGTAGCTTTAAAGTCCTGAAGTTTCTAATGAGTCATCCAGCTTTTAGCGAGGTTGTGAAAGATTTTCACATCCACAAAGATGGCGCGATATTTCTTATCAAGCCATGCATACCACTACAGAAGAGTAACACAATACTATTGGAGAGCGTTTTGTGAGCGCAGCTGGATGACATCATGATTACAACTCTTCTCTGAATAAATATTCCACTAAAAGTGAGCACTTGTTGGTTGGTTGGTTTGTGGGGTTTAACGTCCCAAAGCGACTCAGGCTATGAGAGACGCCGTAGTGGAGGACTCCGGAAATTTCGACCACCTGGGGTTCTTTAACGTGCACTGACATCGCACAGCACACGGGCGCCTTGCTTTTCGCCTCCATCGAAAAGCTGCCGCCGTGAGCACTTGTTCAGTCTTCCTGTGTATTGTCGTCCTTTACTACGCTGTGCTTAATGATGCAGCACGGCTTTCGCGGTTAACGAATAACAATGCGTAGGGCTGAAAAGGGAATCGTGTTCGCAAACGTTTTGTGGAAAATTTGCGCCTACAAGTCGGCGCCCATTACCATGCAGGGTATACGCACCTAATTGTTGAGCCGTCAAGCAGGATTTATTGCCCTGAAAGAGTTTCCGTGTATCCAGTTAGCCGTGCCATTCAGCAACTAGAAGCTAGTGTCAGTTAAAGAAACGACTAAGTAAGAGACTCTAAGCTTTGAAACTTTTATGCGCTCATGCTTGAATGTGGAGTTTCTGGAAAGACGCACCGCATTTTGCCTACTGCTTGAACATGTCTGATTAATTATGCACAAGTTCAGGTGCTACGGTGTAAGGTTTTATAGAAGCCTAAAAACTAGCTTCCGGGTTTCTGCTTTCAGGTCTACATGTCTGCTTTGCGTGTTGAAAGCCACCGCGCATGAATGGTAGTAGCACCTTTTTTGTATTGCGGTTTAATTTAAAAATAACATGCTGTCACTGACTGCATTATTGCATGATGCGGATAATTCTTAAGTATTGAATAAAGAAATTATAAAGAAACTCATAGATGGCTTGGTAAATATGCAAGCGTTTTGCATCTATTGTTTTTTCTATTAAGAGCATCTGTGAGGAACAGATAGGAAGATAGTGAGAGTCCGGAAAGCGTGGCGTGACATGGTCCGTAGGGTAACGAAGAGTCGGACACGACTGAACGACTGAACTGAACTGTGAGGAACAGAAGTTATCGCACAAGTTCAGGAGTTGACCTGTCGTTCTTCGCCTTGCTCTTTCTTTTCTTGTTTACATTTACAAAGATGTCAAGGGCAAGCGACAACCATTTGCGAGAAAAACAAGACTTTTATTACTTTTCCTAATATTGGAGATTTATTGATGCATTTTGCAATGCACGCAATGAAATACAGTCTGCATATACCTTTTGCACAATGCATATATGAGGGTTGTGAAGTGTATTTTTTCTGCAATGGTGTCTTTTATTTAGTTTCGACACGATCTGTAAATGTGATGATATCGACTAAGTAATGCGGTCAAATTCTTTTAAGATGTTGCGGTATCGTAAATGCAGGGAAGGTTTAGGAGATCCAGAATTTTATCATTTAGTGCATTTCTGCATAATACATGCTCAGTGCTAAAGTGTCAAATAAAAAATTATGAGGCTACATTTAGAAGCACCACCTCATCATCAGCAATTACAGAGCAACATTATGTCTGTTGTGCTCATTAATCTCGGTTCTTTTAGTGTTTAAGTTGAGGTTCATGTGTATGATGCATGAACTGCCAGATAAATGTGAAATTGATTTTACCTACCTCTTGTTTGCGCCTAAATCTTAAAGATTTGTTAAAGAAGACTGCTAGTGAAAAATACAACTTCGTCTCCTGAGCAAGCGGCCTTGTTTGAGGAAAAGGACCACGCATCTCGACAGTACTTCATCTGAACTACGCGCTATAATAAAATCCTAGTCAAAATTCGGAATATGAAACCGGCGTGTTGGTGGAAAATTAAATATGTATTATTATTTTTTTATTGTCAAGTTAATTTTGTGACGATAACAATGTGGCTTCAGTGCTTCATACCAGGCGTTAATCAGCTCCAGTTTGTTTGTTCTGTTCATGCGCGAAAATGCGAAGATCTTGCGCGAATTGATAAGAGCACAATAAAAGCCACCGCTTCTTCCCAGTTTCGCTGCAGTCAATCACGGTCATTTGCCTTTGTGGCAGCTCTAGCCAGAGACGAGAGAGGGAACGTCACGTGAGGTGCCGCTATGTACTTCATCGGGCTCCACAGCTCCACTGGAATACTTCGGAATCCTCTTAAGTGCTCTGATCAAATCGGTAAATTATGAATGATGCTGATCGTACAAATTCCGAATTTGTAGTCATTCTTGTCTCAACAAAATTCAAACTGGTCAAGTTATTCGGAGCGATGTTTTACAATGACATAGATCTGAAATGGTGCACAATAAAACATTCCAGAACGGCGGAGGAACAAACTTTGACGTTTCAATTTCATCTTGATAAGGTAAACCTTAGACAGTCTTCGACAGCACTGCAGAAAATACACCGGAGAAAACGGAAGGCCTGATAGTTGTCGTACTGCTGCTGCTACGATAATAGACGGGTCGTCATCCTTTTTCTGGCGATTCTAGTCATGTGACTGTCATGTGACATAACGTTGTCCTTACCTTTTTTCCTAGTCATCTTAGTCATGTTACTTTGTCACGTGACTTGATGACTTCGTCACCCTTTTGCAAGTCATCCCGGTGTTGGGATTTCAGGATGTCATCTCCTTTTTTGCATGCAGGCGCCGGTGTGCTGTACGATGTCAGTGCACACCAAAGAACTCCAGGCGGTAGAAATTTCTAGAGTCCTCCACTACGGTGTCTCTCATACCCTGAGTCGTTTTAGGACGTTAAACCCCATAAACCAAACCAAACCAAACCTTTTTGCGAGCCTTGGTAAAGTGCTTTTTTTTTTCATGTGGCTGGGAGTGGCGCTTATAAACACCTACTCCCATCTCATAGCAATGGCTAATACTCCAAACTTTAGGCATTGCGGTTGCGATGAAACGGATGCGCACATACTTTGTGACTGCCCTCAGTTTCATCGAGAGCGTGCCTGCTTGGCTGTTACATTCCGTAGTTTGGACTGCTGTCCTGTTAAGAATTCAAGGTTCTGGGCCTTGGACAAAACCTTCATCGCAAAGGAAAGCAGTGAAGGCGCTTCCGCATACCTTAAAAGATTCAGGCTATGTTCCAGGCTACAACCTCCAAGTATGGGCCCTTTGACCCCTTATCATATTGGTTTATGGACATGTGAAAACCTCATTTCCTTGGCGCTCTTTCTTTCCATTTTCTCCCTTTGTCCCCTCCATAACTGTATGATAGCCTACTGCGCATCACGTAGTTAACCTCCCTGCCTCTCCGTTCTTCTGTTTCTCTTTCTTGTCATGTGACTTGAACACTTCATCACTTCTAAATTGAAACTTGCTCCTGTGACTGTCAATTTATTTGCTGACGTCAATATTTTGCGTGGCAACTTGGGCATATAAATTGTCATATGACTCGATGACGTGGTCACCGCCTTGCAAGTTATTCTCGTCATGGAGCTTTCTTACGTGGCTTGATGACGAGGTCAACTTTTTGCAAGTCCTCCTGGTCACGTGACTTCATGTAATTGGATGCCTTATGCTATGGCATTTTGCTTTGCTGCACACCATTCCCCTATTTTCATTAATTCACCTATGTCACATGTCTTTGTCAAGAAACTAAAGACGTCGTCACTTTTTGCAACCCATCGTTCTCATAAAACTGTCATATGAATTGACGGTGTGATCTGATACCAGGTAGGACGAACTGCTTCCCTATTTTTTAGAACTCGTCGTTATCATACGACTTTGCCATAACAATAAATACCTCATCATTTTACCACCTCATGTCATGAAACCGGGTCATATGAATTGGTGACGTCATTATTAATGGTTGTGACATACTAAACACCTAAACAAGTTCATGCTTTTCACAATCATTCCCCATTCGACATCACGTGACTGGGACGACTTTTCAAGGAAGCTTTTGCGGACATCCTGTGTGCACGACATTCGCGCCTGAGATTTCTCGGCTCAAGAACTATATAAAGCTCTCGCCCTAATAAGTACATTGATGCTGGAGCTATAGCCTATCAATAAAATATAAATTTTTCAGAGCATTTTAATAAATTTCCGGGCGGCGTGGAAATGTTGTAATTATGGAGCCTATAAAATCGCGCAACGATGCTATTTTATTATTCAAGGTGAAAAGGCAGATCGAATCACCACTTTAGCGATCATTTGTCATCAATCAAGAATGAAAAGTTTAAAATTTTCTCCCCTTACTACCTATATGCATGTGTTTCCTCAACTTCTTTTCTTTTGTGCTCGCTACTGTTACGTTTCCAAAGTAAAATGCGAGACATACGCAGATAACGAAAACGTCAGGGCTTTTTCAGAAGATTATCTGTTTATAGCCTGCTTCGCACCTACCGAAATCTGTAACAAGGCGAATGCATGTCCATCGTGCTCTTCCTGACACAATTTGGCTTCTTTTTTTTTTGCAGGCCATTAGCTGTTCCAATTTTTTTAGAGCGTAGGTCGATACACAAGAAAGAATGCATAAAATACACTAACCACCATCCAGAAAAGTAGATGATTATGTCTTTACTGGATTGATTCCCTTTGTGAACAGAGATTTTACTTGGATAGAAAAACAGAAAGTTGGGCCTCAGACGATGCTATCTTCCCCACTCTTCTTTAGGTGATAGCAGAAAAGGAGAGTGACATTTACTTTCTCGTTTTTGTAGCGGTATTCGTTTTTCCAAAACTGTATAAGCAGTCTAGAGCACGAACAGTGCTCAAAGATCTACTACTAGTGTAAACTTCGAACTTCTGCAAACAACACTAAAAGAAAATCAACCTATCTCGTACGTACAGGTTTTGTATAGTAAAAGTAAAATAAGGGTTCTTAAAGCAACTATTTATTCTTGCATTTCTGCTGTATAGAAATGTGCCCTATAATGTATGCAGATTACGGACGCTTACGTTCGTCGAGCAGACGAAATTTCAGGCTCTGAAATGACGTGCGTTAGGCCCCGGAAAGTTTTTGTTCAGCACAGATCCAAACGATGTCGAATCGATGAAAAAACACGCGTTTTTCTGTTCGTTTCCTCTAGCCAGAAACTTCATGTTATACCTTAGAGCTTTAAGTGGTCGGCATCTGCCACTCACGTACAGCGGTTTTGTGGAAACAACTCTAGTCTGTCTATTAAACTGCAATCTCGATGATGCCATTTCTTGCTGGAAGCTTAACGATCGCATGACGTGTATGGCATCAGTTACCACCACTTCTGGTGCCTAAACACGCATTTCTATAAGATGCAGAAGGCGCATGTGATATGCGTCTGCTTCGAACTGAAACCAGCGACGAAAAAGAAAAAAAAAGACATCACGACGGGAAGGCGAGCTGCTGGAAAGAGTAGGCTTTTCTCTATTGAGCAGCATATATGATGCTAGACAATTGGCGTATATAAAAACAGCAGTGTCTCACCTGCACTTGAATTTAGTTTGACAAGCGGTAATGCGGTTTCTTTAGCCAAACATTCATTCAGCTGAACCAAATTACACGCAGTGGCTTCGGCGTTGCTACTGGCCTAAATCTATGGAGGAAAGTTAAGCTATTTCCTCAAGGTTATAACGTGATAACGTAAATGCCTCCCATCTGCGGTGTCTCATGTGAATCCTCGTTTGCGTATGAGTACCTTCACCTAGCTTACTTACAAACTTTTGCCTGTTTTTTGTACATTATCTTACACGTTCTTACAACCATACAGTCCTATGGTACCACGTTGTTCAACTGCCCGTCGTAAATGACCCCCCTTTCCAGACCTAAATATAAAAACCTGTATTAATCAAGCCATACCGACCTGACTGCATATCCAAGGGACAGCTTACTTCGCTCGACATTCAATAGATATGGGCAGTTGATCCTCACCCTATTCATCATCATCATTGTCAGCCGGACTACATTGACTGCATCGCGAAGACCCCTCTAATTTCCCTCCAATTAACCCTGCACTCTGCTATCTGCATCCAGTTTATCCCTACAAACTTCCTAACCAAAACTGCCTATCTTGCCAGTTATCTGCCGCCTCCTGTTATGCTTTCCTTACATTGGAATTCAATTGGTTACCCT
The DNA here is from genome assembly GCF_055883805.1 of Amblyomma maculatum. Taxonomy (NCBI): domain Eukaryota; kingdom Metazoa; phylum Arthropoda; class Arachnida; order Ixodida; family Ixodidae; genus Amblyomma; species Amblyomma maculatum. Next base: position 45,085,521 of record NC_139349.1, on the reverse strand, counting down.
CATCGGTTGTCCCTCCATCGCATCTCATGCGCTGCCCATGCCATGTCTTCTTGATTCAGACCAGGATACCATAACCTCGATTTATTTCTCTAACCCACTCTTTTTCCGTTTTTCCGTTCCATAGCTCTCTGTGTTGTGATGAGCTCACGTAGAATCCTTTTCGTTAAACATGGCATTTCTGTCCCACAGGTGATTACTCTTAAGATGCGACTTTTATATCCTTCCTCTCGAGCGATACCGGTAAGCTGCTCGTCATAATCTGCGATTAGTTCCCAAGAGCACTCCAACCAATTCTATTTTTCTTGGTGGTCTTTTTCGTGTTGCGGATCTGCGTCTACTGCCGGTTCCAGGTAGACATATTCCACTATCACTTTCGGTGCCTTTCAACACTGTTAAAAATTACTTTAGTCTCCTGTATAATAATTTTAGGCCTAACATTCCGCTTTCAATGTCGGGGTCATCAATCATATTTTGGAATTGGTTACAAGAGGTGATTCATCAACCCTTATCCCTAACTGCTCTCATTCCAAATCTGTGAAAACTTCCTCTAATTAAGCGGTGAATAGGACTGGGGAGATCATCTCTCCTTGACCAACCTATTTGTTTGTGAGAATTTTATTACTTTCATCACGGATAACTATGGTTGCTGTGCAGTCGTATACATATTTTTTAATATTAACGAAGTAATTACTCACTGACATCCACCCAAGCACAGCCATACGGCTACATAGAAAAGCTATACAGCTTTCTCAAAAACTGTGTAGTTAGAGAAAAATTTGTCCTGGTACGGGGATCGAACCCGGGACAAGCGCCTTTCCGGGGCAGTAGCTTTAGCTTACCAAAACTTGTCTTCCCGTGCTTTCACATATGGCTCATATATACCTTGATTTCGCGATGCCTGCATTACTGCTGAGGCTTAAACATAGTCGAATGCTTTCAATATCGATGTGGATGCCTCCGCCCAGTTTTGGGTTGACACAAACGAAACGGTTCACCTAGAAGCAATAAATACGTTTAGCGTAGCCATCAGGGCCTTGTAAAAAGGGCAAGGATAATGCTTCCAGATTACACAACAACAATTTCTGAATGAGGATAGGACAGAGAAAACCTCTCAATATATTGTTACGCTGCTTAGCAGCTTACTGAGGATTTGAAGAGGAAAAAAATAAGAAGAGAGAGGCGCGCGCAGAGTGATCTGGGCTCTGAGGCGCCTGCAACCAATTTCCCTTCGTAAATCATACAGCACCCCCACCAAATGTAGCGGATGAAATTATTTTAATGCAGGTGAATAATGTTTTACGAATGAAAACTGGTTGCAGGCGCCTCAGAGCCCAGGTTGGTCTGCGGGCGCCTCCCTCTACTTCTCCCTTCATCTCCAACTCCTCAGTAAGCCGCTAAGCAGCGTAACAATATTCGCAACTTCTTCCTTGTTTCAAACGTAAGCAAACGCCATCGCCTCTTATTGCTTACTTATTTAAAAATGTACTGCTACACTTCGACATGAAGCCCATGGTCCTTATTTGAAAACCATGCTTCTGTCATATAACGGATGTGACTGCAGTACACAATTCTTTCAGAAAAACACAAAATTCTTCTTCTGCACTATCTGGTCTAGTAACCGCTATTCATCTCACAGGTACGAACCACGCTTAACAGATGACTCCGGCACATCATTTTCCTGTTATGTTTTTGTTAAGCCTTCAACGTATTATACCAACTTACCGATATCCTCGGTAATATACGCCATTTCGCCGCGCCCTTCTAAACCCGTTCTTGGGAATCATGATTACCGAGGTACCCAGTTTTTTTAATCATGCTTTTGAAAGTAGATTGTGAATTATAGGTGTGTTGGAGTTTCAGAATATTGCATTAATAAAAAGGTAGAGCCAAGGTTTATGAGTTTCTTGCAGAGCGTTTCAGCCACGCAAGAGTGCCGGGAGGATGAGAATTAAGCCTTCAGTAAACTCAAATATCTTGGCTGAGGCGTCTATCTTGTAGCGTGGATTTTGCCTTGTAATCAGTACCTTCACCATGATACCTTCCTCCTGTATGAGAATAATCGTGTGCCAAGCAACGTTTTGTTAAATATGCGAGTCAATGTTCGCTGTTCATGTGGTAGGAAACATCGCGGCCTTTCACTGGTGTTATTTTGGGAAAGTTACTCTTACTTTGTTATCCTAACATGGCTGCTGCTGAATTCTTTTATTCAGCCAGAATATTAAAGCGATGTACAAAATTACATCTTTTTTCACAAGCTACCCTTTTTCATCTAATGAGTTTAGAGTAATGCTTTGATCAGTGACAAAACCTTTTCGAGCTGAAGTGCCTGTGAGCGAAATCTTGTAGCGAGGAAATTCTGTTGCCGACTACTGAGTTCTCAACATTTACAAGCTAAACTATAGTATTATTTCTCCAGAACGCCTATTAAATATTAAAACCCAATACTCACCTCCTAACGTATTAAGCGCGTTGCTATCTCAAATACTGACCCACTCTACCCTTCGAGATCAAATCTCCATGAGAAGCACTGTTATAACCCTTAATTTTTCAGGTCGCTGAACTACGTTTCACACAGTGTAGAGCATTTAGCTTGCCTACTTCAGATTATGAAGTGCGACCTTGTGCAGTACAGAACAAAACTTCAACTGAAGAAGAAACGTTACATATAAGCATTGCCACGTAAAACTGATAGCGTGTTCGGCACCTTTGCACGGAAGCGATGTCGCTATAAACAAATTGTATTATGAGGAATCCTGACACTAGGAATACAGTTTTCTTACCTGCCGGAAATAGCCCTTTCTTTAAATGCATATTCTGTGCAGTGCTACAACTAAACGCTCTCTCTGTTTTCTTTTAATCACTTTTGTTTTGCAGCGGCTATTAAATGGTCTTGCTAGCTGAACTGAGCTCTTCATTGGACAGGATTGAGAAAAAATTCGCTTTTTTTCGACCAGGGCAACTGAACACAAGGTAACCTATTAGGAGGAAAATGGTTCAACTGAGAGATGCGGTTCCATAAATTCTGACATTAACTATTCAATAGGAAAAAACGAAAAGAATGCCGATGTTTACTGGAACTAAATTCCGGCGCTGATTACTGAGGAGTTTACACTGCATTTATTGATATGCCAAGATATTCACGGACTTTGGCTAAATTTCTCATCTTCCAGCGTGTAGACTGCGCCGTCATGAATAAATTTTTGATGATGTTTTGGAAAATGCAGATTGTGCCACAGGGAAGAAAATATATATTTTCGACTTTTCTTTGTAGTTTCTAAATTGCCGGGATAAAAATGATTGCTCAATTTTGATGCGGTTATTTTGAATTAGAATACCCAATTCTAAGCGAGGAGTTGTTCGGGGAGAAAATATATCGCACCACTTTGTTTCTGTTCTTAAATCTTCTTAGAGCGCTAATTTATTCTCAGTTTTCAATTTTTAGCAAATTATTTTGGGGATGCACGAACGTGTTTGCTGATGCAGCTGGTATTACCTGGCATGCAAAATTATTTACAACGCTTTAAGTTATTTTGTGGCATAAAATATACCCTATCGCTTAGGAAGAATTGATTGAAAATATTACCCTTCACGTTCAGGTTTTTTTTTTATACACTGTTTAATTTAAAGGCAATGACAAAGTTTTTCTACACAGTATCTTAACTTCTGAACTTCGTTAGTTTATTAGTTAGAGAATGAAGTCAAGCTGCGCACGGTCTGGAATGCTGTGTTCATGTTCTGCGAGCTCGATAGGTTTCGAAACCAAAAGTGATTACCGAGATATCTTCGTGTCACAGATGCAAGTCCACCTCTTCTCGTGGTGCTAACAAGAATCCGCCGACCTTTCGCACAGGCGTGCTTTTTGCTGAGGTCACATTTATATTCTCTCTGCAGCAACCTCCAGAAAACAATGTCTGTTGGAGCTTTCCGCTTTCCTAATCCAGAGGGCTGCACCAGAGGCAGCAAAGCTGCCCTTATGCTCGAGGACAATAACGTAGTGTGCAATCAACGATATACCCTACGAAACCCTTGAAGGAGCCATGCCGTTATTGCGTGGTATGCAGAGCGCCTTGCTCTCGAAGGGACCAGAGAAAAGGTCAGACGAAACCAGCCACGTGTCAGAACCAATTTTGTCGCTAATCAAATGGAACACCCAGCCGATGCAGGCAATTAGAAAGACACGCCATGCATGGCCACTTGGAAGAAGATTGCGTTCGCTGAGATACGCCATGGTTGTGTTCTCGTAGAGCTGTCTATGATCCCAGAAGTACAGTACAGAAAACAAAATTTAGGGGGCCACTTAATTCCCGCCTTCATGGGTATGACGCAACACCGTTACAGATCCCATTTCCCGGCTTCTTTTTTGATGCCTTTTCTCGTTCATGTAGCTTCCTGTTGACAAACTTTTCTATATTTTGTCCAACTTATTCTATTCCTGGATTATCTCACACAATCAAACTAGTATACAGTCGCAAGATACCCCATGGGGTAGCTTCATGCCTGCGTCGCGTGGCCTTTCATATAATGAATCCTCGTTTTCACTATTCGAAAAATGTTGCGTGTCCTATAGGGCCACCTTGTATAACACAGTATCAAAATGGTCCGTAAATGTGGGCTCCGACCTCAGCCTCTCATCTCAAAAGCGAAGCCCGAGTTAAGTAGCGCCTTCCCATCGGCCATGTGATGTCTCATAACTTCGCACCACTTGACGAACATTGGGTGTTGCTATGCCACCTGCCCACTACAAGCTTCCAGGGTCACAGCCGTGATTTTCTGGTCACTGTGCCAATGCGATTTCATCAACGCTGGTACAAGCTTTCTGAAGAACGGGTCCTTGAACGTTGTCACGTTAATACAGTTATCACTAGTAATTACTTGCGGAGTTCTTAAGCCCGGCAAAGCTCTTGCTGGTCCGGGCTCCCTCTCCTTTTTATTATGTTTTTGTTGTTCGAGAAGACAAATAAAATGGGGTAGATTACTCTAGGAATGTGTAGTCCGAGGCCTTCAGGTATTAGAGAAGCTTGACAGCGCAAACAATGTATTCACTTGGCGAGAAGCTCCCAGAGATGATCTGCCATTGGTAATGAAGGTTTGCCCAACTATTATCACTCATCTCATGAAGTAATTTTAAGGCAACCTCAGGGGAGCCTAAGTCCCACGTCATTATTTTCGAGTACAAATGCCCAGGATTCTGATAAAAGCGGAAGCGATCGAAAACGTGTTAAACGCTTGCTTGCCTGCCACCATGCCCATATATCGCAGGTGTTAGGCTTAATTTTGGAATGCAACTGGCATCTTAGTGCAATCCTTATTAACGCAGAAGCCGCAAGTGTCATTCTATTTGTGAAATGGAACACGAAAATGCATTGTGTGTGCCATATTTTCCAAAGCGAAAGTCGGAGCTGAAGTTGAGGCATAATGCCGTAGGCTGTCACAATGGGGGGCCTACTTGTGTCTAACATGATAAGGTGAAATAATACGAGCTGTCGAAAGGAGCACGCTGATTTGAATATGCTTCATCCCTTGATCCCTTTATATGCCTTTGGACACGCAATAGGCATGACACTCGGTTACATAATGTTGACTTTTCTACAATAGAAGCTGTACATGTTTTCTTCTATGAGCTATTATATGTTTGCTTTCAAGTGCAGCTGCAAATTAGAGTACGTGAGAGAACAAGTTTCGTCGGTTAATCCGAAACTTGTTGAACGAAAAAGGTTTCGTTCAACGCTCATTATATAGGATTTTTATCACCCTTTTCCATTTCAGTGCTGATTATTGGTGATTGGATTGGCGTGACAAGTACTCCTCAGTGCACTGCGCCCCATGATGATGCATCTCCCACCTTCTAGTCTCCACGCACCACCTATATACGAACGTGCACTATTCTAAGGCTTTCGCCGAAGTCCAACCAACATGAAGACGCCACCACCCATCCAGATGTCTCCACGTGACTCCTGATGCCGCACACGCATGTTGAAATCAAAAACATAGGCGCTGATTAGTTTCCTTGCGGCCGAAGATGTGTTCTGAAGCAGCATATGAGAGGGAGACTGAAATTTGTTTTATTTATTTAATACCTGCCTCACCTTCATGATTCTGCAGGGGGGGGGGGGGGGACACTAAAACACTTGCATGTACAATAAGTATGACACATTGACAAAATAATCCATACATTGCGAAATTGAGCCCAAAAGGTGTGATAAAGTCCCTTCTTCGACGAGGCGAACTACTTCCAATGATGATAGAGTATCCCACTGATGAATTATTCCTCCGAAAAGTGAACGAAGTAAAACACCACTATATAATGAATACTTCTTAACCTTGCAGGTGCGGTCGCTTCTCTATAGTATACTTGTGCGGTTTCATATAATCATCTCGATACATGCAGCTTTAGCAATACCAATTTATTGAAAAGATATGAGACAAAGATGCGTTTGGTGATTCTCTAAATCAGGACACCCTAGCGAACGCTGAGCATTAGTCAATCTTACAATGCGTAGCAATTGTCATTTGTAAATTAAACGGCCACGGTGGCCGACTTTCGATGGAGGCTATAAGCAAGGCGCCCGAGTGCTGTGCGATGTCACTAGGCGTTAAAGAACACCAGAAGGTCGATATTTCTGGAGCCCTCCACTACGGTGGCTCTCGTAGCCTGAGACGTCTTGGAACATTAAACCCCATAAACCAAACCAAAACCTTTTATATATGGATTCCAGCAAACGCAGGCGTATTAAAGTCGTGATTGTACATACGTAAAAGTACTCCTTTACTTAGATCACGTGGGAATAGTTTTAAAACTGTGCTTTATTGTGGGAATAGATTCTCTGTTATAGTCAATATTTTTAAGAGCCGTGTCTATCCTAAATGTGTTTGTCTTGTATACACCCAACTACTTAATCTCTGTCGCTTTATCTAGGACCACGCTGTTTACTGTGTGCACAATAGGTTGATGGGCTTATTTTATGTAAAAATCACAGGTTGCCAATTTTTAGCATTTGACGTCATTCACCAGAGCATACGCGAAGCCGTAATTAAATTTATATTGGTTTATAAGCATACAAAATCACTATTATAATTGATGAACCTGTACACAATGCAATCAACAGCGATCAAGCGAAATCCTAAAAGGAAATTGGCCGTGGCTTAGCTCAGCTAGACAGAAATATACGTAGCGAAAGGATGTGAACCTGGCGCTGGGCGGCCTACTCCTCTCTAATCCAAACTAATCCCATCAAATCTAGTGTAATTCAATCCAGTCTAATCTAATTCAATTCAAACCAACCCAGCCTAAAAAATTAAGTTCAATCAAGAACAGTTTAATCCAGTCAAATCCAATACAGTTCAATTCAGTCAAAGCCTGTCCAATCTTAACCTGTTCAATCGAGTCCAATCAACTCCAATGTAACCTAGTCCAATCCAATCCTGTCCAATGCTGAGTACTCGCTCGCCCGAAATGCGCCGCTGGCTAGCCTATGAAGACTATCATCCTCATGGTAGTGAAGGAGAATTAAGATGCGCTACTCATGATTGTCGGGCGCGACGCAGTTGGTTATAGCACCCCGGCTGAGGATCCTAGGATGGAGGTCTGATTCCCTGTGGAGACGATTTTTTTATGGGGAGACCGGCTCAGCATAAAATTAGCAGTGGCTTAGCTCGGCTTACCATCTTAATTCTGATTGCAAGTTCAGGCTATTCTGTTTGTCTAGCTATGTTGTTGTTGCATTAAAGACAAGATATCTTCTGGTTGCTTTTTATTGCTAGACAGTGCGGCGCGCCCGTGGAGTCCGCCAGCGGCGGCGGTTGCTAAAGGTAACGGCTCTGTGCGTCCTCGGAGCACCGACACAGCGAAATTTTCAAGTTCGTGGCCACCGTAGCTAGAAAAGAATAAATGAGATTTAAGTTTTGTGTCACAAAAACTCAAAACTGGGTCCAACACTCCGCTTTGTGGTAAACTAGAAAACAAGCAGTAGCATGAGCATATATTAATAAAGCGCCGTTCAGCACACCACACAGTTGCTTCAGAAAGAAGTAATCGGAAATCCGAGCAATAACATTATATACCAAGGTAATAAACTTACAGCTTTAACAGGAGATTACGGTGCGGAACAGTTCTGAAGGTCTTGCGAAACTGAAGAGTACACAATTAACTGCTTGTTCAATAGGGCAATATCAACACAAATTTGAACCCAGTTTTTGTAATGCAGGAGCAGCCACGTGGAAAACTATGTTGGCTAGTGTGCAGAACCTTAAGGTTGTTCTGAGTGTTTTATTAAACAACCGTATATCCCACGCTCACTGGTTTTAAAAGGAATACCAAGGAAATAAAACTAGACTGTATTTTACAACAAAATTGCCCTAATAATAACGCGTAAATTGCCTCACGAATCGTACGGAATACCCGTAACGTCTTCCTTGCCCCATTTACATGGCACAAACATCTAGTTCCGTCCAGTATGCACTTGCACTGAGATCATGCCCCACAACTAAAAAATTCTAGCTTCTGACAACGCATTCTCTCATTTGATTTGTGCTACGACTGACTATCTTTTCCAACGCGCTTTGAAGGACATTAGTTTTTAAAACATTTCCTACCGTGAGGTGCAATATATCAATCTTCTTAGTTGAGAAGCTTGTGCCCGTCGATAAAGAACGCGTTATTTTAAACGGGAACCAAGCTAATTAAAATGCATTCTGATGTGGTCACTTATTTCATTGCACATTTATGCAACAAAGAGCATGTCTCACAAAGCATTGCCAGAAGGAACCGCTAAATTATTTAGGCAGTAATGCGTAACGTCGAAAATGCACACTATTTACCGCAATGGACAATGATTGGAATATGTAAATGTTGTACTGGTGTAGTAAAATACAAACCTGGTAGCATGTTTTCTATGCGCTGATATTTAGCGCTGTTTGCCAACGTGGCAGCCGCCAAAGAAAAAGTGTAGTTAGCAATCTTACCCATTGTAAAGGCCTCAACCTCAGGCTTACCTTGTGCGCAGATGAAAGGGAGAAATTTCTGCTAGCTTTCCAGGTCGCCAAACTAAGCACCGCACAAGCCTTCGGTATGGCCGCGATTCGGAAAATCTCAGCCTCACTAGCCAAATATCAAGGTAGAGCCGCTGTAGAGTAATAGGCGCGTACCCAGAAACGCATTAGAAGAATGGCAGCAGAGGGGCGACAACACTGGCCTGTTTTCGCTTCTCCCTTTGTCGACGCTGGCTATCGTTTCTTTTCCGTACCAGTCGTCCCCTGCCACTTTCCGAGAGTTGGCCGCTAAGTGCTTCCTAAATTGCAGGGACGTTCAACAGCGACAGAGTGAAGAGCACGTAGCTGTCCCAAGAGTGGCACAGCGCGCCGAGAAAAAGCGCCTGCTGGCGCGTCAGGCAGCAAGTTGTCACATTTAGAGAAAACTCGTCCGAACTTTGAACACCCTGTAATGTTTGCTGCGCCATTTGGCGTCCTCGAAAGAAAAAAGCTATTTCATATTCAAAAAAAATTATTAGATAAAGTTGAAGGGAGCACTAAATGACTTGCCGCCCATAAATGTGTTCACCGCGCACGCAAACAAATCACGACACCAGCTGGAGAGCTTTTTGCTGCTTATGTCGCGATATCATCACATACACCTTGGCAATGAAATTCAGATTTGTCTCTTATTGAATAACTTCGAGTCAATAATTTAATGGGCATCTTTTAATGTAAAACCACTTCCCAACCGCTACAAACATTGTAAAAATTTTATAACTGATAAAGAGGCAATCGGACCCTAAATACCTTTACTACCAACCGCGTTATGCGCCAATACAACTGGGAACAAAGTCGGTCACGTTGGAGTTGAAGTACGAGAATTGAGTAAAAATTCCGCTTTCTATCGCGCTTAAACACATTGGAATTGCGCTGTGCTTCCCACTAGTTCCAGAACAGATTTACTGTAAAAGCTTTTAATTCGACCCCGACGAAATTCAATGAATAATCTCAGTGACCGGCGATATCGCTGTATACCAAAGGTTGATGGTACTCTTTGTGACTGAGTCCTATGTAGGCATAATTTGACCTGCACCTCACAGTGTTACAGCGCCATTTAATAACTGTGCAGTGGTTCTTGAACGGTCTTCGTCAAGTAGCGGCATTATGCTCTAATATATTAATGAACATTTCTGCAGAACAATCTGGACAGTGAATGCAGGATGTCAGCAGTGCTATCTGCAGGGTGCGTTGCAGTTTCGAAAAAAAAAATAAAACTGCTATTTCAAATGTTCATTCCATCGTTCATTTTTAACGAGCACTATTCGCGCATCCGCTCGTATACACAACTTCTACTTAAATCTGGAAGAGAAGGTCGACAAGCTCACTTTTGGAATGGGGTTAAGTCTGGACAGCTCGTACTCCGGCTTGTGATTCCTATTTTCCATTACTGAATAAATGCACTATTTTTCTGCGGATGTTGGAGGACTTTTAAGATTACCTGCGTCTTCATGCAGCGACCGTCGCGAACGTCCCAAAGTGACTGTGGTTATGAGAGAAGCCGTAGTGAAGGAGTCCGTAAATTTCGACCCCCTGCCGTTCTTGAATTTGCACTGACATCGCACAGTACAGGGCGCCTTGCTTTTCGCCAGCACCGAAAAACGTTATCGCAAGTGTACTTTCAATAATGTGATATTGCAAATACGCATTGGTACATAGTAAATGTGGCCCCTTCGGTGTTCACTAGGAATTCTCCTGAACAAGGGCACTCCATACTGAAATATGGAGAATGCATAAAAATCAGTGCTAGTAGAGGACATATGAATACCCTGGGTACGTTCCGTAACATTCTGTAGGTAGCACGAAAAACGAGGACCAAGAGTAGAAGGACACAACACGAGTGCTTATGTTGTGTCCATCTACCCTTGGTCCTCGTTTTTCGCGCTACATAAAAAATGAACCTGATTCAACTCGCCCAACCTTCAACCTTACTACGTTCCGTAACACTGTACATTAGAGGCGTTAGAGGTAGAGGTTGCAACGAAGTGTGTTTTTTTTTTAGATGCTGCACCTGGAGAGAGGCGTTGAGACTCTATGATTACTGTCACCGGGTTTCTGGTGTTTGTAAAAGGGAAATCATGATTCTCTTTTTCGAAGTGGGTTTATTTCATTTCAGGTTTGACTAACAGATGTTGAAGTTTGAATCATCAAGGATACGTGAAGGAAAATCGGAGCTGCGTTTTACAATAACCTGCGTAAAGAGGTTCTTTATGAAACGATCACCGAAGGGCTGCTGCGGTAGGACCAAAAAAAAGACGCGACCGCACCGGCCAAACTTGGAAGATATTTATATTCACACATATTTCATGAGACGACAGAGACTAATAAATATGACAAAGACAAACACAGATTATCGGAAGTCACCGAGCACTAGAGGAAAGTCTTTCTCTAACTGGCTCCGTCTCCCTGGCATCCGACTACCACATAGTGGTCAGGCAAAGTCTCAGGGATATCAGGAGTAGACCCGCGCGCGGTGCAGATGCTCCCGGTTGGCTGGGCCGGGATGACGAGTTACGAACGAGTTTCTAGGTACGCTTAGGTCAGGTCAGCTGGTGGCTAGCCAGTGGAAGGGGCCGAAACGCCAGTTGAGACGAAAGGCCAGAGGCTAACTTCAAGCGGCAGAAGCGTCAGACGTCCTGGTGCGCCTGATCACGAACAACCAGCATGGCGCCCAACATGTGCGCCAGCTATGTGCTCCAGTCCAAAACCAATACACCAGTAGACCACTTCCAGGTCGGGTCAACCGGGACAGCAATGAAGCAGCAGTCCGTAGGCCGGACCAGGTCTGGCGACCCAGGTCATAGGCGTGGTGGGACGCGATCAGCCTGAGCTCCGTGGCAGTCCGTCTTCCAACAAAATTGCTGCGCCGCTCTCTTCGCCATGTGCCCCCCAGTTCTCTCGCGCACGCCCTACACATGCCTCGTGTTCTTCCCTTTTTCCCTCGGCCGAAAATTGTAGGCACCGCGTGGTGTTCGCTCCTTAAAGTCTGTATAGCACAATAAAATGCATATAAGTCCGGCCAATGTGCAGGTCACACCTGCTTAAGAAAAATTCGCTGACGCATGTTATTAATACATACCATGACTGCTGAGAACCCTTCATTATTACATCACTGAATGAGTCTGGTTCAGCGCGGCTCATTGACATATTTTGATAGCCGTACTCATTATTCATATTTGCACATGTAACATATTACACTTAGTTAGTCAGGTTCTGTGCGTAAACATTATTAGTCTGACCTCTTTATTTCCTTGCAATCGAATACAAACCAATAGAACATTTTATGGTAAAAAATTGTTAAAGACATAAAAACGGCCATAATGGCACCTTTTAAACTAATACATTTCGCCATTTGAGACTTCGAAAAAATGCGAATCGGCTCACACAAATGAAAGTATCAATGAAGCATTTTTAAGTTGAGTGTTTGCACTGGCGTCGGTCGCGCAATTTCGCTGACTCACAATATTTATTTTGCCATCATTTCGTACATATCCGACTGGATTCTAAAATCGAAACTCTGCCGAATGCCGCCGCGTTGTTCCCTTTTGTGTTTAGTATTGCAGCAGACATTTTGGCCCAAGAAAGAAACATCCCAGCTATTCCTGTAGCGCCTTTCGAGATATATGCTCTTAAGATAAACCGGGTGGCGTTTCTTATGGCAGCTTACCACAAAACTGCCGGTCATTGGCTCAGGAGTGTGGGCAATTTTCTTTTTTTTTAACTGTTAAGCAATCACAATCGCAGTTTCGCAGACGTTTTTCATTTTAATGTTTTTTAGTCGCTTGCAGCCCTCCATCTGCTACTCAGTGTAGTCGTCGAGCTATTTGCAACGCAGTTTCGGGTCCTAGAATGAGCAAGTGAATTGAACTAGGCGGCACAGGACACTTAATAGCAGCTGTTGGTTGAAATTGCAAGCGTTTATCGTCGCTTGCGTGGCACGTAGTGCAAACGCTCTTGCCCTGCTGCTTGAGACGCTTTTTCCCCTTGGCAATTTTGCTTTCTTAAGTGCGCATAGGTTCGACTCCGTGTTTATATCAATTTTTGCTTCTAATAATAAAAATTGGTTGCTGGTCTATCTATGGGCTGGGCTGTATTTCATATGCTTAAGATTTCTTTTTTGTTTCTGTAAAATTCTAGATTTTTTCCTGTAACAGTTCCGCCTGAAAGTAATAGGTTATTTGCACTTGACGTCTCCCCGAGACATTCTATGTAATACGCAGCAGTATACCCGTGTCCTTTTATAGAAGGATAGCTCACCGAGGTAATAGAGCAGGCTTAAAGATGTAAAGCCGTGGAAGCAACATTACGCTTTTGTAAGCAAAATATATATGGCGACACGCCTAAAATAATGTATTTTACCATGGTTACGTTTGAGGTAATGACTCAACTTATCAAAGCTATAACCGGCTCGCGGGAAAGGAGCACGAAAAAGATTGTACAAGGGTTTGCTATATTCATATGAAATGACAGGGCTAGCGAACTGGCTAAGATTTGATCATATTAAGTAAAGAAACTTCAGTCACTTATTTCTTCTTTCTCTGAAGCGGCAGCGCAGCTTAGGGAATTACGGCCATAAACGTCTCGCTTTTAGAAGCAGCCTGTAAATTTTTCAGTGCTTACAAGACTCCCTTGGCACTGGTCTTCTTTAGGGGGGAATAACGTTTCCATGTTGACAACCTAACTTGCTCATGTCTTAAAACCAGTAAGGGTAAATGACCGCGTTAACGTATTCTCAAAGTTTACTGGTTGCTGGCCGGCAGAAAAATGAAATCATATAAATGAGAGATAAAGAACGTTGCCTTCCAAATTATTACGTTTTTTTATTTTTTTTTTTTTTTACATTTTAGACGCTTGCTTCACTTCTCTTAAAATTTACCGTCACGCCAAAGGTTGGCAGAACGAACAACTCTTAGAAATAAAGAACAAAACATGTTTATGATCTCATCGCGAGTGGCCCAAAGTTAATTACTCTGGTAACATAAATTCAGCCTGGCTGTTCCGCAAACGGAACGAAAAAGGAAAGATATTGCCGAGGAAATTGCAGCTGCGCTTCAAAAATGTATATAGTGATTGCCATGAATTCCCAATTTGCACGTTGTCAGTATTCAGGCTTCTGAACATAGATTTTTCTGACCGGTTATGAGCGAAAGCCTATCCTCGTTGAACTACGATCATCGGCGCGGTAAAGTCAACGTGAGGTGCAGCGCGAAGAGCCATTACCGCCTACTTGTTCTACGCACGTGCGGCGCGCGAAACAAGCCGGCGGTGCGCGCTTCTAGCTTCTTCTGCTGCTGTCGAGGGTCCCTCTCGCCCCACAAACATGGGAATGCCCGTGGACGCACAATATAGGCAGTGGAGACACCTGGAAGACCCTGCTGCGTAGCTTTGACCATGAGCTCCAGCTCTTACTCGTCTAACTGGCTGAAGAGGCTTCTGGGACCCAAGACCTCCCAGCCTGTATCTGAGGCGGCGGCATCCGCCCCCTGACTTGCGTGTGGGGGCCGGGTAGATCACCTTCTCTGTTGGACAATAAAGTTTAGTCCATCCATCGATTCTTTTGATGGTGATTTTCTTTCACTCTACACCTGCTTCTTCTTTGTTTCTTCACACAACCTGCAAACTTTGTTCGTACCGGTACGTATCACCAGAAATATACAAAATTTCCTTACACAATGCCACAAAGCCATGCACCACCACCTCTAACTGCCCATCTGGCTTTCCTCCTGGAACCTCCCCGTTCAAAATGTCCTCGTCTCCTATAGATCGGGGCTTTTGTCCATGGAGGAGTCATGCGCTGAAACATGTTCTTCGGCTATTTTCCTTTGGCGTTCCCAGACAGCCACGGAGCAGTTAAAGAACGATGTCTCACATTGCACAGCACACGGACGCCTCTCATTTTCGCCCACATCGAAACGCAGCCGCCGGTAGTCGGGATCGAACCCGGGAACTGTTGTTACAACTGTAGGAAGAAGGGAAAAAATGTACGGGCCCTGCTACTGGCTGTGTAGCTGAGCGGCTTCCAGCGCCTCGTGCGGACAGAAGAGAAAATAAAGAAGAAAAGGAAAAGACGAGGGATAGAAAGACGCACGTATCAACAGCCGCCGTCCACCACCAAAGCTGTGGTGAGTGAAATGACGGCCTACAACAGATACAACTCTAGTGGCAGGCTAGTCCCCGCCGCAAGCGGTGGGGACCAACCAGTCCCAGCCCTACGGGCCTAGGAGTAGCCTCCCCTCCGTGGCTTCCACTCAAAAGTATAAGGCTCCTTTCTTTCCCAAAGCCTAGCTTAAATAAAAATAGTGAAAAAAACACGGATTAAAAAGCGGGCGCTGGTTTCGTTTGGTTTGAAGGGTTTAACTTCCGAAAGCAACTCAGGCTATGAGTGATGGCGTAGCGGAAGGCTCCTGAAATTTCGACTATTTGCGGTTCTCTAACGTTGCACTGACATCGCACAGCACATGGGCGCCTTGCCCCTTTCAGCGTCCACCGAAAAGGGGCCGCCGCGGCAGGGATTCGATGATGCGTACTTGGATACTGTAGTCCAGCGCCCTAACCACTGTCCGACCACGGCGGGGCGGAAAAGAGGGTGTTAAATATGGCTATTGTTGCATCACTCACAACTTGCGCTGTATCACCACGTTCAAGTCATGCTTAAATCCCCCCCACGTTTTTGCATAACAGATGCGCTTTAAAATTGTTTTTGTTTTGTATTCACTCTTCAAGTCAGTACCTTACGTCTATTCAGCGCTGGCTTTGGCTGTACCTAACAAGATACATGTTTTGAACATGAGGGCTAGCATGGAAGTGGCGCTACCACTGTACCGTCTTAACTGAAGTTAACCAAGGACCGCCTTTAATAATAAACCACTATCACTTTTACCATTCGGATCCGTTTTTTTTTTCTTCTAAAATTGGCCTTGAAAGTTGGATGAGGGAGCCGCGGCTTTCAAGAGTCAGTCGAGAGCAACCTACCATTGCCTCACTGGCGACGGCACATCAGCACTGACTGCATAAGCATCCAACGGAGTGCGGTTATTGGTTCCAAGTCTTTTTGTACACTAAGTCTAGAAACGACCGGACGGAAAGCAATTAAGCATAGCGCAACGACATTTTCCGCAGTGCTGTTTATTTCGACATTTTCCTGGCGGAATAAGAAGCTGGAAGAAAAAGAATTTCAATCATTTCATTGTTTCTCGTATTGTGTAGTAGCTTATACTCAAGAAAAATGTGCAAAGTACCGCATTCACTGTGCATGGTATCAGATAATGATGGTCAATTCTGTGAGCAAGACGATTTTTTACATTTATATTGCCTATTCATATCATCTGTTTAAAAGATGGACTAAATGCAATGTGAGCTTAAGAGTGAATAAATGTAGTGTGCGCAAATACAAAAAAAGAAATGAGTGCGAATACATCATCATTGCCATGTGGGTGATCATTTACCACTTGAACAGTATCATCCCCTAACACAAACTGGTAAAGAACACAGAACTGATCCCCAATGTAAAATTTACGTTGACTATTGCGGGTGTGCAAAAGGTTACCGGTTTTCTAAGTGGCTATAAAAACAGTACACGTTCTTGTCTTGCTTACTCTTCACTTGGCTAATTTTTATCAGCAATATTCATTTCTGTGCAGGAAACGTAGTCTCAAACCGATGCTTGGACAGTATTGGTAATGTTTCATGTAGGCTGTTATTTTTGTAGATGAGAAAGTTCGCCTTCAAAAAAACAAAAAAAAAAACAAAAAAAAAAAAAACAAATCGTATTTTCAGGTAAATCAGATATGTATAACCCATGACTATTCTTTCTCGTCCTCAAATGCACTAGCAAATTAGTAACTGTCATTATCTACTTGAATATTTAACATCTACCCGTCTCGCGAAAAAAGGGATTGCAAAGGAATGTGAGGAGTCCCCCTAACGACCATGGAAACCTAAGCACATGGTTGTAGATTCGATAGCTTTCCTCTACCTTGTTGCACGATGCAGATGCAGATTTATTTAAATTATATTTGTTTTCTCGGCAGCCAATGTCACTGTGGCAATGCAGCAAGCGTATGCCAGCAAAGCTGCGCGACGAAAGGACATTTGGCTCGTTTGGCGTTTGTTTTAAGTTTCCTTTGGTAAAAAAAAAAAAAAAAAAAATTACTCGGCTTATATTACGGCGCATCATGCATGCTTATACATTCTCACAGCGTGTGAATCCATAGCACCTGTCAGCCTCTTTAAGCAACGCAGGGACATAGTTAACCATAGTTGGCGGCTATTATTGCTTATGTCGCAAAATGTGTTATATGAAAAAAATATATATCTACCAGAGCAACCTAACATAGTGCTCGCACTTTTAATACATATACTGTTATTTTTGGTAATAAAATGCCGTTGTTTTATTTAGGCGAACAGTAATAGTGCAAGCTACCGAAAGAAAAGAAATCATGGTCTATCAACCATTTCGAGAAGGCTCAATAATCTAAACGGGCTCGACGGTTTAGGTATAACAGACCGAAGTTTCTACGCTGTGTATTAGTCGCAATAAAGGTACAATTAAGAACATCATCTCATATATTGTATTATGTCTTTCTAGGAAAGCTGGTCATTGGGATAACAGTGTCAAAAGGTTGCCGAAAGCGTATAAGAAAAGACGACTGGTGTTCTTACCTTCAAAAGGGAGAATAACTCGCGCATGGCACATAAACATAAACTATATCTATGTACTTTCACTTCATCGAGGACAACCAAATTAATGGGGGAGGCAGGTTCCGCTTTCTTTCGTAGAATCGTTGCTCTTGCTTGTTTTTTTCCCTACAAGAACCGAACTATAACAAACGAGAACAAAGCAAATGTAAACGCACATTTTGGCCCATGGTTTCTTGCACATATCTGCTTTCCGCGAAAGGTGACGTAATAAACATGTAAATTAGCGATAATACGCAAAAGCAACGTAAAATAGTTGTTGTGACGGTAGCGGGCAGCGTGGGTCAAAAAACTAACGCATGTTTATGGCAGTCTAGTGGATATCAAGAAGAAATAGGCGTCAGCAGGACATGTAATACGATGAGAAGGTTACCGATGGTCGCTAAGGGTAACAAAGTCGATTCGACTTAAGGAAAGCGTAGCAGGGGTCGGCGGACAATTAGGTCGATGGATGAGTGAAAGAAGTTTGCAGGATCAAGTGATGCAGCTAGCACAGGACCCGGTTCATTCTAGGAGTATGGGAGGCTTTCACCCTTCAGTGGGTATAGTTCGACTGATGATTATGATGATGACAGAAAAGCGATTCCAAGCAGAAAAAAAAATTCAGAAAACGCTAAAGAATCTACACTCGAGAAATGCGAAAACCTGAGCGTTGCTGGTGCAAACGGAGCATCATGTTTGCTCTCATTATGATTATCAGCTAAATGCACCGTCATTATTATCGCTAATGGAATCGTTGTCACTATCAGTAATTGCAGCTTCATTGTAATCGCTACTATCATCCTCGCGGCAGACAAAGATACTTATAATGTGCGTTTCACAATCCCGGGAGTGGCGCACTTGGTTAAAGCTCTCGACTGGGGATCCTAGAGAGAGGGGTTCTGTGCCTTGGGCACATAATATTTCTTAATAATTAACTGTCAATAAATCACTAAATTATGATCAATTATTATTATTATAATATCACCACTAAATTGCTGACTTATGTCGAGGACGTCATCAATTTGATTTATCAGACTCCTACTGACTTGTATTTTGAAATTGCCGCCTAACCAGATGCGACGTAACATCAAGGAAGTGTGTGATAGAATCGTGGCCCACAGTATGCATAGTTAAAGGCTCCCGTCTTGAAATTGCAAACAATTTCGAATGGTTAAGCCTCATGCAGTTCAAGTGCGCGAAAAGGTTGGATATCACTCCGCCCTTGGTTCGAGGCTTTGTATGTAGGCTAAAGGGGTCTTCAGAGAAAGGCTGAAGAAATCGGTGATTGAAAATTTCGCCCCACCTAACCAATTTTTGGACATTCTCACACTTTGTAAGGGGGAAATATATAGCATTGAGTTCTAAATTCAATGCGTGCGGATGAAGTAGCTCAGACAATGGCATGCAAGGCACAGCGCGAAGGACTTGTAGTTAAAACCTCACACTATTCGGACATGTGATCACGACTTTTAGCTGTAATGCTACGGTCAGCGGACCTCGTCGTTGCGGCGCAATGGTATCAAAGAAGAATCGTGGAGATAAACAATTTATTCTATTTTTAAGGCCATGAAGAGGCTTCGGAGAGAAAAACGTCAGCGAAATCGAAGATTGCGGTTTTTAATGCCAGCACACTATAATAGAAGGCGTTTGTGTCCATTTTAAAAGCATTTATTGCAAGGGAACATTCATGTTTGAGAGATATTTCAACCAGGTCTTCTCTCTAGGTGGGGCAAAGAATTCGCAAGCAGTTCTCAAAACGGCGAGAAAAGGGCCTTGCATTTTACGACGGGACAACAATGTTTAGCGCTGCTCGTGGCCCGGATCGAAGCCATTAAAAGCGAATACCGCGAAGGCGACATTGGATCTATGGCGGAGGAAGAAGTTTTTGAGCTATATTTTCTAGTATTTATTATACTTTCATTTCGACTACAGTCAAAAGCAGAAATCCGTCGCTCGTATAAAAACGCAGCACTTTATTTGGTGCAATGCGAGCTCGTCAAGTACTTTTTCAATGACCTCAGATTTGTCATTATAAAGGAGCGCAAAGTGATGTCATAGCAGAATACCTTTCACGATGAATAGCGTAAAGGCTTTTGCCGAAGAAGGTAGGACCATCATGAATAATGGGGTTGCGTAAATTTGTTTCAAATTAGAGAACTGATTTACATATATTCATGCTCAGTATTGTATTTTATAAAATCACACATTTAAGATCCGTGGACTTCAATTATGCCGGTGGAGTGCGACAAGCTGGTCTGATTATTTGTGAACAGTTCGGGAAAGCATTTTCTTGAGATTAGACTGAAAAACTAATTTCGGTTTCTACGAGTTCCTTCCTAGCTCTTGCAGGGCTAGCTGCATTCGGTTTTTGGTTTTAGCCAGCAAAATGCTCTCATTAGATAGAAATACATGTTACACTCAGAAAGAAAGCTAAAAATGTAATAGTTCGGGAACCGACGAGAGCTTTTAGCCTTGGTGAAGACGACACATGCACTGTTACCGATTTGCAAGAAGTTCGCGCCCTAAAATGCTACAAATGAGGATCAGTTTGAGTCCGGAGATCATTGTTCACCAATGATTGTTTTTTTGACTAAAGTATAATTTTGCAGTGGGAACAATTAGCAATCCTTGGCATTACTTATTCACTTTCTCATTACTACATATAATGCAGTACCGTTTTAGTCAACCCAGTTCATGAACTGTTCTAGTCAGCCCAGTCCCTGCTGTTTTTTCTCCCAAATCATGTTATTAGGTTTTATCAGTAATTTGTCATAAATTAACAAGGCTTTGAAACGAATTTTGATCTAACCATATTCTTCAGACTGCAGTACAACGTGTTTGTATTTATTTTTACCACACCTTTATTTCTGATGAAACAGGCTAACCTTGCGGCAGAAATGAGGTCATTTATGGAGTTGGGAGAAGGGTACACCTTCCCGCTTCTTCCTTGAGGATGGCTGGCCCTGAACTCGGTTCTTGTTTCAGTGTAGTGCGAGTGGTTTTTACGCTCTTACAAGAGGGTTAAATGTAGTCACAATAGCTAAACTCATACGCTTACTGGCAGGTGCCCCCAAAACACAAGTGGAGAAGGAATCTTCATGGGGGCGTAGAAAAGCCGTTTCCTACTAACTTTATCAACCAGATTAATTAAGAAACATAAAACAATCAGACGCTAGTCAAATGTATATGCATACAACCGTGAAATTTGTGAGCAGTTTCGATAGCAACGTCCGTCGGCCATCCGCCTAACGCACAGCCTGAGTTCTATGTCTACGCTTTGCGAAACGTAGCTTTATAACCTGAAAATAAATGTGGCCGCCAACGCATCGTTTAGGCTATGTGCAGCTGTCGCCCCCCCCCCCCCCCCACTCTGGTTCGCGCCGTTAAAAACTTGTATACTTCAATGCAACAAAAAAGACAAAGATGAAAAATGGAGCCGAAAATGATATCGGAGCGTATCTTCACGCCTTGTGGGAAGAATATCCTCAAAGCGGAAAGCGGTGAATAATGGCCGCCGTGTTCTTCTATCGGTTTTTGTTAGAAACAGGTTTCGGAATGACAGTGTATTCTATCTTTTTCATTATAGTAACTGTACAGCGGCACGTCACAGTTTTTTGTCTGTTGCATTTTTTTTTTCTTTCGCAATTACTTTTTTCAAGTGACACTGTCAAATTCGCCGCTGTTCCTTCCTGAACAATCGCGGTAGCTCAGCTAACGCTTATAACACAGACATAGATCTGAATGGAAGAAGAAATTTTGCTCATTGACTGCCTTTTCGCTAGAGCTCAGCTGATGCTATTTATGGACAAAAAGAATTTACCTATGGATAAAAATGTCATCATCATCATCATCAGCCTGATTATACCCACTGCAGGGCGAAGGCCTCTCCCATATTTCTCCACTTAACCCGGTTCTGTGCTAGCTGCATCCACTTGACCCCTGCGAACTTCTTAATCTCATCCGCCCACCTAACTTTCTGCCGCCCCCTGCTACGCTTTCCTTCCCTTGGAATCCAGTTTGTTACCCTCAGCGACCATCGGTTGTCCTCTCTTCGCACTACATGTCCTGCCCATGTCCATTTCTTCTTCTTAATTCTAATTCTTTTCCAATCTAACAGTAGCCGCAGAATAAGCACAAATACTTCCAGCAACTAATAGGTTTTTTGAACGATAGAATGTAACGAGATTAGGATTAAGAACTTAATTGTTGGGAAAATGTAAACTCCAAAATAAACCAAGTTTCATATGTTAAGAAAATTGGAAAGTACATAATGTAGGCCGCTTCATTCGTTGCCACACTTCATTGCGGGGAAAGCAATTCTTCCTTTTTGACCCGGCCTAGATTAGTTCCACTCGGTAAGCAGAACGAGCTCGGATCCAGCAGTAAGCGCTGCATACGGGACCACCCCATTTACCCTTCAGATGATGGAGATCACACTGCCTGCAATCTTACTTGTTCCCCTCCCTCTCTTAGGGATGGCTAGTTAGCCTGATTTCCAGACCGGGCAATTTTGCCCGCTCGCTGGTAATTTTCCTCGGTGCAGAGTTCTAATTCCCTCATATTTCTTTAGTGCAGTATCTAGAACACTGGATGTAGCAACTGTAAAACAATGAAATGCATCCATCTCGTGATTTGTTTCTTTTGGGTGCTGGTGGAGTTCTACATTTCGGACTTTATTACATACCACTGAACGTTTCCCGAGCTCCTTCAGCGCCGTTACACTAGTACTTCCCAGTTCGTTTGGAAAAATGGAAGCCGAAATGTAAATGAAAAACTTGAGTTATTTGTAATGAAGAATGCACAATGTTTTGCAGCACTCATACGAAAAAAAAAAAGATTTTAATCCTGCAATATCTACACTCCTAAGAATAAAAACAGTATTATCAGAGGCATAAAAATCAATGCACAACGCTCCAAATATAAAAACAAGCAAACATTGAAGATTTAAGATATAAGAATACCACCACCACATTCAACGTTGTCAGCTGACTGTGGCCTGCAAAGCATAGTTAGAAATTCAGTGTCACTTATTATTTATTGTCAAATAAACTAAATATAACACGATGCTGCCAGAAGGAGCTAGGTGGAATTTATGAATGGTGCTGTGATTTTTATTTATAAGTGAATTAAAAAAAGTAGTGCCATAGTAATATGTAACATAACTGAGAAGTTTACATATATTGAAGCGCATGTATTTAGGCCTTTCATGTTAAGATAAAGGTGTACTAAAGTAAATTTTAAAATCGTCATTTAATCGAGGGTACCCGATCTACCCACTGCTGAACAATCAAGCAAACGTCCAATTAGTTCCCTGTGTGCCCTCTATTTCTACTGAACTCAGACAGAACGTCTTGACTCCCACCAGAGTAGGATCCACCTAACATGCTGAGTGCGTTTAAGGTAATTGCGATGCAGCTTGTCTCTCTTCCGTCGGCGTAGTAATATTTAGAGGAATCATGTGAACAAATTTCTCTTGCTTCGGACATATCGTTTCGAATCTCGGGAAAGGAAAGAGTGCACGCGGATTTTCATTGCTGTTAGTTTACCTCGCGGTAATGAAAAGAGTAAAAAACAAAAACATAATATTTCAAACCTTTTTTTTTTTTTGTGTCCCTTTGCATTGATTTGGATTATGCATCATGCTTGGAAAGTGCTTTAATTTGATGCTATTTGTAATAGATATAACGCGCAGAGGGTTTTGGAACCTTTTCAGAACAAGTTTTTATGGCGTACGGATCACCAGTAGCTATTCATAAATGCCTGGTTTGACGAACTAAATGCTTGGATGCAAGCCGTTTCATTTCTAAATTATCATAACATAAATCCTCTAAGATGCCCTCTTGTCTCTCGCAGGCTTTGAGCACATATGATCAATCTAGTTCCCAGACGAAGATCTCGTGTAAATACAAGCCTCGGATACCTAAACTGCTGAGACATTCTGAATTCGGCATTATCTCGCACGTACGAGTATTCGATAGCAGTTTTTTGCTATGCAATGATATAAAAATCGGAGGCTTATCAAGGTTAAGCCCAGTGGATGCGAAGCATGTTAAGCAGCTGCCTCAGTGTTGATGGGGCTAAGTAACGGAGACGTGGTTTTAGGTTAATCGTCGTAGGCATCTTGATCGCATACACGCCCGGCGCAAAGACGCTGGCGCGGCTGCGGGCACAAAGACTGACGCGACGGCGGGTGCGCGCCGCTTCATCCCTGGCGTGACGTCACATATCACGTGATGCAGCGATGGTGGCGCCACCGCCGCGTCGCGCGCGACGGCGCGAACCGAAGCCTGGAGGCCTCCGCCGGGCGACGTCCGACGGCGCAATATGAGGCCCCATCTGCAGCCGGTGTGACGTCATCACGTGACGTCATGTCACGTGACCCCACTTCAGGGTCAATGGTGGCCACCGCCGGGCGTCGCGCGAAGGCCCGAAACCTACGTTAATATGCTTCGCATAAAACCGTTCTGCACAGGGCTTAGGAATATATACCTTTAATGAAATCTGTCATTTCCGTGAGGCGGAGTTTATTTCATGTCAGGCCGTGGCTTTATACTGTAAGGTTCCGTGAACGGTGAAGTGACAGGCAGACATCAGGAACGCGAATAGCCAGCCTTTATTCCGTGCTCTGTTATATAGGCCCCGGCCAGCCCGATCGGCGAGGGCAATGATAAGAAGCGCGCCTTGTGCCTAGTGGCACGAGTGACGCAGCTTACGCTGGCCCACGTCTTATCGTAACGCGATACATCTTTTTTCTCTCGAAAAAAAAAAACAAAAAAAAAACTCATTACTTCAGGTGACTTGATTAAAGTTACTGTCGTACTGAAGGCGCTGTGGAGGTCGTCTCTGCCTACTGGATCGTCTCGGGGGAGGAGTGTGCGCTTGTGTTGTAGCCGGAAGAGTGGCGCTCGAAGTTTCAGGAACTGTTGCAGGCGGTGTGGTCCGGTGATCAGCTTCTTCCTCGAGATCGTAGTCAAGTGCCTCCGGATTGAAAGGCTCGCTTGTGGGAAGCAGATGTTGCCGGTTCCGCCTAAGGACCTTGTTTCTTTCGGTTAAGATTTTGTACGACCTTGGGTGCGTTGTGGCGATAACTTTCGCTTTGTGCGACCATATTTTCTTTTTGAATCTGACAGTTTGGCCCTTTTCAAGGGGTGGAAGTGGGCCTCGCGAATGATCAGTCTGAACATGCTTCTGTACTACCGTCTTGGTTTGGTCTTTGAAATCTGGCAAAGTTGACCTCAGCCGTCTTCCTTGTAACAGCTCTCCTGGAGACCGTCCATCTTCTAGAGGAGTGGACCTGTAACTAAGGAGGCCAAGAGAAAAATCATCACCCGCTTCCATTGTTTTCTTCAAAATCCGTTTGATTATCTGTACTCCCTTCTCCGCTAAGCCGTTGGAACGGGGAAAGTGTGGACTAGATGTCACATGACGGAAGTTGTACTTGCTTGCGAAAAGGCGGAAGTCTCGACTGGCGAACTGGGGCCCATTGTCGGTGCACACTTCCATCGGGATTCCATATCTTGCAAATATGGCCCCCAGTTTTGTTATGACTGACGCCGACGATGTGTCGTTGAGCTCCTCGACTTCTGGAAAATTTGAGAGAACATCGTACACAGACAGATAAGATTTTCCCCCGTACTGGAATATGTCAACGCCAACCCTATACCACGGATAGTCTGGTACCGGCCTCATAAGCAATGGTTCCGCAGGTTGGCTGTACGCGTGACGTCTGCACACCGCGCATTTTTTAGTCATAGCAGTGATTTGTGCACTCAAGCCAGGCCAGAACACAAATCTTCGTGCCCTCGCTTTACATTTATTGATGCCCATGTGGCCTTCATGAATGCGTTCCAGCATCTCTTTCCGCATGCTCGCCGGCACTATCACTTTGCTGCCTTTTAGCACGATACCTTTCACTACGGAAAGTTCGCTGGCGAAAGGTTTCAGCTCTCCTTGTACGCGTGTTCCAGCATAAATACTTTCTTTTACTGCGCAAAGGTACGGGTCATTATCAGTGGCGTCCACAAGCCGCTTTAGCGTGGCGTCGCTCACGAAAGCATTCACCGTACTCACAGCATGGATTTCGATGTCACCTTCCCCTGCTGCGTCATCTTCTGTAGTGGCTGTTGCGGCTCGTGACAGCATGTCGGGCAGAAGGAGCAGTTTTCCTGGAACATATTGCATAGTGAAATTGTACTTCAGCAATCGCAAAAAGAACCTTTGAAGCCTTGGTGGCATGTCCCCAATTGATTTTTCAGCGATTGCAAGCAGGGGTCGGTGGTCGGTCTCCAAAATAATATGTCGGCCATAGATGAAGTATTGAAATTTCCGACAGCCAAACGCCACTGCCAAGGCTTCTTTTTCGATTTGCGAGTAACGTTCCTCAACTGAAGTGAGCGTTCGTGACGCGTACGCCACGGGCCGCCAGTTATCGCCATGAAGCTGCAGTAGGGCAGAGCCCAAACCATTCCGTGACGCGTCTGACGCCACTTTTGTTTCTTTGCTAGGGTCGAAGATAGCAAGCAGTGGCTGCTCGCTCAGGCATTTGCAGATTTCTTGCCATTCTTGCGCGTGGTTGGGAGTCCATTCAAAAACTGCGTCATGCTTAATCAAACTGCGCAACTGCGGGGTCTTTAGTGCCAAAGAAGGAATATATTTCGAAAAATAATTTGCCACGCCGAGTAGACGTTGCACTCCCTTCTTATCTGATGGAACAGGTATTTCAGTTATGGATTTGACGAGTGCTTGGTTAGGAGTTATACCCTTTTTCGAAATTATGTCGCCTAAAAATTCGATTTCCTCGACTCCAACCTTACACTTCTCTGCATTTAGTGCGAGGCCGGCCCGCCTCGATAATTCAAATACAGATTTTAAGCGTTGATCGTGCTCCTCCCTTGAGGTTCCCCATACCAGAATGTCATCCACGTAAACGTGCACACCCGGCAGCGACTCGAAGATTTCGCTCAATATCTTCTGAAAGACTTCAGACGCGGAAGAGATGCCAAATGGCAGCCTTAAGAAACGGTACCTCCCAAATGGTGTTGCGAAAGTACAAATGAGCGAAGTCTTATGGTCAAGAGGGATTTGATGGAAGCCAGCTTTTGCGTCTAGACGGCTGAAAACTTTCGCGCCGGCCAACTCTGCTTCTATGTCTTCCCTCCGCGGCATCTCGTAATGTTCTCTCTTTATGCACGCATTAATCTTTCTCGGATCCATGCATAGCCTTAGCTTTCCGTCTTTCTTTTTAACAATGACTAAAGGGCTCACCCAGTCCGTTGGCTCATTGACTTTTGTTATGATGCCAGCTTCTTCCATTCGTTGCAGCTCGTGGCGCAGGGGCTCCCGCAGTGCCAAGGGTACACGCCGAGCGGCTTGAACGGTTGGGACGGAACCTTCACGGAGCACCATCTTGTATTGGCGTTGGACGCACCCGGTGCCTTGAAAAATGTCGCTGTACTCTTCAAGCAGTTTTTCGGAGCTGTTCTTTATCACCGAATCCACTTTTCGGGAAATCAACCCGAGCCGTTCCGCTGCCTGAAGACCAAGAAGCGCCTGACATCCTTTCTTGACCACGAAAAATTTCAAGCTGCAATTTTGTTCGCCGATAGCCACGCGTTGGTTGATAACGCCCAAGTGCTTGATTGTGCATCCACTGTAGGATCGCAGGGTGGAACTGCTGTGCTTGAGCGGTGGCGTAGGCTTGATGTTCTTGTAGACAGAGTAAGGCAATAGGTTTGCTTGCGATCCCGTGTCCACTTTCAACAAAACGGCTGCATTACCAACGTTTGCCTTAACCATCCAGTCCCGTCGACTTGCCACGCTGTCCACGCAGATGTCCAAGATGTCGAAGTCTTCATCATTGTCATCTCTCAATTCACTTACTTGTGCTGGTTTTCGGCAGCGTACGGCGAAGTGATTCTTTCCCTGGCATTTTCTACATGTCTTCCCATAAGCAGGACAGTTGAGTGCCTTGTGTTCTCTGCCACACTTCGAGCACCTTACTTTGTTTTGCAGCCTTGTTCCTTTTTGAGTCTCCTTCACAGGATCGACCTGTTTTTCTTTCTGTCCCCATGATTCGTTCTGAACAGCTGCTGCTTCGAATGCTTTGCAGATTTGTTCCGCTTTGGGCAACGTCAGCTGATTGTCCTGAAGAAGTTTTGCCCTGAGGGTCTCATTATTGATTCCAATTACTATCTGGTCGCGGATCATGGAATCAGTTAACCCTTCAAAATTGCAGTGTCTTGCCTGTTTTTTCACGTCCCGTGAAAACTGCTCAAAGGTTTCTCCTGCATCCTG
This sequence comes from Amblyomma maculatum, assembly GCF_055883805.1. Classification (NCBI taxonomy): domain Eukaryota; kingdom Metazoa; phylum Arthropoda; class Arachnida; order Ixodida; family Ixodidae; genus Amblyomma; species Amblyomma maculatum. The sequence continues at coordinate 45,057,522 of NC_139349.1, read as the reverse complement.
GAATCTTGTCCGGAACAAGTATCGTTCGTACACCTCATTCGTCTGTGCGCCCCAGTAGCTGTCAAACTTTTTTACGACGGTCTTATAGTCCTCTTTGCTTTCGCCCTCGTTGAATGTAAAATTATTAAAGACCTCGATAGCGTCGTCACCGGCTAAAGTTAAGAGCATCGCAGTCTTTGCTGAATCGCTCAACGGACTGTCATGTGGCTTCACTACGGTAAAGTATAGTTCCAGCTTCTGTCTAAAGAGCTGCCAATTCTTGGAAACGTCACCTGTGATGCGAAGTGGGTCTGGGGGTTTCAGAAGCTCCATCCTTGCAGCCTGGCGTCGAAGTCTTCTGTCTGTTCAGGGCGCTGTCGATGACGGGGGACCACTTCTGACACCATGTAAGGTTCCGTGAACGGTGAAGTGACAGGCAGACATCAGGAACGCGAATAGCCAGCCTTTATTCCGTGCTCTGTTATATAGGCCCCGGCCAGCCCGATCGGCGAGGGCAATGATAAGAAGCGCGCCTTGTGCCTAGTGGCACGAGTGACGCAGCTTACGCTGGCCCACGTCTTATCGTAACGCGATACATATACCACTATAAATAATGCACAGATCTGGGAAAATAGTCACGCCTATGTGTACATCTCAGCGGAAATCACTGACAAAAACATGGAATCTTTAGCGTAACTAGGTCGAGTTCGAATAACGACCTTAGCACGTCCCATTTCACTTCGGTTTCAGGTTCTTTTCGAGGCTCGGCTTTCATTATCTAGCAGGCTTCAGACAGTGGTCGACCAAAGAGATGATTTTGGACTTTATTGATGACACACTACCACATTTTGGGGTGATTTAACGCGTCATAACATCGCAAGGGATAGCGGTTTGCTCTGGATCCACTGCGTACGGATAGAAGTTGATGAAGACACTATTCTACTTGCAGAGAAACACGCCTTATGTTCGACAAATGGGGATTCTCGCGCTGCAGGGGAGCATTATATGAAATATGTGACTTGCGTGAACGCAGTCTATAATCGACAAACCTAATCGCCTAATCGACAAACCTCAATGGACCTGGACTTTGATCCATGTGGCTAACTTAAAGCATTCTTGAAACACAGCGCCCTCAGACTAAGTGGATGCTATTGTCACGGCGTTGAGACTTTCGCACCACTGTAATTTAAGCCGAGAGCCTTAGATTTCAATGTTTAAACGATGGGGTGTGAGACGGCAAAATGGAGCATGGTGGAGAAGAGAAACAGCAACCGTGGTGGAGAGATTTGAGAAAGGGGAGAGAGCGTAGCTAGAGGGTTGAGGGAAAAATCAGCGGTGGCGCTGGAGGGCGCTGAAAGACCAAAAGCGGTGCTGGAGAGCAAGAAAGAATGTCAGCGGTGGTGCAGGAGAGCGCCACAGCTAAACAGAAATGGCAACGGTGGCGCCCGTTATGTGTTCTGGAAACAGCGGTAGCCAACTCGCAACGTGCTCTCGGCCGCCGCTTTGTTTACGTCACTGCGGAAGCTCGGGCCTTCATTTGAGATCGCTCTGGGTGACGATGATCCAAGCCCTAGTCGTGTAAGACTGATAAAGTACGCAATAGCGTAACAGGCTAGAGCAGCTAGAAATGCCGCTCGTCGTATCAGGCGTCGGGAATAAGCAGCTAGGGATCAAGCGGCGGCAGTGGCCCGATTAGAGCATCATCATCAATATTATCATCAGCCGGAATATACCCTCTGCAGGGCGAATGGCTCTCTGTATCACTCCAACTAACCCGGCCCAGCGCTAGCTTCATACACGTGACCCTTTGCACAACCTCATCCCCCTTGAGGGCACCGTGATGCCTTACTTCGACGCTGGCTTGATGCCTCTGCAAGACTACAACAGCTGTTCAGCAGAAAGCAGAACTCAATGTTCAGCAGCAGGTTAACAGTATAGGTGCTATTAAGCTTCCGTCTCCACATTCTTAGAAATTTCTTGGCCTTCCTAGCAATTTTATTAACATTGAACAGGAAATGAAGGGTACAAGTTTGTTGATAGTGAAGGCTTTCTGTAGTGGGCAGTAGAGGTAAACTGTTCGCGATTACGCGGGGTTATAAGACACCGAGCGTTTGATTTCATTTTTAAGGTATACGAGGACCAGACAAGGTAATACCTAGGGGTGTGCGAATAGTACTTTTTCCAAACCGAATCGAATATGAATAGTGCACTCTTTCTATCAAATCGAATACGAATAATGTAGCTAAAAAGCGAATCGAATACGAATCGAATAGTGAAAGCAGCGAATCGAATCCGAATCGAATAGTGAAAGCAGCAAATCGAATACGAATCGAATACTCTGCAAGTTATGTTCATATAATTTTTACGTTGGTTACAAAACATTAAAAAGTGTCTGAAATTCAATTTTATTCAAAATGCTGTTGGATATATAGTTCACAACAATGTACAGCTGCGTCAACCTTGACTACAGGCGAGATAAAGTCTAAATATTTAAAAGCAAAAACATTGCACAGAGCCATAAGGAAAATAAAATAGCACTCAGTAAAGTCAAGTGGAGTTGACAGGAGTTAATAAAATTACTAGACGCAACTTGGCTAGAAGTACAGCCTGGCACTACTAGAATGCACAACTAGAAATTGAATTCTGTCAACATGGCATCAGTCAAACAACATCACATCAACTAAGACGAGACTTTCTCAGACTAGTCATCAAAAATTTTAAAAATGCTTGACTAGATTAAGGCTCTAACACTGCGGGGAAATTACGCAGAAAATGCAGATACATGTCTAGATTAATCTGCAGGTTTTATTTGAGCCTTTAATGACTAGGACTGAAACTTGTTGCAACAGTTATGAGAAACGACCATTCAAAAAGATAAAATTTGATATCACAAAAGGTGGAACATTAGAAGTAGTGCACATGCAGTGAAACAAAGCGCATTTCACAAATATTTAAATGAGTGTATGGAACACTGGGCATGTTGCAATGGCAGCACTATACGCAAAAAAAAAAAGTGTTTTAACTATGGGAACCAAATAAAGGCAGTCTTGTGCATCATAATGTAACTAGGGATATTCACCAACAAATGGTTCTGGACTGTACAATTGCACAGCAGGTCTACTGGGAAATGTTATGGAATTTCGACCGCACTGAGTTGCCGTGCAAGAAAACAAGGTGCTCCACACTGTCCGAACAAGGTGCTCCACTGTCCGATGAAAGAGATTCCCGCCGACAAGTTACTGTGTTGGAGCAAGTTGAGAAGAGTCTCTCGCGTGCCACCTGAGTAGTCGGAACGGCAAGGTACTTTCTGGCCATGGTTGCAAGAGTTCCATACTTAATTTTTCCTTCTGTTTGCCACCACTGAAATGGACTGCTATCACGAGGCACCACAGGGGCCTGAAGATAGTTGGACATTTCTTGCATCAAAGAGCAAGGGTTTTCATTGTGTTTTGATGGTACCAAAGTATTAAACACTCCCCAAAAGGATGACTGCTCTCCTCTCCAATCCATCTGCTCCTGTGCAGAAGTTTCTTGCGAGCCCAACTGTGGCAGCCTTGACTCTTCCTGTTCCTGAAGTACTGAATACAAGTGAATGAAATTTTCAGGGAATAAACCTGTAGCGTTACTTCTCGGCAGATTAGAGACGTGTGAACTATGACACGACTACGAGAAGTTGCCTCCGCGACTCGTGATATGTCCAATCTTTAAGAATGTTTCCATGCGAATGGACCGTGTCGCGGCCACGCTGAAGCATGCAGGCTCCCTAAAACGGTGATCTCTGCTTCTCGCGTAGGTTTATTGCGGCAGCAAGCTGTGCCTGCTCGGAGCTGACGCTACCTTCGTGAGAATGGTCGGAGGTAACCGAGACGTTAATTCGTGCCAGTTATTCGAAAAGTATTCGAAAATTATTCGAAAATTTGCGAAGATATTCCAACAGTATCGAATAATTTTTCATTTCCACTATTTGATTCGTTTAACGAACAGAATATTATGATATTTGATTCGATGTTCGAAAATTTCGAATTCCGTGATTCCGAGGATCATTTCGCCGGTAAGCAAATTTTCAAAGAAATTTGCTGTCCTCAGAAGAATATATTGCTTACGACCATGGAAATATAATAGGTAAGCTATTTTCTGATAGCCTTCTGCAAAATAAGCTCAAATTCGTGAACTGTTTTAAGATACGTTACAGAATGATTTTGCAAAGCCCATACAAGTTATATCAGTTAGTATTGTAAGGGTAATCTACTGATTCAATTGGGTGAGAAGTTGTGGATATGTCTTTCCGGAACCAATGTTGGATGATCGCCCTATTTTTCTATTCATAAGACTTAACCTGTACTAATAATTTGGGCTAAGTCGTTTTGAGCAATCACTAATCGTAGAGGTTGAACGATCGTTAGCTGCGTCTGCTACACAGGGTTCTAAATATGGGTACTGCTTTGTCAATCTGCGACGAGCTGAGAAGCGAGCTGTTGCTAACAGAGGACTGAAAAATTAAAGTAAGCCATTTTGAATGCCATTGGGGGCATACATATGGAAAGACATTTGAATCCCATGAGGTCCCATGAGGTGTCGGGGTTAAGTGCTGCTTGTTCCGTCATTACTAAAATATTTATCGGCGGCCTATTCAGAAGGGAGGATATACTATATGAACACCTGTCGCCAGTGCTCTATAGGCTGTAGAAAAAAAGTGCTTAAATGCTGTTGCAATTGGTTCATGGTATATAATAACAGCTAACAACAATCTAGACGATTAGAGCAGAAACCTTTATTTTATGTTTTTTTTTTTTTTTGTTTTGCTGCGGCATGTAGTAAAGTGCTTAAAGGAATACTGAAAAGTCTTTTTTTTTTTTTTCCACGCAGTCCTCAATTATTTCCTACTCGTAGTGCCTGCAGCTAAAACTATTATGCCGACGGCTTTTCGCCTGGAGGAGCTGTATAAATTATCGCTTAAAACCCAAGTATTTCACAGTTTGCCTAAATATACAGTGGTTTTAAAGGCCCAAACTAAACTTAATCTACCGTTACTAAACTGAACAGCAAAGGCAAAAAGCTGAAATCAGCACAAAGTCTGGTCGACCAGCCTAGTGAATTAAACATTTGTCGCTGTCAACGGTTTCTCGAGTTAGCATCGCAGAACATGCAGAAATATAAATACTAATTGCCGCCTGCCCTTTGTTGCTTGAGGACTGGCGCTGGCTTAGTGTCTACTGTACAGGAAAGTATTAATTTCTCTCAGTCTCTTAGTACTATTTTACATATTCCCTAAAGCTAAGCACAGTAACTTCTCTATTAAAAAAAGAAAGAAAGAGAAAGAGAGGGGGGCGCACCTACCAGGCCCTGCTCTGCCTAGTGAGGCCTGCATTAACTTCAGCTCAAATAATTAGACTTGTAGATAAGGTTTAAGCAGGCGCATATTGTCGAATTATTTCTTCCTATACATAGTTCGACGCTGACCAGGACTGTAGCCGCAGTTTTGTTTTAAGCTCAAGGCGAATTGTGCTTAATGTGATATGCTGCGGTATTATATACACCAAGTTTAAGAACATTTCTGCTTCGTGTCAAGTACGGTTGGTAAACTAAGATATAGGACCTTGCATTCTTTTAAAGTGGACACATGAGTGGAAGTCCGAGATAATAGCTTTTATTTTTATTACTTTATGCGGCGTTCACTGTCATCCTACGACCATGGTGGGAAAGAAAAAATATGCTTGGCTGGGGCACTATTTTTTTCTTTTCTTTTCCTTTTGCCTTCCGGTGCCTCTGCTTGACCCAAGACAACTTGTTTTTCCTTTTTGGCATCTTTAATTTTTCTTTTTCAAGTGTGGTACATAAGCATATCCTGTAGGTCTTATTTATGATATTCACTCTTTCGCTAGCATAGTTTCTGAGCTCAACGAATAAACGCATTTGTGATGATCAGATACAAAACGTTTTGCACATATACACAAAACTGCTCAAGGATAGGCATCAGCACATTTGTTAGGGCGGCCTAACCGCATTCATTCAGGTCGGGCTCACTCGGACACAGTAAGTCTACCTTCGCTGGAAAGCTCGTACCAATATTACCTGCCACCGTGTAATAAGTTAAAGCGAAGGTACCATGACATCCCCGCCTACTTTGATGCTTATTGAAGATTAGGAAATAAATTCGTTATGGTTGTGCAGATGATTGCTCGACTGCATAATAAAAAAGCCTCTATTAGAAGACAATCCTTTTTTTCATATTTAAACGCTCATACTTCAATTTTAATGTGTACTGTTTTGCCTAGTATGTTCTAAATACAACTAAACGAGCAACAAATTTACTTTTACCGCAACAACGGAGAACATCCATTATAATTGGACCCTATTTTTACGCTCTAGTTCAGCTTTGCTTTACCTCGCTCCTTATTTAGCGAGAATTCGTAGCGCATCTTCTTGTCATGCAGAGCACACACCACTATGACATGCTTTGCGTGGCTCGCCTTCAACGTTTTAGGAGAAGTCAGGGATGCTAGTTGCAGTCAATAAATTGGTGTCGGCCGATTAATGTGAGTGTGTCATGCCACGTTCATATGCTTTTCTGCTTTGGGTTGAGAGATATGTTCGGCTACTTTTCCTGTTCCCCCTCGGTCGAAAGACGTAGTCGTTACCGAGCAAGCGACTGCTTCTGTGCTCTTGGGTCACGCCCTCACTCATAACGCATCTTGCAAATCTCTCGCCGACACCGCAATGGGTGATAAATACCACTGGCTACAAATTTCACTGCTGCACGAGTTACTGAAAAGTTAATCATTACCAGCCAATCTTAAAGAGCTGCGATTGATGTATAATAATGTGTAGTTCGCTACTTCCCCTGTGGTTTTCTGGTTTGAGTCGTTGTCATCCGCCTACTCACCCCCGCAATAGTAAGAAGTACTGCCCTTAGCCTGCACTTAACCTTGGACTGCGCCAGCTGCTGCCATATTATTCCCGCAAACTACCTATTCTCGTCCTCCAACTTGAGATTCTGAAGAGCCCTGCTATGCTTCCATTTTTTTCTAAACCACGCATCTACCCTGAATGACCCTTAACGACCATCGGCTACCTTGCAGTCACAATAGATGTCCAACGCTTGTTTATTACATTTTATTTATTTCGGTAAGAATTCCGATAATTAAGTCTTGATTACGCCTTTATTATTCTCTCGTTCAGTCATCTCATGTGACATTTCATTTCTCCTTTGCTTTTGCATAGCTCCCCTCCTTTATCTCCAATTTACTTTCAAACATTTTCCTCAGCCTTCAAGTTATTCATCGCGGGCAAAGAGTCATGCCTGTGTAAAATAATAGATTTTCCGCTGCTTTAGGCCCAATCAGAATGTCTGCAGGTGTGCTATTTTTTTTTTATGTAGAACTACATTTCTTTTTGCATATGGAGCCGTTTATTCGGCCTCGTATCTTCTTTGATTTTAAAAACATGTTAACCTTGATTTGCCGTGAGTACAAAAAACATCTTAATCCTCTCACTGGTTCCGAGTGGGCGCTGCTTTTTGCCTACAAGTGTGGTTTGATTATGCCAGAATAAAAGAAAAATAATCTGTTTACTTGCTTTGGATACTTTTCGATAATAAATATTGAAAAATTCTTCAAGTAGCCCACACCACACACTTTTTTTTACCTTGTTTTTTACCTTAATTCTCTTGACTGCAATAAGGTAATCAAAATATAGTTTTTTTTTTTATTTCTAAACACCGAAAAAAGTGCCCTCGAAACATCCACTTCTGTCGATGCATTTCGGTATTTATTTTGCTATGTGCACGTCAGTAATGTAATTGCAGCTCTGCCTCATGGCGACGCTCCCTGAAATGCTAGGCAGATGAGACCATTAGCTGCCATTGGGGAATGGTCAGGCCCCTCAGACAAAGGTTGCTAAGGTGGGGGAATAAAAGCTCGGATGCTTTTTCCAGACCTTGGGAATGTCTTGTGATGGATTGATATTCTTGACGTAGCTATCACTAATGATAGGCCGTAGATGTTCGCACACACAAAACAATACGCACGTAATATGTTGTTTTCCGGAGACACGAACGAGTGTTGCACAACGAGTAGGCAATAACAAAACTTTTTCGTGACATGACTAATGGATGACGCCATTTCTCAGGACGCTGTGCCGCTTAGCAGAGTCTTTTCGGCCGGAAGTCAGCGAGCAGCTTTCCTAGTACAGCTGTCTATTCCATTTCGCAATGCCAGTGTCAGCAAAAATTATGCTTATTGCTTTAGGTTGCGAAATATTGCTCATGTTTTTGTCTTGAATCTTATTACACTGGAGATTCTATATATGGATGACCATGCAGTTGCCGGAGTTAAAATTCTTTTTGTCCTGAACTATGTAATCTAAAGTTCAAAAAAAGAAAACCTGCTGTTCGTGTAGTGGGTACTAAAAGTCGGTCTTTCTAGATATAAGAAAGATTCAGTTAAGTTCAGTTCAGTTCCATTTTTATTCTTTAAAGGCTTTTACATCAAGTGGTGTTACATAAGGGGTGGAATATACTTGAAGCGTTAATAACAGCGATTATTTAACATTCACGGTGATCGGTTACACGTTGTTAAAAAGACGATGACCATGCGGTGGCTACGATGTCATAGTTAAGGCAGTTTCAGTGTGTAGCTTCTCGAGAATAGAGGAAAGAAGAAAAGGTGGTAGCGTGTGATTGCGGACGCGCAACTTGAAGTGGATGACTACTGCAGTGAGATATGCACGCGCCAGCTTTGAACAAACTTTTGAAAAAGAGCAAGGCGTGCAATGCGACAATAAAGAAAAAAGAGTGGATACCGGGTTTCGCAAAATCAAAGAGAAGGCGTAGTATAGTGCAGCTGAATGTAAGGAAGTAAATCAAAGAGGGCAGTAGAAAGTTTCGGCCTATAACAGAGCGCTCAATGTTACACGCGTTTTAAGTCGAAAGCCTTCCTGGGCTCATGGACTGTGGAAGTGTCCACAGGAAGTTCACGCACGAACCGTCAAGTTTTCTTAATTCTCGACCGGGGATCGAGACACTATTCTTTTGTTGTCCAACCGAGCGTGCAGACTACTAGACCACGCCGGGCCTCGTGAGCAACAAATCGTAATTCTTGTCAAGCGCTACTACAATAATGGCGTTGACGACGACGACGCAGACAGTGAAAATGGTAATGATGACCATAGCGATGAAAATTATGGTGTATTTAGTTGATAATGTTGATAGTATCGATTGTGATGATTATATTAGGGATGAAAATGATGACGGAGTTAGTGAAAAAAGTCCTGTGTAGCGGATTTCACAATTTTGCTCTTAAGCAGACTTAAGCGCACTTCGACTACTGTTCCCAAGGACGTGGGATCGAATCCCGGCCTCGGCGGCCGCTTTTCAGTGGACGCGACAAGCAAGGCGCCTGTGTGCTGTGCGATGTCACTGCACGTTATAGAACCCCAGGTGGTCAAAATTTTCGGAGTCCTCCCCTACGGCGTCTCTCACAGTCTGAGTCGTTTTAGGATGATAAACAACACAAACCAACCAGACTTAAGCGCAGTCCTGTAATATTTAACGAAGCATCAGGGCTCTCCTTCCCGGCAGCCCTAAAATCCTAATTGATCAGAAATGTTTGATACCACATGTGGAACAGGGACCAGCCGGAGTAAAACGTTATCGAAGCCTTACAAAACTTGAGATTATAAGTTCTCAACATGCCTCCAACGTCAATAGAGAGATTTAGCTTACCGTGATCCGCGATCCGCCACTGTGACTCTCTACCGCGCGTGGGCGGGGCTCTCAAGCTGATTGGTCCCGACGCGGCAAGTATGTGTGCCGACATCCAGTATGTGGCGCCATCTATCGGCGTCAAGGGGGGTATGGGCGTGTGCAGTGGAACGCGCGGTGGCGGATCACGGTAGCGGATCGCGGATCACGGAAAGCTAAAACTCTCTATTAAGAGAAGTGTAGGAACTAAAGGAATTGCGCTAAAATGAAAATTTGTGTGGCATGGAGAATCCAACGCATAGGGCTACATGGATACAGAATCACATGCGCTAACCTTAGGCCACCACATACAGGCTCGCACAGCTTTGTGAAAACGGGACTGGGGCTACATATCCAAGTAGCACGGTCTTTTGAATACTCCGGTAGATTAAACTATTTTTGTATTGACAGCTTTGCCGCCATTGAAATGCAAGACCGACCAGCCTGCCTTGTCTTTAATAAGCTGGTGCCAACTCCTTTCCTCACCCTTACTAACTGCAGAAGAATCTGCACACCACCCATACCCTCACGTCCACCGTGTAGATGCTACCCCACCGACGAAGGCTTCACAGCACTGGAACTAAAAGGGGCCTCTAAACCAAATTCAAAGATTCAAGATCTATTTGTTCATAATACAAGCGAAATTAACAAGCCGTATTGGTAAGGAAGGGTTTTTTTCCCAACATTGTATGATCTCCTGTGCATTTAAAGCTATGTATATAAATCTTTTGAAGTGCTGGCGCTGCGAATACCCTTGGCTGTTCACAATGACGATATATGCTATTACGGCGAGAAAGTGGTGGTATTCGTGCCACATGAGCAATAAAAGTATATCCTTAAGGGTGTCAAGTTGGCCAAGCAGAAACTGAACATTAAACCATTTGGTAGCAAGTCAAATATCCTACCTCGCGCACATGGACACAAAGTAACTTTCTGTATACTGATGCCATGCACCAGCGTAAGTAATATAAGGCATTCCTAAAAATAAGCAATGTTTTCTCCTGACAACAATCGGTTTACCTAAGCAGTTGGAAATACATGTTATTCCAAAGATGGTATGAATAGCAGTGGGAAAGGTACGTTACTGCAGAGGTGAAATATATATTGTTCTACACGCGAACTAACGCATGACCACGTCAGCTGCCATGCCTCCTCAGCGCATACAAGTCAGCTGCTTCAAACAATACTAGCACATGTTCGCTCCTCTCGCCCCCACCCCAGGCGCTGTGAACTCTAGCGACACACGAGCCCTACAGCGCTGCCGACCAGGACGCATTCATCTACGAGCAGTGCGACCACGCAAACAGGAGCGCTTTTTTTCACGCCGTTTCTCATATCTCTTTTACTACTCTCTTGTTATAAAAGTAGTCTTGACCCAGGAAACATGTAGACAGGCCTCTAGGTTATGGGATCCCCCGACTGACCAAAGCAAATATTATAGGTAAATATTTAATTACCCAATTGTCTCTGGAACTAATTAGGAATAGGAATCAGGACCGGAAGACCATTTTGTGTATATATTGAGCTGAAGGGAAAATTTCCTTGTTCAGACAAATCAATGTCCAGCAGGTCACATGGCGCTGCCCGCAGTCTGCTTCTGGAATTTTGGAGCGAATAGTTATAAGCCCTAAACACCAAAAAAAAATCCAGCATTCCATGTTTTAGTGATTTCTCATTGATAAGTTGAAATAGAAGCACCTACTTTCATAAACCCATTGTACTCATTCAATGGCGAAATGTGACAAAAAATAAAAAATAAGGGTTTAGCATAGTAATGATTAGTTTCGCAAGCTTTTCCGAAAGTACATATATTTCGCTGTCATCAACATTTATTTAGTACTGAACGTTAGCGCGCAATTTCATTTTTATTCATTTCCCTCTTTCGCTTTCTTCGTTTTATATTTCAGCTTAGCGCCACAAATTCCCAGTTAAATCAAGGATTTTAGTTTCTAAGTGTTCTATTTCATTATAGGACAATCTAATGTAGTAATTACGCAACTACATTTTTAAACTGTTCCCATAAAGTGCTGGCCTTATTCCTTGATGAAAGAATCCACAATCGTTTCCAAGAAGTAAAAACGCCCTGACATCATCTGCTTCGAAAAAATCAATACAATAATGACTTTTTAACATTTTGGTGGTATAAGCTCTTTTCAGGGAACTGAAGGTAAGATCACGATCAAAAATATTTTTTTTTATGGGAACATCATATTCAGTTATCATCATATTTTGCTCCTAGTTAAGATTGAATATGCAACTGCTTTAATCCTTGTTCCTCGTTTGACTATTTGTGTGACGCCAATATTAAGGGCAATGTACACATAGCGTCAGAATGTTTAGTACCTTCTTGTCTGCACCGAGTGACTCCCAAATTATATTCAGCAAATGTCTGGGAGGACAGATCTAATGCTCGTCGGCGTGTGAAGCCTACATTTTGCTTCATAATATCAGTCATCAACCACATCAATGCAGCGTCATCTTTTTCACAGTTATCAATAAACGTTTAGGTTATAGCCTGACGAGATTAGATATTAACATCTAATTAAACTCGTAAAACTAAATGTGATGTACGTGCGCTACGACCGTCAGTAGTATAACTTTGTATATGTGTTTCGTTAATGTGGAAGATGCTGCTTCAGGCATTAATTAAGTCTTAGGTTAAGCTTAAACCATGAGTATTCCTGAGGCGGAGGAAGTTGGAACACGTGAGCCTATGCAACTCACCCTAAGTCGCAGTTTGGAGTAATTAAAGGCTTCCTTTAGATGCGAGTATTATTCTAATTTCGATTCTTGCTATATCCGAGTATTTTCTGTCTGCCGTCACACCCCTACAACACGCAAGAGGAAATTTTTGTCCCTCTATTCTGCCCCCCGTCTGCCCTGGTTGGTAGCTCTTCTGTTAGTTTACCGGGGGAGAGGGGTAACACTTGTTACTCGGAGGCTTCAACCTCACACAGTATGGCGCTTTCTTTAGCGAGGCATTTCAATTTAAGTGCGCATTTCAGTGCACAACCACTTTCCTTCTCGCTTGGGTTCAGGTTTTCGGATCCATTGTGTCCTGATAGAAGTTTATGATAGTGATCAGCACTATAATTTAAGAAGTATTCCCGGCACAAAAGCATGCACACACATGCATCAAGTGAAGGCAGCCAGACAGAAGCTCTTACTCAGCATATAGCCTCACACTAAAGCATACTTCTCTCTGATCCGACTTCGATGAATTTGGTGGTTGTGCCCCCCATCAAAACAGAGACTTTAATGACCCTGGTGTTTTTGCGTGGCCATCTCTCATGCGGCTCTTCCAGAAACTCATGACCACCAAAAATATCCTAAGTATGGAACCTCAGGATATTGCATGAAGTATTCTAAACTTCTATATTGACCCTAAAATAGTTAGAGGTTCTATAAAGAGTGGCTACCTTCACACAAATTTGATTTTGCAGGATTACAATACGCTGGAACGATTGATTGTATAAACTGAGAAGACCGTTTCGGGGGGTACTTATATTCCGCTGACTCGTGCTGCAAAACAAACTCTGTTGCGGAACAAACCGTGCTGCGTAACTGATTATGAAAAACATGGCTATGCTAATCCTTCGCGAAGCAAATATGTAGGCAACTAATCAGCACCTGTTATCCTTTTTTGCCAGATATTACCTGTACTGAGGGCAACGAATCAGGCTATAGATTTGTGAGAGAACTCCTTAAACTTGCGCCGTGTGTTTCAGTTCACCGTTCAGCAGTGCTAGGCGCGGCCGATATGTTTTCTATGTTTTCTCCGTCTTCTGTCTCGTTACATTCAGGATTCAGGTAAATAAATGTTTGCTTAAATCACGTCAGAAATACTTGCAGTCCCTATGTACATTTCGCTGTACTTTCCGAGGGTAAAACGAACATGTGGTGAGTGATTGCTTGGCCTGTCAGATCAGACCGCCTGCCTGACGTGTCCTCAGCTCATCTGTCTCAAACAGTGCTACTCGGTGTCGAAGAAATCTAACTTTTTCCCATAAAATAAATATTGCATTCATCTGGGGAGGTTTGATGAAGCGTCTGCGTTCATTGGAGACATCTAATAAATAAGGATAGCAAAAACAAGCTTAACTTGTTTTCGTGGTGTGCTAGGCCACTGTCAGCCTGCTTTAAACTCAACCTCGAAGTGTTATGAAAGTGCGCAGTTTTGTTGTGAATGCTTCAGTGCATTCACTTTCTAATATTTACCATTACGTTGGGAAACCTTGAAAATATTTCCTAGTTACAAGCATTTAACCAAATATCTTGCAAACTGAGATGAAAGAAAACTTTAGTGTGACTTAGTACGAGCGTGTGGTGTAGACATGCTCAAAGTTCACACACCGTGATAAACGCACGAATACAAGATACGTGCATTATTTTTTTCTGTCTTGCTGGCTGAAATTCTCTGGCTCTTAAAAGTTATTTCAAGTCTTGTGCGTAAGGTAATCAAATGGAACTGAAGTTCCCGAGGTTACCCTTCAAGCGATGTTAGTTTAAAGGCAAACATTGTCATTCAGACAAACAGACATAGACGTTATTCAAGAAAAAAAGGTGTCAGTGAAAGAAGCACTCTAGGAAAGTCCCGTTTACACGAGACCCACAGTGAAACCATGGCAGGGGTTCGGCTGGGCATGCAAAAAAAAAAAAGCAAGCAAACAAACAACTAAACGAAGCAAGGAAAAGAGCAGACTTGCTTTAACTTCGCCGCTCACATAGCAGGCAGCAGATTCCGCTTTCGAATACGCAATGGGACTCTTTTCCGTATATAAATAGGCTCTGTGCAAACTTTATCATGCATCCCCTCGTACCTAAGGACGCTTCTCGTATTGCAGGCTTTTACATCCAACCCGCGCACCGCTTGACGACCGCTTAAGTGTCAGGCATTCCTGATGCCACATTTCTGCGAACCGACCTAAGGTGCCGTCGTGCAGTGCAGAAAATACGACGAAGTGAGCCTGCAGTTTTTCGAAGCCGCTGAAACAACATGAACGGAGAAGAAACAGACAGGGGCAAGCGCTTCTCCGTCCATGTTATTTTAGCGCTTTCAAAAAATGTCAAACCTGCCCTAACTACCCCTATCCGCCACCCTTCTGAACCTGCAATGTATAAAGTTCTTTTGTTTCGTCCAATACGCAAGTGTGGTTTCGAGAAACCAAGCAGCATGGGAAAATCGACACACCAGAAATCATTCTGAAGCACGGGAGTTTTGGGATATAGATTTCCTAATCTCGAGCAGACAATGCAAAAGAAAGCAGGATGAAAAAAGATGCCACTTGCTATCCCACGTTTAGAAGTTGTTTTGGTAGCGTCTAATATAGTTGAGCAAAAAAAATTATAAAAAAAAACTCGCTCTCAAAAGCACTATACAGCCCTTAATACTCAGCGAATACGTCAAGAAAAGCAAATAATCCGTCATTAACCACGAAGACATTTTGCACTAGACAGCTCTTAGTTTGTGTAGACTCATTAAATCCTGAAGCATAACTGTTCCCACGTTGATCAATTACCATGACATAACAGAAGTAGATACCTCAGCGAAATCATCGAAAGTTTGAATTTTACTACTCAGCAGGAAGCCCAGCTTAGCGATCGGAATGAATTCCTTCGGAAGAAATGTGATACAGCTCAAACAATTGTAGTGAACTTGAAATAGCCGGATAAAACTGAAAATTTGATTCAGAATATCATCTCTACTTTTTGCTCTCACACCTGAGTTAAGACCATAACCTACACATTAAACACTCGTAAGCTTCCTGCCAGTTCTTTCCATTCCAGAAATAGAATATGAGCGTTCAAATACTTGCAAAACTTATTTCACATAAGTTCGTTTTTTTTAATAAGTGTTTCTTAAATTGAACGAAGGTGGCGAAGCCTTGAAATGCCCTACAATTCGGCGTCATGAGCGCATTGGCTGTTCCCATTATATTGGGTACAAGATCTGATTCCATGTTCTCGTCGATTACTATAAATCAGCGGGGATGCAATTTAAGAACATGGGACCAGTGAGTGGACGCGGCATGAAACCTTTGGATATTGACGCTGTTTATTGTAGGCGTTCTCTTTGCAGTTTCACATAGCCGAAAGCTCACATTTACATCACAGGATACCTTATTCATAGTGACCCGAAATTGATTCTTGTTACCAGCTGTGTCCACTTCGCTGTTAGGTTTGTCCACTTCGAACTGTGGTGCTAGAAGAGAAGCTTAAAAATGGTATGAATATCTCTCATTGGCACTAGTATGCGCAATTTCTTCTTCCTATCGGTACACACAAATTTTTGTAGTATCTAACCTGTATTTACTCCGAAATATTTTCACGATGCATCCGTTAAGTGCTACGACGAAGCCCTCTACGAGATTTGACCGAGGCCGTGTTCTGCTTCCACCCTGACAGGAACATTTCTGCGTCTTTCGCATTGTAAACGTATATAGCAGATGCTGGTAAAATATTAGGCCGGGGTAGTGTAGGGCTGATTGCTTAGCTCAGGCGTGGACGGAAGCATCTGGGAAAGCTCGGGAATGAACTACCCACAAATTCTTCATCAGAGGCGGGCAAAACTTCAAAAGCTATAGTGCATTATAAATTTTAAGATAACACTACACCTCGTGCCAATTTCCTTTTCACGCAAAGCAGTATGCCGGCGAAAGCCTTCTTGTTCATATGCTGCTTTGCATATCTCTATTCTCACTATAAATCAGCATGTCGGCTCATACCACTTTTACAAAGCTATTCTCATCCTAAGCTCAGAAGCGTCCTGATCACACGGCCAGTTATAGCTTTAAATAGACATTTGCTGCTACAACACCTATATCTTTCCTCCTCTTGTGCAGGATATCGCAAAGCGCAAAGCCACAAGTTCGACGTGTTAACGAAGCTTGCATCATTAAATGGAGCTATAATATTGTCACGGCTACTTATTGAGCGAATTTCCCTGATCCGCCCGTGATTCTACGGCGGTCTACATATATGCCTCATACCTTGTATCTACGTTTCCCGATCTGATTATACATCAATGTCTGTCCGGCATTTGTCGGGTCTTTCCCATTCACACCACTCAAAAAGTCGCTGTTCCGTGGGACAGTGCCCAGTTCTAATTCCTTTCTTCCTAAAACATGCCGTGATTGGAACCGTCTTTTCCAGGCAGTTGTATCATAGACCCTGTGCATTTTAGAGCGAAATTAATCGCTCGGCTTTCATCTGGCTGATTGCAAATTGTTGATCTCTTACTTATCATATTTCTCTGGTCTATTGCTGGTTTGGTTTGGTTTGGTTTAGTCTGTGGGGTTTAACGTCCCAAAGCGACTAAGGTTATGAGAGACGCTGTAGTGGAGGACTCTAGGAATTTGACCACCTGGAATTCTTTAACGTGCACTGACATCGCACAGCACACGGGCCCTTGCTTTTCGTCCCAATCGAAAAGCGGCCTGGTGTATTTCTTTTGTTTTCTTGTTTGCTTTATTGACTCCTGTATTAAGTTTTATGTCGAGCTACTTTCAACAGCCTTCTCGTGAATAATGCTTCCTCTTGTACTTGTATTTGTTTTGTTTCTTAGCAACCCCCCCCCCTCCCCCTTCTTCTGTAATGCTAAAGCCCTGAGGATAAAACAAATGAAATTGAATTCCTCCTCTCTGCCGTCGTCTCCATCGACTAGCGGTACTCGGATCGCTCCACTTTTAGGCTGAAAAGATTGGATTAATCAGCGAGCGCGAGAAAAGATGAAAGTGCGTCTAATCACGCACTTCAGGAATCTTGAAATTAAATTTTAAAAAAGCCTTACTTTCACGGTTGAGGGGATGAATGCCGCTTGCAATCACGATATGCTAGCCGGCATCCAGTTCTAGGCTTGTAGCTTTAGACAAATACAATGCTGATGAGCGCTCAGTCACCAGCGGCTGCGGAACAACTGACCACGGCGGCGGTCAGACCTGTGACGCAGCAGGGGGTGCTAAGAAAGCCTGGCTCCGCTACACAGGCCGCCATTGGAAACTGACCCTAGCAACGTTTAATGCTAGAACCCTAGCTACTGAAGCTAGTTTAGCAGTGCTGCTAGAGGAACTAGAGGGCATGAAATGGGATGTCATAGGGCTTAGTGAGGTTAGGAGGCCGAATGAGGCATATACTGTACTGAAGGATGGGCATGTACTGTGTTATCGAGGTTTACCAGAGAGGCGACAACTAGGAGTAGGTTTCCTTGTCAATAAGTATATAGCGGGTAATATAGATGAATTCTATAGTATTAATGAGAGGGTTGCAGGCATCGTAATTAGGCTTAATAAGCGGTATAAAGTGAAGGTTGTACAGGCCTATGCACCTACATGTAGTTATGATGACCAGGCAGTTGAAAGCTTCTACGAAGATGTAGAATCGGCAATGCGAAAAGTAAAGACGCAGTATACTGTACTAATGGGCGACTTCAGTGCCAAGGTGGGGAAAAAACAGGCAGGAGACAAGGCAGTAGGTGACTATGGCATTGGTTCTATAGGAATAGCAGGGGGGAGTTACTAGTTGAGTTTGCAGAGCGCAATAACTTACGAATCATGAATACCTTCTTCAGCAAACGGAAGAACCGGAAATGAACATGGAAAAGTCCTAACGGAGAGGCTAAAAATGAAATCGATTTCATAATGTGTTCAACCCCGCCATTGTGCAGGATGTAGAGGTAATCGGGAAAGTTCGATGTAGTGACCACAGGATGGTGAGGTCCCGAATTAGCCTAAATCTGAAGAAGGAACGCAATAGATTAGTAAGAAAGAAACCCATCAACGAATTAGCTGTGAGGGGGAGGGCAGAAGAGTTTAGGATCTCGCTACAGAATAGGTATTCAGCTCTAACTGAGGATGGCGACATTACCCTAGAGGCAAGGAACAATAATTTCAGAGATATCATTACTGAGTGCGCGGTAGAAGTAGGCGGTAGGATAGTTAGAGAGGATACCTGTAAGCTATCTAAGGAGACGAAAGATTTGATTGAGAAACGGCAGAGTATGAAAGCTTCCAATCCAACAGACCAGATCGAATTGGCTGAGATATCAAAGCTAATCAATAAGCGCAAGGTGGCCGATATAAGGAAGTATAACATGGAGAAAATTGACATTGCTGTAAAGAATTGGGGAAACCTTAAAGCGGTAAAGAAGAAATTGGGCATAGGCAAAAACCAGATGTATGCGATAAGGGACAAGGCGGGCAACGTCATCACTAATATGGACAAGATAGTCAAAGTAGCCGAGGAGTTCTATACAGATCTCTACAGTAGCCAAAGTAGTCAGGACCGTAATGAGATTGGCGGTAGGGAAAAACAGTCAGACGTTCCACCAGTGACGATCGACGAGGTCAAGAAAGCACTAGAAACTATCAAAAGGGGGAAATCAGCTGGAGAGGATCAGATAACTACAGATTTGCTGAAGGACGGGGGGGGGGATATCGTGCTAGAAAAACTGGCCACCCTGTATACGCAGTGCCTGGTGTCATCGACGGAACCGGAAGCATGGAAGAATGCAAACATTATCCTCATTCACAAGAAAGGGGACTCTAAGGACCTTAAAAATTACAGACCAATCAGCTTACTGTCTGTTACGTATAAGCTATTTACTAAGGTAATCGCTAATAGAATCAGGACAACCTTAGACTGCAATCAAGCAAAGGATCAAGCAGGGTTTCGGAAGCGGTACTCTACCATCGATCATATCCATACCCTCAATCAGGTGATAGAAAAATGCTCGGAATAAAACCAGCCCTTATACATAGCATTCATTGATTACGAAAAAGCATTTGACTCAGTTGAAACCTCGGCGGTGATGCAGGCATTGCGAAATCAGGGGGTAGACGAGCCGTACGTGAAAGTGCTGGAAGATATATATAGTGGCTGCACAGCAACCATAGTTCTACATAAAGAAAGCAACAAAATTCCCATAAAGAAAGGTGTTAAGCAAGGAGACACAAACTCCCCAGTACTATTCACAGCTTGTTTAGAGGAAGTATTCAGAGACTTGGAATGGGAGCAGTTAGAGATAAGGGTAGATGGAGAATACCTCAGTAATCTGCGATTTGTTGATGACATTGCCTTGCTGAGCAACTCGGGGGATGAACGGGGGATATTTCGTAGGATTGCGTGACGTCACGCGACTGCGCGACATGTCCCATATGGCAAGAGCTGATAATTCAGTCTAATTAGCTCAGAGTCGAGGATGGCGGAAGCTAGACTCCAACAGCTTTGCCTTCCGTGTCCGACATTTTATTCCTAGGCCACGCAGGTTCGTCTTACGCCTTTGTTAACGGAGTTATATATTTATGTGAGGTGGTCTCTCAGATAATTAGGTAGATAACGACTGCAAGCTAAATATTATGTGAGAAATAAAGAGTCACAGATTATAGAAGTGGTTAAGTAAATGATAAAATACATGTGCACAAAAGTGCATCGGCATGATGAGCCACAGACGCGAGCTGGTTAAGTTCTCCAGCTATACCCTTCAAACGTAGCATATGTGTACTCCTTCAATTTCTTCTCAAAACATCGGCATCCATTATCTGATGTACTGATTTTACTATGAATTCAACTATGAAAGTTACTCAGATTGCAGCACAGATCTGCCAAGACGCCACCATTCCAGTGGCGAGGGGCTCCCAAGGTCACAAGGACTATCATGCATAGAGGTACGAACGGGATTGGGTCGGCCTGAAAGCCAGTACCCAGCCCAGCTCGCGGGCCGGGCTCGGGCCACTCGGAAGCACTCTGTGTCGGGGTCGGGTCGGACACAAGCCGGGGTATATTTGTCTCGGATAGGCCGGGCCGGCCGCACCGACCCAAGTACGCGCCAATTTTGCGAAAGCGCGAATATGCACGCAGGTAATGCAGCGGTCTTGTGTCACCGGCGCCGTAAATAGCACACGGTGAGCGAGACTAACTCATCGAGTACTTGGACACAGAATGAATCTCTGGCTCATAGTTTAACAAGCGCGCTTTTGGAGAAGCAATCGAGCCTTGTACCCAAACATGTTTATTCTTCCTTGGTGCCAGTAAACAGAAGGCAACATAACAAGAAGTATACAAGATTGCGCCGGACTAACTGACCTTTTTTGGAAAACAGGCCGCGCAAGATACTAAACGACGCATGAGCACTGAATGCGCAAATAACATACTTTGCGAGTCATAAGAGTACTGCAGAAACGTTCATACTTACCTGGCACACAAAACGTAATAACACTTTTTTTTTCAACCCTTCCTCTATAGTCCGTCTTCAAGAAATGCCTAGGGCGGAAGAGAATATCAACTGCACATTGGATGCACAATTACACATACCAACAACTTCGGGACTCGTAGTTTAAATGATCTCCTGATTGTGTGGCATGTTATATATGGGTCAAACTGGCAGATGAGTGAATGTACGTGCGCAAGAACGCAAATATTACCTGAAAAATGTGCCATAACAAAATCAGCTCTTCCATCACTGCTGAAGATCCAAAAACTGTTCTAGATTCTGAAAAAAATTTAACCAATAGGAAGAGGAGAGAGAAGAGAAGAAATGGAGCATCTGAGAGCCTATTAGATTAGGATGCAAATCCGTAACACGTGTTTCACTGAATAGTCATTTACATTCTTTTAAAGGAGTTTGGATTGTTCAGCAACAAAGTGAACACACATGTTGCAAAGAACTATATATAGTATGTTCGCCCATAGATATCTTGTGTACTGCTCTTTGTGAAGCTGTTTTCTTATCCTAAAAGGGCTATTTAAAACTTAATGGCCGGCTTAATTGAAACACCTGGTACACAACATGGCTAATTCATTATAGGGACATGTGGCGAAGCGGGCTGTCGCGTGTACTTCTGTATCATTTGTATACGGTATTATCGTGGTTTTGTAATTGACCCTTTTACAACTGCTGCCCCAGCTCGAATAGCGCCGCTAATGTATTTTGACAACGCACATGCTTATGACACTCTTCCAGAGCGAAGAGTTTGGTTGATCTTTTGAATCCAATCAAGGTTCCTTTCAAGCGAACTTCATTTCAACGAATTCCGAGGAAATCCTGTTGACAAGCTAACTGAACCAGCAAGCTGGATTGCCCTGAATGGTTCCGAGGAACACCTTTTTTATGATCCTAATGACCTCGTTTCAGCGCGGGCGTTTCCTTCCGTTTTATCATCGTCCTTGAAACAACATTCGAAGAACAAACCCGTCGTCGATGATGGCAGTGGTAGCTTTTTTAGGAATCCAACGTTCTTTCAGATATGTTCTCCATGTTTTGTTTCTTGAGGCTCTAGACAGCATTTTGCAGTAGTGGCCGGTTTCACACATAGGTTTCAGGCAGCCTCAGCAGTCGCTTAGTATATATTCTCAACGCAGACGGCGAAGATGGCTGTTCGATAGGTGGCAACGATATTCCACAGATAGTCGCTAAGATCGCAACCTTACTAGACACTGTCTTGATTGGTCTTGCTAATGTAATTCCAGATAATCTCTTTATGAGTCTGTATGGTGTGTGAGTCTGGTTGTCTGCACACACTTAGTTTTGCTGTGCGTTCCTATGCATATTTCGACGTTGTGGAGGAAGTTGTTCCGACTTTACAGGGCATGTCCTCAATTTGGAAGGGCATGCTAAGCCGGAAACAAACACTGAATGCGGCCAGGGTGATTACTCGAAGTTGACCTTCGGCTCCGCGCTGCAGAAAACAGGGTGGAGCTGAAGGATCAAAAAGCAGCGTTCATTCAACAGTGACTGTACACGTATGTTAAGTCACTAATACCACACATGAAGATGCTCATTCTTTTGAGATTGCGATAAGTATAAGACACATTTCGCTGAAAGTAAGAAGTTTTTAGGGTGCAATGAATATAATTAATGCTGAGGCATTTTTTAGCACGCAAAAGACAACGCACGTGGATAGTTGTTATGCGCCATATGCACCACCCCATAGCAAGCAATATGATCTGAATCTACCTTTTCGTGGCCTTGCGATACGGGCACGACCTGCGCTTACACACGGCTTCATTCCCGACCGATGGTTGAAAGAACTTTTAACTGGCAGTTCTGTGCTGCTGTAATGGACATTCAAACGCAAGCAGTTCTGCACGTGAAGGGGAAATTTTTGTAGCGCAAAATATTCCACCAGAAAACGCCTAAGTGTGTAAGGTCCTGCGTCCTTTCTTGGTGGTGTATCGGACCATTTACCAGTTACATTTATTTCGTTTTAATTATTAGGTACTGCAGAGCTGTGGGATCAAGCAAAAGGATTTGAGAGGGTATCTGTGCATAACGACCTCATCAATTAATCATGTCAACCCAGACGACACCGGATCCGCTATCAATCAGGCATGCTCCTCTGCGTAACTATTCAATGATATTAATGAAAAAGAACTAGGCCCTGCAAAGGCAGCCTCAAAATTCGCACTTGTAGAATAAAGGCGACAGATGACCAAAATTGACGCCAAAAAATCTGTCGCACTAGGCCTAATAATGCTAACAATAACAGACACAGTTATAGAAATTATTTCGATAAAAAAATTGTAAAATTGGTAAAGAGCGAGGGAATAACCAAGAAAAGATACTCCAACTTAAAAAAATCAATAAGTCAAGGGTCGAAACTTTGCGCGCCTGCAGTTACTAGAATTCCGTCTTTCTTCACTTCGAAAGACTGGCCTTTCTGGTCCAGCGAACGCGCCAAAGAATTGCCTGTTTGCATATCCTCAATGAGCTTTCTGTCGGCGCCTCTGTTTTCATAAGGTCAGCTACTATGTCAATGCAATTCTTCCTTCGAGTGTTTGCAGGAAAGCAACGAAACGGAAAAAGCAATTTAGAAAAGGCTGTATTAAAGCAGCATGCAAAATGCTGTTTCATAAAACGCACAAAAATAATCGGTTTAATAAAATATGTTATTTTATAACCAGCGTATTACACATTCACGAAAAATGCTGAAGATATTGTATTCCTGACACGAGGTGACCATTTAAACGCAATCTTGTTTCAGTGAACTCCTCCGCGCGCATGAATCAAGTTTAAGCCTCACACAATGAACACATTATTCGCAGAATCTCTTTTGGCTGCCGCGCTCGTATAATCCGAAATCTCAGCACCATTGTTTCTCAATGTGATTCGGATTTACTGTTTCCCTTGGCCGATTTTTGTGCTCTTTCACCCAAAGGAATATATATATATATATATATATATATATATATATATATATATATATATATATATATATATATTGCTACCTAGCGTTGCCAGGTGGCGCATGACTGAGTGAAGAACGACGAAGTGTCGCTTGCGGGTTTTGCGTCTGTGCTGCTCACCGCTGTTGTATCGGAGCTAACCCCTTTGCTATTCTTTATATCCTCAATCACCTTGTACGTGACATTCTGGTGGAGCTGCTGGGTAAGATCACCTATGCAAGAGTCTCCATCTGCAAGATGTCGCGCCAGCCCTGTGCCATTGGACACCCCCGTGCATCGCTGCAGTCGATGGCTCCAGGGACTGTCTCCGGAGTTTCAGCCATCACCCGCCGCCATGACATCTAGTGCTTCTGCTCAGCAGATAACGGGCGTCGCACTGGAATGTAACTACACCTTGCATGCCCCTCGAGTACCGAAGTCTTTCCATGGTGACCTGAGTATGTGGAGGACTGGTTCCTTCAGTTTGAGTGTGTCGCTGCTTTTAACCAGTGGGACGATACTGCCAAACTAAGGAACGTCTACTTCAGCCTTGAGGATGGCGCCCGGATCTGGTTCGAGAACCGAGAGCAAATGTTAACATCGTGGCAGGAATTCCGTCGTCAACTGCTCGAGGCCTACACTAGCGCGGATCGTCGCGAACATGCAGAACGTGCCATTCACTCCCGCACCCAGATGCCGAATGAGAGGGTCCAATCGTACGTCGAGGACATGACGCGCCTCTTCAGGCGAGCCGATCCCGCCATGTCCGAGGACAAAAAGGTCAGGCACTTGATGCCGGGTTTGAAAGAGCAACTGTTCGCAGGACTTGCGCGCAACCCACCGTCGACTGTAAATGAATTTCTTGCGGAGGCTGCCACAATGAAAAGGGTGCTCCAACAACGTGCAGCGGCTTATAACCGACCTCTCCATACTGGTACAACTGCGGAGTCATTTTCATCTTCCGAGCGGCATCCTGATGCTTTGCGTGAACTAATTCGCCGTAACGTGCGCGAAGAACTGAGAAAGTTCTGGAACCCCCTGCAGAAATCGCCAGCTTCCGTTTCTGCTATAGTGCAAGAGGAGGTACGACAGGCGCTCAAGAGCCCTCTTTCGCCTCTAGTGACGAGCCCGCCATTGCTGTCGGGGACCGAAAACCGTCCCACATATGCGGAAGTTCTGCCGAGTCAGGCTCCTCCTTCACCGCCACCCATTCCCGCGCCGCCTACAGTTCCGCTGCCCTCGTTGCAACCAGTGCAGTACTTCAACGAACGTCCCCTGCCCCGACGCAAAGCCGACATTTGGCGCACGCCTGACCGCCGTCCACTCTGCTTCCACTACGGTGAACCAGGCCATCTCTACCGGGATTGTCCTTATCGACGCCTCGGTCTTCAAGGCTTCTGCATCGACTCGCCTCCTCCCCGGTTTGGTCAACGACCCCGAGTTATTGAAGAGTACCTGGCGGATTCATAGGGCTTAGTGAGGTTAGGAGGCCGAATGAGGCGTATACTGCACTGAAGGATGGGCATGTATTGTGTTATCGAGGTTTACCGGAGAGGCGAGAACTAGGAGTAGGTTTCCTTGTCAATAAGTATATAGCGGGTAATATCGATGAATTCTATAGTATTAATGAGAGGGTGGCAGGCATCGTAATTAGGCTTAATAAGCGGTATAAACTGAAGGTTGTACAGGCCTATGCACCTACATGTAGTAATGATGACCAGGCAGTTGAAAGCTTCTACGAAGATGTAGAATCGGCAATGCGAAAAGTAAAGACGCAGTATACTGTACTAATGGGCGACTTCAATGCCAAGGTAGGGAAAAAACAGGCAGGAGACAAGGCAGTAGGTGACTATGGCATTGGTTCTAGGAATAGCAGGGGGGAGTTACTAGTTGAGTTTGCAGAGCGCAATAACTTACGAATCATGAATACCTTCTTCAGCAAACGGAAGAACCGGAAATGAACATGGAAAAGTCCTAACGGAGAGGCTAAAAATGAAATCGATTTCATAATGTGTTCAACCCCGCCATTGTGCAGGATGTAGAGGTAATCGGGAAAGTTCGATGTAGTGACCACAGGATGGTGAGGTCCCGAATTAGCCTAAATCTGAAGAAGGAACGCAATAGATTAGTAAGAAAGAAACCCATCAACGAATTAGCTGTGAGGGGGAGGGCAGAAGAGTTTAGGATCTCGCTACAGAATAGGTATTCAGCTCTAACTGAGGATGGCGACATTACCCTAGAGGCAAGGAACAATAATTTCAGAGATATCATTACTGAGTGCGCGGTAGAAGTAGGCGGTAGGATAGTTAGAGAGGATACCTGTAAGCTATCTAAGGAGACGAAAGATTTGATTGAGAAACGGCAGAGTATGAAAGCTTCCAATCCAACAGACCAGATCGAATTGGCTGAGATATCAAAGCTAATCAATAAGCGCAAGGTGGCCGATATAAGGAAGTATAACATGGAGAAAATTGACATTGCTGTAAAGAATTGGGGAAGCCTTAAAGCGGTAAAGAAGAAATTGGGCATAGGCAAAAACCAGATGTATGCGATAAGGGACAAGGCGGGCAACGTCATCACTAATATGGACAAGATAGTCAAAGTAGCCGAGGAGTTCTATACAGATCTCTACAGTAGCCAAAGTAGTCAGGACCGTAATGAGATTGGGGGTAGGGAAAAACAGTCAGACGTTCCACCAGTGACGATCGACGAGGTCAAGAAAGCACTAGAAACTATCAAAAGGGGGAAATCAGCTGGAGAGGATCAGATAACTACAGATTTGCTGAAGGACGGGGGGGGATATCGTGCTAGAAAAACTGGCCACCCTGTATACGCAGTGCCTGGTGTCATCGACGGAACCGGAAGCATGGAAGAATGCAAACATTATCCTCATTCACAAGAAAGGGGACTCTAAGGACCTTAAAAATTACAGACCAATCAGCTTACTGTCTGTTACGTATAAGCTATTTACTAAGGTAATCGCTAATAGAATCAGGACAACCTTAGACTGCAATCAAGCAAAGGATCAAGCAGGGTTTCGGAAGCGGTACTCTACCATCGATCATATCCATACCCTCAATCAGGTGATAGAAAAATGCTCGGAATAAAACCAGCCCTTATACATAGCATTCATTGATTACGAAAAAGCATTTGACTCAGTTGAAACCTCGGCGGTGATGCAGGCATTGCGAAATCAGGGGGTAGACGAGCCGTACGTGAAAGTGCTGGAAGATATATATAGTGGCTGCACAGCAATCATAGTTCTACATAAAGAAAGCAACAAAATTCCCATAAAGAAAGGTGTTAAGCAAGGAGACACAAACTCCCCAGTACTATTCACAGCTTGTTTAGAGGAAGTATTCAGAGACTTGGAATGGGAGCAGTTAGAGATAAGGGTAGATGGAGAATACCTCAGTAATCTGCGATTTGTTGATGACATTGCCTTGCTGAGCAACTCGGGGGATGAACTGCAAATAATGATTGATGACCTAGACAGAAAAAGTAGAAAGGTAGGCTTGAAAATCAATATGCAGAAGACTAAGGTAATGTTCAACAGCCTCGGGAAGGAACAGCAGTTTACATTTCCGAATATGTCTACTTAGGACAGGTAGTAACCGCAGATCCGGACTATGAAAAGGAAATAACAAGAAGAATAAGATTGGGATGGAGCGCATTTGGCAAGCACTCGCAGATTATGACTAGCAGCTTACCGGTATCGCTCAAGAGGAAAGTATACAACAGTTGCATCTTGCCTGTACTCATCTATGGGGCTGAAACGTGGAGGCTAACCAAGAGAGTTCTACTCAAGTTGAGTACAACCCAGAGGGCTATGGAACGAAAAATCTTAGGGGTGAAATGTCTCCGCATAACGGGTCAGGTGGTCGACGGTGGAGATGACCCATCGATTACCAGCGGCACTGCATGGTAGCGGACCATAGAGGTCGATTCCCACACGATCAAACGGGCGAGCTGGACACGGTAAAGGCCGGAGAGGGCCAGCGGGGTGGCGAGAAATCTTGCGTTGTTGACAGGCGGTACAAGAGCGAATGTAACGACGTACGAAATTGTACATTCCCCGCCAGTAATACCTGTGACGAATTCGATCATAGGTTTTTAGGAGGCCGGCATGAGCGCTTTGCGGGTCAGTGTGATGGTGGGCACAAACCACGGAGCGGAGGTGGCGCGGAATGACAAGAAGCCATTTTGTGCCATCTGAGTTGTAGTTCTTGCGGTAGAGCAGGCCGTCCCGAATGGTAAAATGGGAGGCCTGTCGGCGGAGTGCCCGAGGATGCATAGCCGCGGAAGGAGTGCCAAGGACATCTAGCAGGTTAGAAACCCAAGGATCTTGTCGTTGCTCGAAAGGCATATCCTCAATGGTGAGTGCTAACAAAAGAGGCTTCAGGAGGGGATGATGAGTTAGGCGAACGCACCGGTGACCGAGAAAGAGCATCGGCGTCAGAGTGCTTGCGGCCAGAGCGGTACACAACACGGATGTCGTATTCCTGAAGCCTGAGAGCCCAGCGCCCGAGACGGCCAGACGGATCCTTGAGAGACGCGAGCCAGCAGAGCGCGTGGTGATCTGTAACTACATCGAAAGAGTGGCCATATAAGTAAGGGCGGAACTTCGTTATAGCCCACACGATTGCTAAGCGCTCCTTTTCGGTAACGAAGTAGTTGGTCTCGGCTTTGGTAAGAGCACGGCTTGCGTAGGCGACAACGTATTCGGAGAAGCTAGGCTTGCGCTGGGCGAGGACGGCGCCGAGGCCGACGCCACTGGCATCGGTGTGAAGTTCTGTAAGTGCAGTAGGGTCGTAATGGCGAAGGATTGGCGGTGACGTCAGAACATTGCGCAGCGTCGCGAATGCATCATCGCAGGCTGGCGACCAAGAGGGGAGGTTAGGGGCGCCTTTCAAGAGCTGTGTAAGGGGGGCTATGATGGTCGCGAAATTGCGAACAAAACGACGAAAGTACGAGCAGAGGCCCACGAAGCTTCGTAGTTGTTTCAAAGTGGTCGGTTTCGGAAAGTCAGCAACGGCGCGGAGCTTCTCAGGATCAGGCAGAACTCCATCTTTGCACACAACATGTCCGAGTATTGTGAGCTGGCGGGCACCGAAGCGGCACTTTTTGAGGTTCAGTTGAAGACCGGCGCGGGTTAGGCAGGTGAAGACCTGGCGAAGTCGAGTCAGGTGGGTCGGGAAGTCTGTTGAAAAGACGACGATATCATCGAGGTAGCATAAACAGATGTTCTATTTCAGGCTGCGCAGTACAGTGTCCATCTTTCTTTCAAATGTGGCTGGGGCGTTACAGAGTCCGAACGGCATAACATTAAATTCGTATAGTCCGTCTGGAGTAATAAAGGCAGT
Organism: Amblyomma maculatum; assembly: GCF_055883805.1. Classification (NCBI taxonomy): domain Eukaryota; kingdom Metazoa; phylum Arthropoda; class Arachnida; order Ixodida; family Ixodidae; genus Amblyomma; species Amblyomma maculatum. The sequence goes on along the minus strand of NC_139349.1, from coordinate 45,028,284 downwards.
CTTAGCGCGATGCTCCTCTGCCATGGGCACCTGCCAATATCCAGAGCGCAAATCGAGTGAGGAAAAGAATTCTGCGCCTTGCAAGCAGTCTAGAGCATCGTCGATTCTTGGCAGGGGATACACATCACGACAAGTAATTTTGTTTAGGCGGCGATAATCAACACAAAATCGTATGGATCCATCCTTCTTCTTAACTAGGACCACAGGAGACGACCATGGACTACAGGATTCTCTAATTACTCCGCGTTGCAGCATGTCATCGACTTGTTGGGCAATAACACGGCGCTCAGTCGGGGACACCCGATACGGCCGCTGATGGAGAGGTGGGTGAGCGCCAGTGTCAATGAGGTGAGTAACGGTCGTCGTGCGGCCCAAGGAAGATTGCGGGATGTCGAAGGAGGAGCGGAATTGGTGTAGAAGGTCAAGAAGTTGTTCTCGGTGGCGCGGCTCTAGAGCGCTGTCCACAGAATGGTCGAAAAGATCCCGCTGTAGCGGATCTGAAGCCACACGAGTTGGAGTCAAGGCGTCAACTTGGCAAACAGGGAATGACAAATCATCAAAGGCGAACAGAAGGTCCACGGGCTCGATGCGGCCGAGGCACTCCCCTTCGATCAACATAGCGGGAGACGCAAGAGGATTGGCTACCAGAAGTGTGCTAGCGCCGTTGTTTATGTCAAGGACGGCAAACGGCAGCGGTAAGTGGCGGCGGCGGCAGACAACGTTAGAGGGCACAAAGAGGACTGTCGCGGCGGTGGTAAAAGAGGCAGTGAGGGGAACCAGAACAGCGCTAACGGTTGGGATGGTTGTGTCATGAGCTACGAGGAGTTTGGCCGCAAAACGAGGACGCGGCTCGTGGAGCAGGGCATCAGACGGTGCATCACTCGATTCAATGAGCTCTACTTGAGGACTGGCGCAGTCAATGATAGCATGATGCTTGGACAGGAAATCCCAGCCGAGAATGACGTCATGAGAACATGTGGGGAGGACGACGAATTCGATGATGTACAAGGCTGTAGCAATGACGACGCGAGCAGTGCAGACAGCTGTCGGCTGTATACTGTGAGCGGATGCGGTACGAAGCGATAGTCCCTCTAGGGGCGTAGTCACTTTTCGGAGGGAGCGGCAGAGTTCTTGGCTGATAGCTGATACAGCGGCACCGGTGTCGACGAGCGCAAGAGTATAAACACCTTCAACGATGACAGAAGTAACATTCGCGGGATTAAGACGAGGACTTTGAAATTCTGTCGAATACGCAGTTCGTGCCTCGCGAACTGCGGCGGTTAGTTTTCCGGCTGAGTAGCGGGTCGTCGGCGCATTGGCGAAATGGAGCGGCGACGTGGTGATGGCGAACGACGAGGCAGGAAGTCCGGAGGATCGGGGGATGCTGTTGGAGGACCCGATAGAACGGGGAACTGAGGGGCCAAATAAGGTGGCGCAGGCCGTGCAGCAAAGGCCATATTTATTCGGCGCCGGCAGTAGCGTGTAGTGTGTCCAGGGATGCCGCATTGGTAGCAAATAGGCCTGTTGTCTGAAGTGCGCCATGGAGATCGTGTCTGAAGCAAGGGGGGAGCGAAAGCTGTTGGTGCCGACCGCATGGGGGGCGAAGCATAGGCATATGCTGGCTCAGGGGGTGAACTTGAAGTGACTTCGGCATACGTGCGACGCAATACTTGAGGAGGAGCCGGCGCGAATGCTGGAGCGTAGCTCAGTGGCGCAACGCCGGACGATGACATTGTGGGCGTGGGGAACGGCATTGAGGGTGCGACCGGAGCTGATTGAGGGACAGGATTAGGAACGACTTCAGACACATGCTGCTGGATTGCACGGCGAAGCTCCGGAACAAGGCCAGTTGGTGTCGACTCCTTAATATATGGCTGCAGAGACAGTTGTCGCGCGACCTCCTGACGTACAAAAGCCTTGATGTCTTCAGAGAGGCTAGATGACTCCCTCTCCGCGGCAAGGTCAGCAAGTGATGCTTGAGACTGGCGAATCAAAACACGCTCCTTGCGGAGTTCGTCGTAGCTTTGACAGAGGTCGTATATTTCCTTGACCGTAGTGGGGCTTTTGGCGACGAGCATGTTGAAAGCGCCGTCATTAACTCCTGTGAGGACATGACGTATTTTAACGGCCTCGGTCATGGTCGGGTCAACGCGGCGACACAAATCAACAATTTCCTCAATGTAACTGGTGAACGATTCACCGGGCAGCTGTAGTCGCGATCGAAGGCGCTGTTCCGCGCGGAGTTTTCGGACGGTGGGGCGGCCAAAGACATCAGAAAATTTGGTCTTGAAATGCGCCCAGGTGGTAAAGTCGGACTCGTGGTTTCGAAACCACAGATTAGCGACGTCGCTCAAGTAAAAAATGACATTATTAGCTTACGATTGTCGTCCCAGTTATTGTGGCGGCTGACCCGTTCGTAAGTGGACAGCCAATCGTCGACGTCGTCATCACTGCTTCCATCTGAAGGTAGCGGGGTCCCGTTGGCGAAGGGAACCTGTGCAGGTGACTGGCGGATGTAGGTGCGATGAAGTAGGCTCCGTCATTGGGGTAGTCAACGTTCTGCTTCGAAGTTCCAGGGCGAGATGGGTACAGGGAACCTCAGCTTGACCTCCACCAAGTGAAATGTGGATTTAATAGATGGCCTGAACGTCTAGCGCTGGCAGTAACTCGGGCACAGAGGGATCGGAATACCAGCCGCAGGGCACAGCTTCAGCGCGAGAGAGATGGGCGCCGGAGACCAGCGATGGTGGCGATGGTGATGCCGCAGGGTTGTTTCTTCTTTGTCTTCTTTACAGGGGTAACATTAAGAGATAGAAAGCGTGCAGAGTGGGTCAGAGAAATAACTCAAGTTAACGACATTCTAGTGGAAATTAAGAAGAAGAAATAGACATGGGCAGGACATGTAGTGCGAAGAGAGGATAACCGATGGTCGCTGAGGGTAACAAACTGGATTCCAAGGAAAGGAAAGCGTAGCAGGGGGCGGCAGAAAGTTAGGTGGGCGGATGAGATTAAGAAGTTCGCAGGGGTCAAGTGGATGCAGCTAGCACAGAACCGGGTTAAGTGGAGAAATATGGGAGAGGCCTTCGCCCTGCAGTGGGTATAATCAGGCTGATGATAATGATGACGATGATGATGATGATGATGATGATTCAACCCAAGTTGTAGGGATCAGCAAACCGAGAACTACTAGGAACCCTGACTAACTTCACCCAGCGTGCTTCATTGGTTTGCTCCGCTCTATTACGCAAGCCGTGTACTTTGTTTCGAGCGCCAGACTTCCATTAAGTCGCCAAGGAAGCCTTCGCAGAATCTTCCAAGTGTTAACTGACAACTTTTTTTTCAGGTAACATGTTCGCGCCATGTCCTAAAGATATATTTGTCTCCTTCGTTTTTATGCAATATAGACTCACAATTCGTCTACACCACCGTACAGGCAATCAGAGACGGAGAGCCTTGCTATCTATGTTTTCGCTATTTCTCTTTGCTTAGAGATGAAAACTTTGCATTACAGAAGAGCCTCTATTTCAGTGCCGCTGTGCCTACGAGTTGCCGTATTGAGCGAAAGTCCCGGGAATATCTGGCATCCTCTGGAGGTGAGTTGCGAGTTTCGAGAAGATTTATGGGTTTTCTAGGAAAAGGAATCGGCATGGGAAATGGCCGAACGGCGACCGGAACCAGTCTTCTGTGCACTAGCGTACTTTTCTTGCGGCGTCAGGAGAAGAATCACTCCACACTTACTCTCCCCAACGCAGATAGATGAAAACTAGAAAATCAACGGCTTAGAAAGGAAAAGAGAACAATGTTAAGTTCACATCAGGTTAGGATTGTATTCTTAGCAGCCAACATCTTTTGTATTCCCGTCTGAAATTGAGCCGCATCATCGATCGCGAGCGGTATCGATGCGGCATTCTTTTAGCTCGTCGTGGAGCGCTAGTGCTGACCCGGACTCCATATTCTATTTGCATTCCCACTGTTGAGCACGTAGGAGGAGGAGGAGGAGGAGGCACGTTAGCGCAGTGCGACAAGTCGGCATATTTTTTTTTTCACTATACTGCTAAATATCGCTGTTCAAATCCTGAAAGCTCACTGCTTCGCATTCTGATACGATTGTGACGGCAGTGGTGTAGTCAGAAAGACAATGGAAGGATTCCAAACAAAACTTGTTACTGAACTGAATTGTCCATACAGATAACGTGGGTGTTATTGGCATTTGTCGCTGCCACTGTTATCACATGAGGAATCCAGGTGACTGTGAAATTCAACATTTTTTTAGATGTAGCCTAATACCATCTACCATAGTCAATATGGCACGTTCTAAACAAAGCCAAACTTTGCAATCCTGGTGCTCCTTTCGCACATAACCTTCTGTAAAAATACAGCTGGCAACAACGTTCTTCCGGTCCCAGTTGGTGAGCAGCAAGTCTCCAAAATGCCAATGAGACGTGTGATGCAGTGAAGGCTACTAAATATAACTGGTTCCAGCCAGGCCGTCATTCAAAATAGAGATGTGTTACCTACAACGCTAGAACTTTATATAGTGAGGTTGACGTTTCAGTGCTCATTTAGGAACTTTCAGTCAATAAGTGTGCTTGTCACGGGCAGATAAAGTACATAGAGCTGGAGCGGTTAAACAATGGCTCCTTGCTGGTCCAGATATAGCTGTCAAGTTTCTTACATCTGTACGCCTTCCTTTTCTCCCACAGATCTGCTTGGGCTAATTCGAGTAAAGTTGAGTTTAGTGAAGATTTCTTAAAGCTTGAGAAAGTTGAGCGTTGCCACCAGTTACAACTTAAGGACATTCTAAAAAATGAAGCAGCATTTCTAGCTCAATGACAATCCTTTCAACGTTGAATTATTTATCGGTGGCTCTCCAAAGATAGAATATTTTGTCATTGTTATTGAAAGAAATCTGGGGCGGTGTTAGAAGTTCTGATCACTGAACTCCGACAAGCCGAATGAGTGGAGATACAGAGTGGTCGGCAGAGAGTGCTAACGCTACGCGCCAGAGTAAAAGCATCCCCATGTCAAGCATGCGGGCCAAAAACGACAAATAATATTTGGATCCGCCTGTTTTTGTGAGGCACTCCTCTAGGTAAGACGGAATTGAACGGCATGCTACCCTTGCGGACGAACATCTAAACTGGTTCAGACTACATAATGCAGTTCATTCGAGCCAAACTGTAACTTGCTTGTCTCTAGAATTAAGCAGCCCATTGCATAGCATAGCCACATTAAACCCAATGACTAGCTTTAGTGGATAAAATAAAAACACATAGCTGTGCATTCTTATATCTGCAGCCTTTGATTTCAAAGGCTGCTCGTTATATTTCCCTTTGACCACATTGACAAACTGTTCAAAAGCGCCCACGTGCTGCTATTGGGGTGTAAAGAAGCGACAGCTAAACGCTTAATGTTTGATTAACAAAGTTGCAGCTGTCAACTTAGAGAATTGATATAATATTGCCGAGAAGGTAGAAAGTATCCTAATCAAAGCTAATGAGAGGCATAAAGTCGAGTTGGCCTACGCACATACAATCTCTGTCTGATTGGCAATGCTCGGAACAAAGGTTCATTATGTGGTATGGGGAGGTCGCTGCTACTGTAGGCAGGAGAAGTGCGAGCGAGCAGGCTGTAGAAGAATAAAATATATTCTGAAAATAGCTGACAAAATTTGTTACTACTGGTCCTGCAACAAAGTTGTTTCGAATCATCATTTTCTTATGCCGTAAAAAAAAGAACTGTAAATAAAATACTAAAACTAAAATACTAAAATTCGATTTGGAATGGAAATGTATTGCTTAATGGAATCCCACAAAGAGTAGAATATTTAATAAAGACGTCACTATTCCCTGGCCTCCGCCTATGCATGGCCTTGCGGCTACGGAGTAAAACTATACAGATATCTCAAAACATTCACAGTTAAAAACAAATTCGGCCAGGTTTCTGAGAAAGTTGAACTTCCTGAGGAAGCTGTACAACTTCCCTACGTAGCCGCATGCCTGCGCTTTGGTAGACGCCTATGAGTAGCCACTTTCCTATTATAAATTCTACTCCAGATTGTGAATTCCCTTTATCTTTCAACTGACACACTAACCACTTCGAGTTATTGATCAATTCGCTCTCACTCTACAATCTCCTAGCCCTCCTGGTTAGCTCAGTTGGTAGAACTACTACACTTGAAAGACGGTGGTCCGAGGTACGAACCGCGGGCGAAGACTAATTTTCCTTTAACCACAAGGTTCCTGGGAAAACTATATAGTTTTCTTTTCAGGTGCATGATTGCGCTTGGGTGCATGCCAGTGAGTAATCACTCTCTTAAATATGCATTCATCCTGCCACAGCTAAGGAAGGATGAAATAAGATGTAGTGATGACTGGGCGGTGATGTGTCAAGTGCAATAAGATTTCAAAACCATATTTGCAAACAAGTTAGAAACACTCCTATAAATGAGGCAGCAATAAGAGTTAAATTAAATAAAATGAGGATTTCGCTGAAGACAAGATGTATGTCGATTGAGCGTAAAATGACCTGTGTTCGGGATGGATATAAATCGTGCAAACGTCGTGACAGAAATTGTGAAAATGTCATGACAAACGTCGTGACAGTTAGAATAATAACGATCTGTTTTAGGAGACGTGGCTTAAAAACGGCAAAATATGAAAGCTTGTACCCACCTTTGCTGGATCTAATTAGAAGAAATCTAACGAGTTCCGGTTTCAAAATCCGGTTTCAAAGACGCTATCGCGTCTACACTTGAAAAGAAGTCTAGGTGCCCTCCTAACTGTTATTTCCGGAGAGGCATTGTACGTCGGGAAATTTGACGAAACCGAAGAAATGACTACCGGTTTGTCCATCAACTAGCACCATCACAATGTAATGTTTTTTACAAGCATTATATAAATAATAAAGCGAGGTCTCGCAATGCGGAGTTACGCATTATGGTACGTGAAAGAAAAGGCTCCTGAACTGTATTTTCGGCATCTTTCTGACTGCTATGGTATTCTAGAATACCTGGTTAAAAAGTTCGCCAGCCTATATAAGTGAAAAATCAAACAATAAATCAGTAATAGCGCCTCCCTGAAATGTCTTGATTAATTTTTTTTCTTTTAAGGAACACCTGCTTCACAAAAGAGCAAGACTGCATAGCCTGTTAAGCAGCCTTGCTTGAAAACAGTTATGTTTGTTAACAGTCACGACTGTGAGGTTATGACTCTATTGTCATAACCTATGTTGTACAAGTATTTACTTTCAAGTAATTTTGGTACATATCTAACAGTATGCTAAACACAAATTCCGTTCGTCTAGAACACTACTCACATATTTGCCACTGGCGGAATTTTTTTACTTTTAAGCGTAATATATTCTGCAGGGGAAGAAAACGACCTCGACGATCCTACAGTTTTTATAATTATGGTACGTACATGTAGTGTTAAAGAGGTTATACAACCGACGTCTTTATTACAGCAGTACATAACTTTTTTTTTTAGGCTGTGTTGTAATGTTGGAAGTGCGAGTAGAGCACAGACACAATGGAAATACTATCTAGTTTTTCACTGTCTGGTGAGATGAACAAAAATTATCTGAGCGTTATATAAGCTTGAGACGAATAAGAATTCTCTTGTTTCCTTAATGTCCCGAACTCCGATATAATCAAAGAAGGGAGGAGGGAAATAAAGGAGAACATTCTGTGAAGAAAAGCCCAAATTATTGCGGCAGAATTATATAGGTTAGTCTTACAGATAGCTGGACTAATTTAGGTGGCTGCTTTAGCGCCAGAAAACAAAGGTAACGGGGGAAATTTGTACTGATACAAAAAGGTCAGAGAGAAAAAGCTTTTGTTTTAAATCCACTGAACAAGGCAGGAAGAAGATTGTCATTAAAATTTACACAAGGATAAAGTATCTTTAAATGCAGGCGAAGAAAACAAAGAATTGAATATCGTGTTTAGCAACTCGAGAAAATATTGTAGGAATTACTGAAGAGAAGTAAGCGCTTGGTATTGAAATTAGTTCATCAGAAGCTTGGCTAATTTAAGTGGCAAATCAGATCTCCCAAATAACCTTGAAATTTCAGAACAGCAATAGGTTGCTATTGCTTTATTACCCACGAATGCTAATGTCATAAGGCTAATTCAGACAGACTATAAAGTTAGTCGCTGCTGTTTCCTTTAACATAGGTTGCTAATATTCCCCAGGAATAGTTTTGCCACGTTTTTGGCACTGTTTGTCATTTTTTTAAGCATATGTTGCACCATTCTGAAATTTTTCTGAGTGCGCACCGGAGGAAAGCGGAGAGCTGTACTCAGAGTGCGCGTACCAGGTCGCAGTAACTGCGCAAACCTACACGTGCAAACTCACTGCTATGAGAGGCGGCAGAAGCACAAATTTAAAAAAAAAAGATTCTGTACTTCAAACAGTGGTAATGCAGGCCGGCGAAGGAAATGGTTCGCTCTTCCTGCCTTTTGAGGCTGAACCATTGTGTGAAAGCGGGAATCGCATCCAGGGCTTTTCGTCACGCACCACCGATGTTAGCCTCTACGTCAAGTGCAGGCCCCCTGATCTATTATTCAAAGCGATGCGAGGCCATTGTATGCGTCAAACCCAGCTGTCCGCTTCTCTCAATGACAATATCAATTTCAGCGGTAAGTTAGAGCTTCCTAAGAACCTTGCAATTTCAGAACAACAGTGGTTTTTTTTTTCTCCTATAGTCATCCTGGCACCTTTATGTGTGTGGGGCAGTAACTAATTGTTGCCATCGCATCTAGCAAAAAAAAAATGTATTCTTTGTCAAAAATGTAGAGCCCAGGGGGACGGCTTCTGAACCACAAGTGCGGCTTGCCATTCATTTCCAGTGTTGTGAATCTCTTGATGGTAACATTTCTTGTCCCACGCTTTTCAAAGCGAAGGGCCTTCACTATTGCTAAATCAGCTCCACTACACGGTTTAGAAGCAGACCTTGTGAAATGTGAACCCTCGGGTCAGAGCATGATATCAGCAGACAAAAATAATTTAATGACTTCACTGATCCTCGAGGATTACACAACAATAATATTTGATGAAAATGGTCCGTGCATCTAAAATATGATTATCACCACGACTGGGAACAAGAGCTATACTTTTTTGTTATAAGCAGTGTATGTGGCCTTTAAGTACGTGATCGAGTAATCGTGAGACAAATTTTGAAGTTAAGGGTAAAAAAGTATGCTGGTCGTTACAAATAGACTGTACCGTAAAGGTTCTGGTGAGTACGCATCTACATATGACCAACGACGCCAGCTCAGCGCCTCTAGGTTCTTTGGATGTTGCGTTTCTAACCACTGTTGAAACTCTCGCTAATCATATTGTTTTTATTGAATGCTACACTCCCAAGCATCCATCTTTTGCATACCACAGAAGTTTCTCTTCCTTAACGGGGCCTTTCAGGCGCCATTATACGGTTAATAATAGAATTAAAATTTTAACAAATTTACATGGTTCGTCGGATCAAGTACATATATTGCATACATAAACACCAACGTTTCATTTATGCACGTGGCAGCAAATACGTTGCATTCTGTTACCGAATAAATATAATAATTTAAACAAATTCTTCATCTCAGCTCTCCATAAGGAGTATTGGTTAAGCAGGTAAAAAATATTTCACAGCTAGAATACGCTTTCAAGCTTTGTATAAGTAATTGCAGTTAGCCCTGCCTCTCAACTGCAAAACACATCGATATTGTTTTTGTTTTTTTTTTTTTTGCAGCAAACTCATCGGCACCGACGAGGGTTGTGTTTGGCCTGAATTTTGCATTCTGAAAGTCCGTAAAACTATAGCCATGCTATTGTGTAAAGAGAAAACCAGCTGTTTTCAATTTATGAGCAAACAAGAGAGATTAAGTGCTCAACAAAGGTTTTTTAACCTTGCGAGAGTAGTTTTTATCATATTAGCTCTTTATAGCGCCACGCTGTGGTTCAAGGAACTATTCCTATTTGTATTAGCATAAGGGCTTGAAACGGATACTCATTTTACGCTGGATAACGATGTAAAAGACCTGTATAGCAAATATTACGTCTTGTAACGGCGTAATTTTCCTGAAATCGTAGCTTTCAAATCTGAAGCTCTTTCAGCGGTCTCTACTCCAAGCCATTATCTAATAACACGGTCGAACGTGCATGAAGACGTTACTATTCAAACCACGGCGAGAGATGCTGGCAACTGAACACTCGGAGAGAAAGCTGCGGAGACAACCTGGGAAGTACAAGTAAACAGAGCTGGATTGTTTGAACTGCCACGGGTATGAATCTCCGCTTGAGCCTATATGTATGACAGGCCTTTATATGCCTTTCTCGAAAGCTGCTTACGCACGAATTTCTACCACCAGGGTCTAACCCCTTAGATTAATTATTTAATAGTTGCGCAATAATGGACTTAAAGTTAGCATCTTTACACATTTCCTGCTCAAGCGAGATCATAGTTGCACACATTTTTGATGTATGTAAGCTGCGCCCTAGTGTGCTTGAGAGCTAGCACAACAATCAATAAATATAAAATTTTATCTGAAGAAAAAGCAATTGCAATCAATTTACAGCATCGATTTTAAAGGTCACACATTCCCATTTCTTCGCAAAATAGGCATGATCGGAATGTGTCTGTTATACGGGGTAGAACTAATAGAATGGTATGCAAGAAAAAAAAACATAGAGAATCATAACACTGTAAGTTGGCTCCCTCATCGCACACAACGTACCAATTTCGAAGTATGAAACTAGAAACATTGAAACCAATGTAATAAACTTTGGTCTACAAAAGAGAAGGCACAGATTACCAAACCTTGTTTCCAAATTATGTACGCAAGATAAGTACAAATCTCAATCATCATAGAAAAACCGGAGAAAAAGAAACTTACTTGGAGTAATTCAAGGCTATCGTTTAGTGCATACATGAGGTTGTCTGATTTGGTCCTTCTGCTCAGATATTTCATTTCCTCCCATTGTATATTGTATACTGTCTATGTAACTATTGTTGATAGCCTAAATTTCTAGGAATGATACTCGTTGCGGTCACATATCTTTGGCACAGCGGTTTAATAAACAAGTGAAAACAAACGTTCAGCGTCTGTATATCGTTTGCCAGTTGCATTGTACCTACATGTGCTGCAGAAGCAATGTGATGTCATACAATATAGCCCTGGCGCCTGTATTCCTGAAGTAAGCTGACCTGATAATATTTACTGGGATTATAAAAACCACAGTGAAAGTACGGTGGCTTTTACTTTCAAAAATCAGAGTCTTTCGTGCCTTCTCATACTACTCTATGTTTTCTTTCTTGCAGAGCATTGTTTGCCCAAGAAGAGGCATTGTGGATTTACTACTTGGCCTGCATAGCATGTAGTGTTTGCCTGTGTCTGTGTGCCGCAGGGCTGCGGCTGCTTTTCCGCCTTTTCTTTTAAAATGGAACACGAGGTCTTGCTGAGGTATCAAATAATCATGAGATGTAATAGCTAATTATTAAGATGCCGGAGCACTACGTTCTTTCCAAGAAATCCAATTTTGAATGGCATCGCATAAGCTTAAACAACTGCGAAAACTTTGCAGATGTCTTCATCTTTCTGTAGAGGGCCTGTTTTGCATTTGAGGTTCATCAGTTTTCAGAACAGTGCACATGAGCTACTCAAGCCAGCAGAGGGAGCACATATTTTTGGCAAGCTGCTGGAAAAAATGCTACTACTCATGTTCATACAGGGCATTAAACCAAGCCAGCTCATAAAATTCTACTTTTCTTTTCAACAAGTTTGTCTTATTTTACCTTATTATATATTTAAAGTTCTTCGCTGTAGAGAAAGTTGATACAGACTATATACCAGACAGTAAGGTCGCGTCGCAGAGAAAAACAGCTTTATATGCAGCTTTTAAATCGCACCCGATAATCAACGACAGCCTTCAAGCTGAACACGAGGAAATGCAAGGTTTTAGCGTCTTCTAGTGCAAGTCGCTTAGAGTATTTACTGGGTTCGTGCGCAACAATGCAACCAAGAAGGCTTAATTATTTGCCTGCTTATACTATTTGTCGTTGAAATATTGAGCTTAATATTACTATGTCTAAACTCACTAAACTGTCTATATGTATGCCCCAATCAATCCAATCTTCTTTAATAATAAGCAGTCCTATAAGCATAAATTGAAATTACTTTAGTTAGCCTTCCTGTTTCTACTCTATAGGTGGGTGCAGGTAAAATATGCAGTTCCTATATAGTCCGTCAGATAGAATTTGGGGTACACATATCATGATCTGAAAGTATACAGGTCAAAAGCGCGCCACTCCAATATGCTTCTTCTAGTTATTTCCTTTCGTAATCCGAATCTTCGGCTATTACCTCTTTAGAGTAAACCTATTCTCTTACCCCTTCCAGCATCCGCCGCCTATTGCAAACTCCTGATCCTCTCTGCGGTTCTTTTAGTGTTCTGCATATTCATTTTTTTTTTGCCTGCGCCTGGAGCTATGGAACAAAAAATGGTCAAAGTAACTTTTAGATTTAAGAGAGAGGAAGCGTGTCCAATTGGTTGCTAATGCAACAACAGCGAATTAAGATTTTAGAAAAATATAAGAATAAACAAATAAGCAGTTTGTATTTCCACAATCATGAACTCGATGAAACTATAAATCTAGTTGAAATGTCTGCGAAAAATGGATATTGTGTGGTGGTAACAGATGAGTTGTTTACCGCGCTGAAGAGCCACACTTGAGGTTTTCAATCATTTTTTAAGATGATACTGTTACGGACAAGGAAGAAGTGGGAATTGGCGCGGGCAGGAGCGCTCGCGCTAGGCCTGGCGCGATGCATTAAAATCATTTCACGATCACCAGTCATTATTTCTCGGTTCACTGTACCCATCGGCTTGCCGCCTCTTACCAATACAGTTAAATACTCCACATAATCCGGTGCTGTCGGTGTTATGGTAGAAGAATAGCGCAGTTGTCTCTAGAAGTTCTCTGTTGGCCGCTGACACGGCCAAGAATACCGGTTGGTCGCCGGGGGGTTCACATAACGACACCTTATAAATTATTCAGGGTATGGCAGCTCAAGCGTCTCCTTTGGAATGGGTGAGTGGGGTTGTAATCGAACCCTCCAGGCCGCTCGGGCAGTAAATAGGATTCATTAGTCTTTGGTCACACAGGCACCATTTTTATAGCTTGGTTAAATCGCCACTTTATTTCGGATGGTACTTGCATACATACGTGGCAACTTAGGACAGTAAGCTAATGAGTATATCAGAGAAATGTGAGATCTGCGAATTAGCGAGTTGTAAATTCGATTTAGCAAACGAATGTCCGCAAGGGGAGCCGCTTCCCGTAACATTTCATGCTATTTGGACATTTCCTGAAAAGGTGGAGAATAAGTATTTCTCAAATGTTTTTGAGGGTAACTCTGGCTAAAGGTCCCTTCCGAGACTTTTCAGCGCAAAAGCACTCAACCTGAGGTGAGGAAAGCACTGTAGACATTCTAAATGCTGCAGATACCTGATGGAGCTTGGTTGTCTAACCTAGCACCAGCCGAGTGCGAGGAGGTATCTCTACAAAATGCTTCTACCTGGAATAAAAAGGGCCACAACCTGCTATTCAGCTAGATGCCGAATGAAAGTTCTTGCGGGTAGATTATCATTAAGGAACCGGCTTCGTTGGCCGAGAATGCTTTTTTCAATACTTCATGACAGGAGAGTCATGCACCAGGCATGAGGCAGGCAGTATACATGATGAATAATTCATTCGCATCAGGACCAGAAAGCAAACTTGTGCGGTCATTAGCATAGATCATGAATTCTGAACCCTTATCAAAGCTTAGAATGTCATTTATGTACCTATATAGCAAATAAAACACGGCCGATCACACTTACCTAAGGGACACCTAATGAAGACGATCGGTCGTTCTTTAATATAAAAACAATGTTTCCCATTAGATAAATACCATCTTATCAAAAATAAATGCTTACTGCGAAGTCCATGTACTAAATGCCTATGAGTTAGAAATCAGTGATCAAGAAAATCGAATTCTTTACTGAGGTCTGTGAACTATCATTAGTTTCTTTACAATACTTTGCAGCCCATATTCCCCCTCTCTTAAAAACGCTAAGAGAATAGAGCGTCCTCTTCTGAAGCCAAACATTGCACCATAAATCAGATCAGCCTTTTCAAAAAAATTGTTAGAGGTAGTGCAATATCTTTTCAAATCCTTTAGTGAAAGAAGGATTTAGTAATGATGGATGGTACTTTTTCATAAGTTTCTATTGCGGCCTTTATATACAACTGACACCTTGGAGTTTGCAGTGCTGGTGAAATCTGCGGATTAGATAGATAGGCTGAATATGTAGTGGAGGTGTGATGTATTCTAGAACATACCAAATTGGCCTAATCTTAAGGTTACCATTATTGAGTGCTTTGCTGTTATTCAGCGACATAATGGTTCTGTATGCTTCTGCGTCAATTGTGGGCTGCAGAAACGCACTTTTGGAAACGAAGGAGCTTAGATTTTTTCCAGCTTCGGGCCGAAGTCTGATGTAACACCAGCATTGAGAAACGTCGAGTTCTGGACCAGTTGGCAGGTCATGATTCATAAGAGAGCCTAACGCGAGAGAGACAAAGATAAGATGGCCACAGGCCGAGCGCTTGTCATGTCCCTCTCTTGTCCTCGGCCGTCTCACGCTAAGCCCTCTTGTAAATCGTAACACCAGACAGAATGCAGGAGCCAGTGCCCCACACGCTTAGCGTGGGCGCTGCCCAGTGGGCGCTGGCTCGTTTCGTAAATATGGTAGTGATGCAGAATTGTCTCCATTCCATAGCCATCCCCGAAGATATAGTTTCTCCACTGAAGACTAGAAAGCCCTGCGAACTACAGCTTGCTAGCTGACGGTTGGTTACAAACCTGCTCTAGTTCAAATTTTTTGTCTTTGCGCTCTTTTACTTTGATGGCAGATAATTTTAAGGAAGCCTTACTTGCAGACATTTTGTACGTGGTGTGCCAGCGCAGAAATGAAACGTTCAACTTATTTATTTTATGATAGCAAATGACATACACGCCTATGCTGCTCGAGAAACAAAAATTAAGTTCGGATCAAGCGGCCTCAATCGAAAAAACGTTTAAGTTAAATTTACAAGTATGTGTTTTCGATGATGCTGTTGCAAACTGCGGCCGACGCGTGATTTTGCTCTATACTTGTATAATTCTGCGGGTGGCATTGTGCGAGTAGTTGCATCATGCGAAAAATCGCAATTGTGATCAATGTTGTGTGAACTTCTTCTAAGATGCAAAGAAAAAAAGCATCTATAGAATTGCCTGCTTTAAATTTGTTTATATGCCTGGAGTCTGTTTAAAGAAAGCAGCTGTGTGGGAGTGCGGCACAAGAGCGCAATATAGAGCTCTGACATTCTGCATGTTCAATTTGAACAATGTGAGGCGGATATCTGTGTGTCATAATGTTTGGTTTACGCATTTTAAACACAACTGCATTTTGACATTACGATCAACAAAATTGTGCTATCACGCAGTCACTAAGCCTGCTTTGTACGCGAGAATGGATGAAACTGCAATAAACACCTTTAGAACCCAAGTCGAGATTTATCTTTCATCAAACTCAAAGCGAATATCAATGGGCTCAAGACGTGACGTAACACACTAAAGGTTGTCTGCAAAAATCTGTCGACTGAGGCCACGAAACGGGAAATAGTCATTTGCGTGGACATTTATCTCTTCCCGGATGAGAAGAAGTTTGATACAAATACTCACACGTTCCGACAAAAGCCTATCCTGAAAGGTAGACTAAAATGACAGTGAGGAAGAATACTCACAGGGAATTACGCAGAAGGGCCAGGCTACGCGGCGTGCCACTAGTACGGGGCATGAACGAGCAAGAAATTCAGGATTGTGCGAACGCCCTGATAGCAGCTCGTCTGCCGCCCTTGCCTGGAGTGCAGAGGAGACGTGCGTTTGGTGTGACTACATTTGTCGCCGCCAGTGGCGATTTTTCTTCGTTCATCTCCAAGATTTCAATAACACTTTGTTGACGAGTTGCTCATGGGAGATCAGGAGGTGCTTCCAAACTCAGCGGAAACGCGAAATCAGAGTAAGCTTTTCCTGAAATCCTGACGCTCTGAATGTCTGCATATATAAAAATGTTGTCATTACAAGCACATCCTTTTTGAAAAAGCGCAAATAACTCTATATGGCACCATGATGAAAGCAAGGTGCAACTTTATACGTCGGCTTTGGCAATAAAACTTTTGCCCTCAAAGAGACCGGTAACATTGCTGCTGTGAGAGCGCAGTTAACCGGCGGGTGATGAAATAGCCAGCTAAGAAAGAAACGAAGCGTCATGTGTCACGCTGACCTCGTAGTGCACTTGGGCTCGTTATGGCCTCATGGATGGGGCGCCGTCTGAGGGAGAAGAAGCAAAACCTTCAATGGCCGAACTCTTCCCAACAAACTGCGTGCTCTTGTCTATAGTTTCCAAATGCAATGAGGCAGACACTAGCTGCAATGAAAAGGAAGGAGAAGATAAAACAAAAGTCAGCGACAGCAGTGACTCCTACAAACATTGGACTTACTGAGAGTTCTGCGTGTGACACCTTGAGATGCACTGCTACTGCCGGTGGAGCCTATACGTGAAGGCGTGGCGGTTTGCAGTTGGTACTTTGCTTTCGAATGGGGCGTACGCTACTGCCGTTTGGGCAGTCCCAGTAGCGTCGTTCACTGAACTCCATTTCTTCCGGAGAAATATGTGGAGATGTTTGTCTTTTTACTGCTACATATATTTCCCACTGGCATTTTGCGTGCAGTGGTCAAGTGTATACAGCTTTGGGGTAATTTCAAAATTTCAAGGACCCTATATATATATATATATATATATATATATATATATATATATATATATATATATATATATATATATATATATATATATATATATGAAGGAAAGAAGCTAACAGTCGGCGAGGCCAAGGAAAGCGTTGGGGATGGTAATTGATGTCTTTTCTTTTTTAATGTTTACTTGGATAATCACAGAAATTAGTAATGTAATCTGTTAAGGGGAAAGATAATTAGACACAAAGTAGAAGAAAAAACAACGTGCCGATGGTGGGATCCGAACCCACGACCTCCGAATAACGCGTCCGGTGCTCTTCCAACTGAGCTACATCGGCTGCTGTCCCCCCTGCTACTTTCTTGGGTATTTATGTTGTCTGTATACGAACCTTGAGAGTGTTCACCAGCGCCACCCTCAGCTATAGCGGCGGACGTGGGACGTCCTTTGTTACCGCCTGCGTCACGTAGAACGTGATCAAGAGCGAGGGCGAAAGCTGTGCTAGAACCCTCTTACGCTACCTATGGCTTCAAGACTGCCATATATATATGGCAGTCTTATATATATATATATATATATATTGATAGAAAAGAAAGGGCTAAAAATAATTTAGTGCACCCAGGGTTGCTGTAGTACGGTTTGCAATGACTAATGTTTTTGAGCAATGCAAAGTTCTCTCAGCGAAGATATTCCCCTCACAGCATTACTCTGTCCTATTTTTCAGCAATGTTGATATGCAGCCTCTCTACATAGAAAGCCTGCTTGCTTGGGTACTAAACTTGCACACGTTGAACAGAACCATTTATATATACAGCGCGGAAAGTTGTGACAGTTTGTTTATGTCACTTCAGAGTCTGCGTACCGAATATGCTACTACCCTAATATACAAAACAAATGTAAATTCCTCCTACTTTACGAGAGTGTCTCCAATGAATGTGTCTGAATGGTTCTTCCATAACTTTTAAGAGTTCCTTATACCTGAACTGTCTATTCACTGTGATGCCAAAACTGGAAGGAGGTAGGCATTTCTATCAATTGAGGGTTTATACTTATACTATAGGAAGCCCAACACGAACATTAAAGTTGAGATGAACATCGCGACTTGGCTATGTATGAATACGTTGTTATCGCTAGTGATATCTGCAAATCGCTGCTCGTGGAAGACGCAGCTCGCTCATGTGGCACGAATAACACGCTGCTATTCTAAATATTCTTGACTGGCTCGAGGGCGAGCTTCATCTGCTCCAGGGAGAACTGTTACGCCAATTATGCTGCGCAGCGCCACGTTGCACGTGAGGAAGAGAAGTGCGAGGTGAAAGTGAGAGGACTGGGATTGGGGCAAGCCAGACTCACTGTTCCTGGTTTTCATGCATTACCCGCCTATATTTCTGAATAATATACCCATCCCCATAACAATATTTAAATAAAAATAAAAAGAAAAGTTTTAAAAAATAAACAAAACACTGGGAAATAACATTTCACTCTAGTTTGCGCAGAGGCGGTATATTAGACTTCACAGCAAGGGTCGTTTTTTTTTCTTGGCTTCAAGCTTCAGTCGGCCTTTTTTTTTTTTTTTTTCTTGCGAGCACGAAATGAGAGGATCATATTTAGATTATGTAGAGCAAAAAAAAAAAAGAAAATTAAAGTATAGTTTAAATCCGTTTCAGTGGTAACGCAACGCGATGGAACCATGGTCCATTCAGTGCATTTATGTCGGTCAATTTTTGGGTAACCCGTTCCAAATTGTGGTAGTTTCCAGATGTCACATATGGAGGTATACAGCCATATTTAGCATCTGCAACTCCCAACATTTGACGCGGGTTGCCTCAACATTTCGTTCAGGGACTATAGTTACCGGCCTCTGTGTGATTCATTCTCCATTTATATCAATATTTGGCAAATTTTGTGGAGGTCAATTTTAGAGTACCCTGGCCATATGTTTAGGGCTGCCGGGGCAAAATACTACGAAAAGAGAATATACAATCGTTAAATGTTAAGGCATTTAATCATTATACTGCTAGCGTGTTAAAGTATTAAGCTTTTAGGGCTTTTCTGCCCTGAAATTTTTCTTTCGCCTCTTGACGAATATTTTCGCGTCGTAATTTGCATTACTGCCACTTATTAATAAATAAGTACAAGCTTTTTTTTGACAGTCTGGAACTCAATTTAATTTTCACCGTCAAGAAAGAAGCGGCTGGGGCATAATATGCATGGCGCTAATGCATAATATGCAGAAATTGCACAGGCCGTTGGACGTAAACGTCTTTTGAGGAGTTAGTGCTTTAATATTTTGTAATAAATTGAAACCTGGCTCTTATTTTTAAAATGCGCGTTAGAAAATAAGCTATACTGAGATAAATGTTTTAGAGCTAACACAGCAATTAAGTCTTCATCCGCAGACTAAATAAAGCCTTTTGGGGGCCATCGCATGAATGACGCTCTACAACGCACAAATAGAATCCCGCCCATATAATTATTTATTGCCCATTCATGAAGTTATTGGGAACAGCACCTCATCTTTTGAATTATTGCTGATGTCAGAATAACAGAAAGAGAAGGCAGGATTAGACTCCCAGGGCGCTTAAACACATAAAACTGTTAAAATTATAGAAATAAAAAACATTCGGCTCTGCAAAAAAGTATTTGCTTTCTGCAGAATGGATATCGATTATTCCGACGCTCTTCTCTTATGAAGAAATAGGAGGTAAATATACTTCTCGATGTCAAAGTAATTTAAGAGGCGCATGTCTCACTTTGTCATGGCACTCACCGACACCGCCAATCCGTCGGAAGCAGATGCCTGAAAATGGCCCCAGACGAGACCGCTAGCTCTAGACGCTGTGTTGATATGTTCGCTTTTGAGTACTGATACATATTTATACAGCTCCAACTTCAGCGTGTAATATTGTAGTCGCTCGATAAATGTGGGCAGACAGTGCACAGCGCCAACTGGACCCTGCCAGTTGGAGCACAGAGCTGCGATGTATTGCCACATCCTACATAGCTCATTCTGCCTGCCCAACCCCATTCTCAATATTCGTTCGGGTCAGTATTCTCAACGGTTGTTTGAATGGGTAGGTTCCGCCTGGCCTTCCGGTCTCGCCGTGTACTTCAGTGATCAAAATAACATAGCTATTCAAGCAACGTTCACTGCACTACAGCCCTACTTAGCGCAATATCATAGCACTTTGGTTGCTCTTTTTAAATCATTTTCTCAAGTGGAGCCACATTGGCTAGCTATCATATTTAGTAGACGTAAAATGTAGTTGTTGGAATCTTAATTACTGTAAAGTTCCATAATTTTTAAAAGCTCAATGCACTTGTAAAAAAGGTTCATCTTCATTAAGTGGTAAGCAAGATCTCCCTTAAGTAAAACTCATAGATATTCAAGGAATTTTCATATGGCCCTGTCTTTTTTCTTTCTGTGTTGAGAAAACATAGGCCTCATTAATATAGAAAACACATTGTATTAAAAAAAAAAAACTGAATGTGGACAACCTTGGGTTTGTTAATACAATCCTCAAACTATTGTCGTTACCTATTTCTAAGACAAAATGTAACCATTAATCACTTATGCAAAAAGCGCTTATTTTTCTCAGTAAAATTGGTGATGAGCATTTAGGCGTTTTTCCATGTACTTGGGCATGTATTGGATCACATGCCAGAGCAACTGAGCTGGGAGGACAAAATTCAGAATGCAATGCGCTGCCCATAAGTGAATATTTATGGCTCCAATTTTGGCCTGAGTGAGACATGGCCAACCTGGTGAATGAGCGCTGCGGTGGGCAGCTTGTCGACACCCAGAATCACTCGAGATGAAGCCTGCTCCGAGCGTTACACATAAAGAGAAGCACAATCAAAACTTCCTTGAAATCATATACATAACTCAATTCTAAAGAGAGCAAAACATTCCAAAGTGTATGCATTGCCTTTATTGGAATGCATCTTTGGCGAATTTATCAAAGCGTTTCTTACAGGAGTCATGGTTGGATGTCGACATACCTCATTTTTCTTCCAAGAGTTTGTGCCTTGAAAGTGATGAAAAACTGGAACTAGTCTAAAGCTCACTGTTTAACAAATTATCCAGTAATCTCTTTAAGATAAGTTGACCTAATTCCAAGATTACCATTGCAAAGGCTCTTTCAAAAATACTTACCGGTGTAATGAACTCTGACATTGCACTGCTTTGCTTACAGAGCAACGTGACATGCAAAGGGGCATTATGAATTATAAAATAAACGGTTGGAATTAAATCAAAGTGGTTCAACGCTATGACGCTTTTTCCTGTCGCTGTTGTAATTAATTTAGCAGTTGGTGATAGTGAGAAATACGCAGCAGTCCGCAATGGTAAGGATCATTATGCAACCTTCGTTTAGTTTAGTTTATGTTGATTAATGTCCCAAAGCGGCACAGGCTGGCAGTCACTGCAGTAGAGGGCTCCGGATATTTCGACCAGATGGGATTGTTTAACGTACACTGACTCCGCAAAGCACACAGGCGTCTTACTTTCATCTCTATCGAAATGGGCAGCCGCGGCCGAGATTTGATCCCGCTTTCTGGCGCACAGCAGTCTAGCTACTCACAGCGCCATCGCTTATGTATGTATGGACTCTAAAAGAAATCAAACGCTATTTTCGGCCAATTTAAAAGAATTCATGACTAAATCAAGAACATTACTTTAAGGATAAAAATTAGTTCTGTCGCAGAAATCACTCATTAGCACCTAGAAGGTGTGACGGAGAAAATTGGTCTTCCGTTCTGGCAAACAATTCAAAAGTTAGGTCTATGAGAGATTACTGAGAGCTTGCCGACTCACACGCCTTCATTTATACTATTTAGTACAAATTTTCAACCAACCCCCTTCGCGAACATATCTCGGAGGCGAAAAAAAGACTTTGAATTAGGTCACCGCGTGGACTGAGGAAATGAAGCAGCAGTTTTCTCGGAAGTGTCAGCAGATGTTGTTGTTCTTGTGCCCTACCTTCGGATCGTCTTGCCTTCCGTGCTGGATCTCCAGTTAGCAACAGTTAGCTCCAGAAATTGGCGTTATATTTATGATGATATAACTTTGAAGTTGAATAAGTGTTTAATTTTTTGGTAAGCACGGTTTTCTCGTTGTATGATTTTTAAGCAGTTAAAATACATATTCATCGCAAAAAAACTTTAGTTCTGCGTGTTTTCTGAGTTTGATGCATAGTTTCTCATGTCTCTTGAAGCTTAGTTTCAAAAAAGGTAATGATGTTTTGGCGAACAAACAGTGGTTAGGCACGCACCTTACAATAGCTGTTTCAGGTATCAAATGGCGCAATTCTTGTAGAAACTACTTATAGGAGTGTTTGTGAAGCGTCCTTGGCCTCACAATGAATAGCTCCGAGTATGCCTCACAGGGATGGAGCAGTGGTTATGGCGCTCGACTACTGTGCCCAAGGAAGCGGGATTTAATCCCGGCCTCGCCGGCTGCGTTTCGATGGAGGCGAAACGGAGTGGCGTCCGTGTGCTGTGCGATGTCAGTGCACGTTAGAGAATGCCAGGTGGTCGAAATTTCCGGAGTCCTCCGCTACGGCGTCTCTTATAGACTGAGTCGCTTTGGGAGGCTAAACTCCAGAAACCAACCAAACCAACTCCGAGCATAGCTGAGAACCTGCACTTTCTTGAAGTGAAAGCTACGCCCCTGAGATAGTTCATGGCGAATTGAAGTTTTTCGCTACGTTGTTTGTTTTTTTTTTCGTTAATCATGCGTGTATCCGTGCGCCTGAAATATAAGGCCAGGCGTATCAGGTCCCTTCCCTAAATACGCGGACGCCCGACCGAATTTGAAATTCTATAAGCTGTGGTTCAGTGGCCCCGACATCGAAACGACAGACGTTTCGAAAAACAAAATTGAAGTATACATCTATATTTCTCTAAATTTGATGGACTTATAAATTATAAAATTTTTTGCGTAAAATGTCGGAACCTATAATTTTATTAGAAAGAAAAATAGCGTTTTTTTTTTTCTCGCTATTGGTCGAATCACGTTGATGAGTTGTCTCAATGCGACCTCTATGAGACATTTCTCATTCATACATACAAAACAGGAACATGTTAATATAGTTTATTATATAAACCTAGCACAGCTTTCAAGATTACCTCTGCACCATTAGCGCACAAGTTGTTGGTTGATCGTTGTGCCTGCTGCTATTTCAACAGTTAAAGTTGTGTTCATCGCAGGAGGGTAAACGGATTAAACATAAAATTGGATTCGCTCGGGCATAAAACGAGCTGTTGGATTTCGTGCGAGAACTTGTGGCCTAGAAACCCGAATCCATCTCAGTTGCAAGGCACTCAATGAGGGCTTTACAACGTGGAAGTCTTTTATCTTCGTTCCTGCTGCACGTGGCACCCAGCCCCATAACAGTTGTGAGATAAAATATAATGGCCAACTAACGCCGCCATTTACACGTGTGCAGGATAGCCTTCTACGCTCAACGACTGAAGAAATAAGAAGGTCAGAGCAAGCGAGTGTTTATTACGCCCCTTCGCTTTAGAAGCAATGATCATTATTGTTTTAATTATAAGCTTTTTTTGTTTGTGCCGGTCTTGCAAACAACGAGCGCCAAAGACACAATCCAAATTACGAATTTCGTGCCGCTGGCGGAGCTTCCAAACTGGTGCTGTAAACTATATGAGAGCTTGAGAGACTTCATCCATTTAAGACGTCATCTCCAGAGTCATAATACACTGTTAGCCCGTTCGGGAGGTTTCCCGCCATTGAAGTGGTAGCAGTAACTAAGTGTACTTCTAAGGGTGGTTGACGCAAGGACCAGGCGGACGGGTTCTAGTCTAGAAAAGTTGGCAAGAAAGGGTTTCTGCGTGATATTGAAGCTGTAGCGAGGGAGGGGGTATGGATAATCTAGAGGGTAGTACTAAATATCTGTTTCATATTACACATGCAGCAGAGGGCCCTCGGCTGTCTTGGTTTCCCGTCCATGTATAATACCTTAAGTACTAGCGGTGCAGAGATAGATTAAAGAAAAGGGGGGGGGGGGCAGGACAAGCAGCTGCAGCCCAGGATTTCAACTCTGAAAGCGAACGAAGGGGTTTCTTTCTTCTAGCCTTTTAACTATATACACCCACAGGCAATGGAACACAGACCAAGGCATATAAATCAAGAAATCCAAAACTGGAAGACAGGGCACCGCCTAATGCGATTTCGTTCAATCCGATCCAGTTGGATGGACTACGTACTAATTATTAGAGTGATTTTGCCAGCATATGCACTGCGCCGTCACCGCTGCAATGCACTCGGGGTTTTGAGCTCCAGCCTGCGGTCTCATCGGTGCTTGCATCCTATCGAGCGATAGGTGGTCCTGTTGCATTGCTACAACTTCTTTCTAGCATGAATGCTATATTTGTGATGCAAGTCAGCTCACTCCAAAGGTGTCAAGTGCACCTACAGCTGTGCAAATCGGTAGTCCTCGGAATGTTTTTTTTTTTTTATTTTTGTTCTTGTCAAGAATCGTCTCTTAATTAAATCATCAAAACCCCTCATAGCATGCAACTGAGAAAATTTCTTGAATCAAAAAATTACCGATGATTACGTTACTTCCTAATGCAAAATTTGAGCGCAGCAAATAAGCTGTTTCACCTTTTCGATAGATTGAGGCAAAGAAATCGAGCAATACATGTACGCGCTATCACAGAAGTTCTTTTTTTTTTTATTTTTCACACGTATTCCTTTAACAAAGAGCGGCAGCGGCAATTTCGGCTCGGGCGGTGCACATATACAGATCC
Source organism: Amblyomma maculatum (assembly GCF_055883805.1). NCBI lineage: Eukaryota > Metazoa > Arthropoda > Arachnida > Ixodida > Ixodidae > Amblyomma > Amblyomma maculatum. Next base: position 45,003,679 of record NC_139349.1, on the reverse strand, counting down.
GCCGCCACCGATCTGGCTCTCTGATTGCCACAGCACAGGGGTTGCATTGGAGGAGGAGCGAAGAAAGGAATTAAGTTCGAGCCGGCGCTTTGACAACCGGAGACTCGCAGGAAGAGGGGGGAGGGGGGCGGCGTGTAAACCAAGCGGCAAACGATGGGGGCAGAAGCGCGCGCAGCAAGCGGACAACGCGATAAAGGGAGGAGGGAAGAGATAGCACCGACTGACTGATGCTGCTGACGCCGATAGTGAGTCAACCCCAGCTGCGGAGTTGGTTTCAGGGACAACGCCACCGATGCCGACGCAAACAATATGATACCCTCGCTTCCGCAGCGCCAAGAACCAGGTCTAGCCGTGGGAAGGTGGTCACGTATTCGTCGACGTTCCGGGGCCTACGTGAAATAACCGGCGCGTCGGCAACTGAAGAGCACCCTATCCGCCACACAGGAACAGGGGGGGGGGGGGGGGGGAACCTCCCCACCTCTTTCTGCATGGCGGCGACGGTGTTCTATGCAGTCACGTTATCTTGACTCTCTAGCGGCGTCAGCGGCATCCAGCGGTATCAGTCGGTGGCTGCTAGCGCTGGGGGAATGAAAGGGGGGCGGAGCTGGTTACGAGGCCGACGACGACGCCGACGCCGACGCGAAACCCAGGAACGGATGCCAAAGAGCTGCGCTCTAAAAAGCGGCGGCTACACGGGAGAAAAGAGAGAAGGAACACAACACGATGCTGACTAGCAACCAGAGCTTATTGTACGTTCGGCAGTTATATAAATCTCGTTCGTACAAGAAAGGAAAAGGAAGCGCACAAACACGAAAACAAACGCGCGCTTGCGTGCGTGTCTCGGCGAGCCACCCGGATTCCGCTCAAAAGAACATCGAGCTTCCCCTGCTGACATCGTCTTTGCCTGCTCCGGTGCTATTCCACAGCACAGCGGCGCATTCACTAAGAAGCGTCGGGCGGTCAACATGGTCAAACAGGATTGCCAGACACCCGGGTGCCGGTTCCCTGGCGGCGAGTCGCCTTCGCTTAGCGCGAGATTTGAAGCGAGCGATCAATGCTCTCGCTCATTGGACCTCTCGGGGCGCCGTCCCGTGCTGCCTTCAGATTGGACATTTATGATTGCCAACGGCTTTTACTCCCTATATAAGCGAGCGCACTGCTTCCGGAGACCTACACGAGCATTCGTTGAGTGCCGTGCCGCTCGCAAGAAGGAAACGCGTCGTAGTGTCCCCGGGGCGTCTTTGGGTTTGCTCGGTACGGTGGCTCCGCAAGGGACAAAACGACAGAAGAGACGAAGAAAGCGGGCTGTTCCGACTAGCATCTACCGCCCCCAGGAGCCGAGCAGCCTAGCGATTAGCGGCACATGCTTTTTCAAAGGGCGTCATGTTGGACGCGGCACTAGCTTGAGAAAGCCTATACTACTACTACTATATTACTACCACTACTACTACTGTTATTATTATTATTATTATTATTATTATTATTATTAGTAGTAGTAGTAGTAGTAGTAGTAGTAGTAGTAGTAGTAGTATAGAGGAAGACTCGCTTCACGAAGTTGGCACTGAATTGTCTGTAGGTAACGGCCGAATTAACTGGCTAAATATTATCTTCACAGTTTTCATTTAGCAGAGAAATATTACTGTATTATTATTATTATTATTATTATTATTATTATTATTATTATTATTATTATTATTATTATTATTATTATTATTATTATTATTATTATTATTATTATTATTATTATTATTATTATTATTATCCTACAGTAAGCTTGTTGAGCCTTCGATGTGGCCGATGGGTTGCATATACAAGGACTTTCGTGGGAAGCTTTACGACGATATGCTTCATCCCTCTGAACTGACGCAAAATTGCAGTGGCCCCTAATTTGGATATCTATTATCAAAACGCCCGAGGTCTTCGGACTAAGGGATCAGAATTTTTTTCTAGCGTCTTGTCCTCTTGTTATACCGCTGTTGTGGTTACCGAAACCTGGCTGTCAAGTGATATTCCTTCCAATGATTTCTTTCCAAATAATTACTCTGTTTTTCGTAGCGACCGCCCTGAAACAGGTCCCAAATCAAGAGGAGGTGGAGTGCTCATTGCTATTGACAGTTTTGTGAAGTGTGTTCGGCGTTCCGATCTGGAAACTGTTTAAGAATGTGTGTGGCTCGAGCTCACTTTAAATCGATATGAAAAACATTTACTTGCAGCTTTCTACATTCCTCCGAATCTACCTCCTTCAGCCTATGATGATGTTCTGCTCTCAATCGAACATGTTATAACCCGTCATAGCAAACACAAACTTCTTATTTTAGGTGATTTTAATACTCCTGTTATCAACCGGAACTCACTTATTTCTTCTCACAACAATCATTACATATTAAGTAAGTGTAACGCTCTACTTGATTTTATAGCCTTTAACTCTTTGCAGCAACACAATTTCATTGAAAACTGTTGCGGTAATATTCTTGACATCTGTCTATCGAATTTTGAAAGTGTTCGAGTCTCGAGTTCAGACATACCGCTGACTCGCTGTGACAAATTTCACCCTCCGCTTCTAGTTACTACTGCTGCCTCTGCCTCAACTTCTACTAATTCAGATCGGGTGGGGAATTCGCCCCGTTTCGCGTATGCACGTGGTGATTATGTCGGTCTTTTCAATTTCTTCTCTTCCGTCGACTGGTCCCTTTTAAATGACATTAATTATTCAGATGGACAAGTCAGTCGCTTTACACAAATAGTTCTTGATGGTATGCGTCGGTACATACCTTTGCATACTCCTACGCGTAGGAAGTTCCCTTCCTGGTTTTCAAGGAAACTAATAACGGCGTTAAAGCTCAAGGAACGGGCCCATCGTAAAGCGAAACGCCCTGGGTTTCACAATTGGGCAGATGAGTTTCGCCGTGTGCGTTCTCTTTGCAAACGCTTATACAGGCGGGACTACGACTCCTATCTTGAGTCTTTAGAGAGGAATGCCTCAAATCGTCCTAGTCAGTTCTGGCGTTACGTTAGCAAGCGTTCCATTAAATCAGATTTAAGTATCAGCTTAGTTGACTCTCAGGGTTCGGAAATTCGGGATGTTGCCGACAGTTTTGCACAACATTTTTCCTCCGTTTACAAACATCCACATTGTGATTCCGTTTGCCTGCCATCTGGTGCACTATCTAATTCCATTCTCTTTGACGAGGAGTTGATAACTGAGAGTCTTAAGCGTCTGAGACCATCTTTGTCTCCTGGACCTGATGGCATTCCAGCTGCCATAATAAAAGCCTTCAGTTATATCTTCGTACCAGTACTGACTGCCATATTTAATAACTGTTTAAAAAATGCTGCCTTTCCTCGCGTGTGGAAAATGGCACGCGTATTTCCTGTCTTCAAGTCTGGAAACAAATCTGATGTTTCCAATTATCGTCCAATTTCTCTTCTATGTGCAACCTCTAAGCTTTTCGAATTAGCTTTGCACAGCGTACTTTCCTTCCATCTCAAACATATCATAGTACCGAATCAACATGGCTTCATGTCGGGCCGCTCTACTTCTACCAACCTAGTCACGTTTATGACGTATGCCTCTGCAGCAGTCCTTCAGAGGGGTCAGGTTGACACTGTGTACTGTGATATGAGCAAAGCTTTCGACGTTGTTACTCACTCACTACTTCTTGAAAAACTCCTACTCTCTGGCGTTGAAGTCTCACTCGTAGCCCTCCTACGCAACTATCTCCTTGATCGCTTCTGCTTTGTCATTGTCAATGGACAGACTTCTTTCGTTTACCCTGCAACGAGTGGAGTTCCTCAAGGTTCAGTACTAGGCCCGCTTCTCTTCTCCGTTTTTATTAATGATGTTTCCTCGGCGATAAAGAACTCTTTGTTTCTTCTTTATGCTGATGATATAAAAATATTCAAGGTAATACATTCTTTTCAAGATTGTGTGTTGTTGCAATCGGACATATCTGCTTTTTCTGATTGGTGTGCGATGAATCGACTTACCCTCAATTCTTCCAAAACTAGGGTTGTGTCCTTTACTCGTAAAACACATAGCTTTCTCTACCATTATTCTGTGAATTCTGTGCTGTTGGATAGGGTTGATGAAATTAATGACCTTGGTGTACTTTTTGACCGCACCCTCAGCTTCTCCTCTCACACTAACCGCATTGCTCAGCGGGCTATGCGCACACTCGGATTCGTTTGCAGACTTTCGAGAGAGTTCCATACTCCACTTCCGTTCCTAAAACTGTACCTGTCCATATGCCTGCCGGTCTTGGAGTATGCGTCGGTTGTTTGGAATGGCACTTGCAAATCGAACTTGGACAAGGTTGACAGAGTACAAAAAAAATTTTTACGGATATTTCATTATCGCTTTCCTTGCGCAACTTCCCCCTCTCGCTCCACCAGGAGCGCCCAACTGAATCTTCCTTCCATTCACTGCCGTCGTATCAGACTTGATATCATATTTCTGTGCAAACTCCTTCATGGCCACATTATGTGCCCTCAGCTCTTAGAGTACATCCTACTGCGCGTTCCGCGAAAGAGCATGAGGGAATTCAGACCATTTCAGGTTTCTCCTCTTCATTCCCACTCCTCTCTGGACAGGATGCAGTGGTTATTTACCTCTTTTTGTCCTCACCTTGACATCTTCCAAAACTCGCTCTGTTCATTTACATTGGATGTTCGTAGCGTTGTATTCTAAATAGTACTTTATCACATATAACTCCCACTTTCTAGCCTAAAATTGTATTTACTTCACTTCTTGCTTTTTCTCCTGTTCAATGCTGTCTGTATCGTGAACTACTTTTTATCCGTTTTTTACTTGTATTTCAACTTTAAACTTTATATTCGAATCTTACTGTCCCTTGTTTAATTTTACTTCTTTATTGTATTATTCTGTATTTCTAGCCTGTGTTTTAAGTACCATGCACTTGTTGCGCCTGGAAGGGTTGTTTATTTTATGTATATTTCTATATTACTATAATCAATGTCAGTTATTTGTTGTTGTTTTTTTTCTTCTCCTCTATCTACCGTTCTTCTTTTTTTTTTCTTTATTTCCTGGTGCGCTGAAAAATTCTCTCACTGTGTATATAAGTGATGCTACTCATTGTTTGCTTACTTTCCGTGATACTTTTCGTCTCAGTTTCATTTCATGTATTATTTATTTCTTTTTTTGTGTTCTCTCTGTGTGTGTAAACATGTTTGTGCTTTTTCATTTTTGTTTCTTTTTTTTTTATTTGTGCTGCAGCACAAAGACCACATGGTTGTTCCTGCGTACATTAAATAAAGATTGATTATTATTATTATTATTATTATTATTATTATTATTATTATTATTATTATTATTATTATTATTATTATTATTATTATTATTATTATTATTATTATTATTATTATTTATTTATTTATTTAGTAGTAGTAGTAATAGTATTATAGGCTCTCTGAAGCTAGTGCCACGTCCAACATGACGCCCATTGAAAAAGCATGCGCCGCTAATCGCTAGGCTGCTCGGCTCCTGGGGGCGGTAGATGCTAGTCGGAACAGCCCGCTTTCTTCGTCTCTTGTGTCGCTTTGTTCCTTACGGAGCCACCGTACCGAGCAAACCCAAATACGCGTCCCCGGCCGTCGCTATGCGGCTGCAATTGTGGCTAAATGTTACTACGTAGCCCCCGTGCCTATTTTGCTGTAACTATGCCCTGCATATAATGTATAAAGACGCCTTGTGTTCATCTCTTCGACGCTGGCTCAATTTCATTGTTACCACCAAGGGAGCAGGCAGCTCTCGATCACGAAACGGGTGACGTGAGCTGTGCGATGTCAGCGCACGTTAAAAATCCCCAGGTGGTCGAAATTACTCCGTAGCCCTCCACCACGGCTCCCCTTTCTCTCTTTCCACTTTCACTCCCACCTTCCTCCCTTCCCTTACGGCGTGGGTCAGGTGTCCACAGAGCAAGTGTGACAGATACTGCGCCTTTCCCTTCCTGTGAACCAACCAACCAACCAACCAACAATGTTGGTGATCAGCGGTTGGAAGTCCCGGGCGTGTCCGTGCAACTGGCTGGCACCGGTGACATCACAACGCTGGGTGAACGCTGCAGATAAACCGGCGTCAGGCACACTGGAACGGAGAGTTCTTGATGTTTCCCTCAAACGCCAGTCTTTCTCTGACTAAGGTTATAGTGTTCTCAGGTTACGATAGCATAGAGGAAGGTTTGGGTGTATCATTGTGTTAACCGTGCTGGTTTCAAGCTAAGAGGACAGTCTTTGAAAACCAAGGGATGCTTAGAGGGAAAACAAGGTACTGTAAGAAATACTTGTTAGCGAACGTCAAGTATATTATAAAAGGACAAATAGCAAGAGGCCAGTGTGAAAGATTGAGAGTTATAAGGTCAAAGGTCTCCAAATTTCTGAAACGCTGGGCTTTGTTATGGGCGCAGTAAAACGAAAAACGGAAATCCTTCCGGTCATGCGGACTAAAAACGTGACGGTTCATGATGCCGCAGAGGTTTGGTCCGAGATCACTAAACTCCAAAAGCGCGAAATGCTAGAATGCGAAAAGCGGTTTGTCCGCTTAAACAAGCATGCAGCTCAACTTTTCAACACATGAAGTGTGGAAAGCCATAAAGCTTTAGTTTCCATTCAAGGTAATGGTTCGAAACCGCGAGACGGTCTGCGACAGTTTGTCATTGCCGATGATATTGCAGAGTATTTCGCAGATTTCGAGAGTGTCTGCAAAAGTAAGCGCTTAGAGCGATGCAGCTGAGCGCAGAAATAGGTAGCTCTTCTCTCCGCTAGAGCATCTGAAGAAATCAAGCGCATGTTAGACGGAAACTTGACAACCTACGATCGGCTGAAAGAGTCATGGCTAATAAGATATCGGCTGTCACAGCAGGATCTTCGGAACAGGTATCACCGGGAGGAAAACTGTACAAAAGCGTACTTTAATTTAGCGTATGAGTTGAAAGCCGCTGTAACCGCATGGCTACACAGTCAGGAAGTTCCGGAGCGAATTACCTTGCACGAGATAATGAAACACAGCTTGGGAAAGCGGCCGAGCAACGCGACTGAAGCAACGAGCCGACGGAGCCCCGAATAGGAAAGTCTCCGGTTACCTTGGTCGAGCCACTGGCAGCTGAGACTGTTCTGGAGCCGGGCCCATTAGCCAGAAGTCCGCAGTGTCGCCGTCAGGCGAGGTGATGTGCACGCCGCCCCACATAGATGAAAGATATCTAATTCCATCAACTGGTAGAACACGAAGTGGGAAGCTGTCAGAAAATGACTCGCCTTTCAAGTCAAACTCAGAAAGTGTAGAGCATGTGCGGAGATTTAGTTAGTCTAGGAGATGACGAAATTGCAGTTTTCAAAATCAGCGGCGTCGTAGACCACGTCACACAGAAATATGAAATGCCGACGATCGAAACTGCGCAGCCCACGAATTTTGATCAGCCAGGGCAGACCCACGATGATTGCACGTCTGCTGCTGAATGCCACACTTGCGAAGTAGGCGGGAAGCGACTGGAGTGGAGTTAGCATCGTTCGTGCCCTGACAAGCTGAGTTGTATTCATGAAAGAAACAGCCCTCGTACGAGCGATGATGTGGTATACATACATGGCCCTCACGAGATCCGAACGCCCCAGCTGTGGAAGGAACTTGATCGTACGCCGGTTAGCGCTGAGCGATGCGGCACACCGGCGGATCAGGGTAACCTGATTGGGGGGCCTCCACAGGAAGTACCTAGCTTGGAGGCTGGCTTTAGCGAGCTGTGTTCCGACGCGACCTTACGCGAGTAGAAGTGAGTCATGCACTGTTGGCCGCGATGCGCTACCAAAAGAAAGAGGAAAGCGAGCATTCAAGTGCTGCCACCGAAAAGAACAGAAAGGCAAGCGCATAAAAGAATGCTGTCATCGAAAGGTGAGGCAACTCAAATGGTCGCGAGAGGAAATGAAGCGATGACGACCACAACGACACAAATGCACCCGTGCCGAGAAAAAGCCCGGCTGGTGTGCCAAGCCAACGGAAAGGCACAGATCGTCGAGCAAAGCGAGAAAGTCGTACTCGTCTGCATCTTCGCATAGAAACATGAGTAAAAAGTTGTTGAACAATATGGACAGCCGAAGCTGCAGCGGAAGGGACAGAGGTAAAAACCTCCCGAGTACAATTTATCTTGTTGAAAAGAAGCTATATGAAGTCTGCGACGCGTCAAGTCGTGCAGTCACAGCATGGATGAAGCTTTCGCGTGTTTGGTACAGTTGCATACCGTAATTCGCAAGCAGATCTGAGCTCGTGCATCGGGGCAAAATCGAATAACCTTCTTGCTTCCTCAGTTTTATGTTCACGGCCAAAATGATTTCAAGGGTTCTGTTGTCATTATTATTGCTGATTACTATTTCCGGTTGATAATGTGACAAAGTGTTGCTTCAACCTTGTATACTGTATCATAGACGTCTCTCTTGTTCCAGCGGGAACCGAAATTGGGACAGCAAATTAGCTGAGTTATTCTGAACTGTGCCTTCGTCAAGGGTTTGACGGGGGATAAAGGGTGCTTGCTCGTGTCGGTGTTGCCTGCTGTTGGTCGGTTTTGCACACTGCAGAACGACCAACCGTGACCAGTGGGGAGACGCAAGGGCATTGGAGCGACCCGAGCGAAACTGGTCGAGGCACCTTGGCAACACTGCTGTCAGCGGGGATCCTGAACTGGCGAGTGGAACCCGAGGCACGTGGAGCTACCTGGAGCCTGGACACTGGACGTGGAGTTAGGAGGACCTGGCGAACGAACGCGCCCGGCATCCGAGCCACATGGAAGCAGCTCGTCTTCACGGCGCATTGTCTAATGGCGAGAGTGCTGTTGTGCCCAAACGAGCCACCCGGATTCCGCTCAAATTACCGTCGAGCTTCTCCTGCTGATACTCTTTTTTGCCTGCATTGGTGCTGCTTCTCTAATCAGTGGTGCATTGCCAAGAAGTGACGTGCGGCCAACATGATCTGGCACATCCGGAATGCCAGACACTTGGTCGCACGTTTCCTGGCGGCGAGTCGTCTTCTGACCGCGGGGATTTGAAGTGAGCTATCAGCGCGCTCGCTCATTGGACCTCTCGTGCTACCGCCACGTGCTGCCTCTGGATTGGACATTTTGAATGCGAACGACCTTTACGCGCTATACGCGAGCGCACTGCCTCCGGAGAGCGAAACCTACACGAGCGTTCGTTGAGTGCCGTGGCGCTCGCAAGTAGTGGACGCGTCATAGCCTGCCCGGCTATCGCTGAGCAACTACAGTTTTGTCTAGCTTTTAGTCCTAGGCTCCCGTGCCCATTTTACTGTCATTATATCCTGTATATAATGTATAAAGGCGCCTTGCGTTCATCTCCTCGACAGTGACTCGGTTTCATCACTATCGCCAAGGGAGCAGTCAGCTCTTGTTCACGGAACGGGTGACGTGAGCTACGGGTCATACTCCCTTCGTCACAACAATAGCGAAAGCACACACATGAAAAACACATGGTGGAAACGGGGTAGAAGATTATGACATCATACAGATAAACGACTTTGCTGTCGCGAAGTACTATACGACGATATGTTCACGCATATGTAGCTCTTTCGTGAAATGTTGATGGCTTCTATTTTCCGGGTCTGTTGATTCATGTATGACGATATGATTATTGTTTTTCTAAGCCGGGGAACACAGCTATGCGCTCGGTATTGTTTTGCTAGCTCTTGATTCATGGCTACCTTTAGGTATCTTTTGTGGTCTTGAAGCCAGTCGTTCAAACAGCAACTTGCTTGATCGAAATAGGTACGCTTGCGTGACAGGCATTCAATACACCCTCTTTTCCATACACTTGACGTGCTTGTTCTGGTGCTTCTTTTGGGAATACTTTTTCTTCCTCGCTCACTGTTGGCCTTCCCGCACAGGTTTCTTAATTAGGCACTGACATGAGCACCTTTGTGCCAGCCCTGCACCTATATTCTTGAGGTTTTAGGAAATGTATGAAATTATATAAAACGCCCGCCTATCTTCTGACGTGGGCAGCATATGTTTTCCGCCTCCAAGTTGTTGCAGTAGCCCCTATGCGACGCTGGACACCAACCACGTCGGGTAACCTGCTGCTTTCAGACAACATATTTAGGGGTCAGAACTGGGTTGAACCTTATGGTAGACCCCGCCGGGGTGGCGCAGTGGTACAGCGCTCGATTACTGTTCCCAAGGTTGCGGGATCAAATCCCGGTCTCGGCGGATGTTTTTCGATGGAGGCGAAAGGCAAGGCGCCCATGTGCTATGCGATGTTAGTGCACGTTAATGAGCACCAGATGGTCGAAATTTCTGGAGTCTCCTGTACGGCGTCTCTCCTAGCCTCAGTTGCTTTGGGACGTAACCCCCCCCCCCCTGCCCCCGTATGGTAGCAGGATATTGTCAGTGCGGTTCTCCTTGGTGCTTTTGTCATTTCGCGCTTTAGAGTCATGTAGTGCGCATGTGTGTATGGGAGTAGTCTCGTCTGGCTTCGTTCTTCAACTTGCTGTTGCTGTCATTCTGTTTTGTTCATTTTATAGAGTATTAAGGTGTCCCCTCCGTAACGAACAGCTTTACGATTATTGACAACTTAATAACAGGCGTTAGACGTATGTTCACACACGCGAGGAACAAATCACATAGAATGGGGGTGAAAGAAGATCCGATACATTTCCAGTTATGAGCTCATGAATGTGTTCCTCATCTTGGCAGCATTATAGTCATACCATCACACTTGAATCAATGAACCAGGGAAATAGAAGAACCCATCAACATTCGGCAAAAGAACGACAAACATGTCAGCATACCTTCGATAGTACTTCTCCAAAGCGAAAGGAATTATTTTCATGCGGCGTCATGGTTTTCTACCAAGCTTATAAGTTGGATGTTTTCCACGCGTGTGTGTCTTCCCTTTTCCTTTCTTCTACGAATGGCTTTATAAAACTGGCGGAAGTCCACTAAAATCTGGTTGTTAGTAGCCATCTTGTCCATTCTCTTTTCCGCCTCGTGTTAGGGCTGTTTTTGATCACAGGCTCATGCAACGACGAGATCAATATTTCACCTCGTTTTAGAAACTTTCGTTCCCCGCATTCAGCTGTCTCTCCTCCTGGGATCAGTAACCACTAGTGAAAGGCAAATTGTTAATTTCTGAATATGTATTTCGCGCCGCTAATCTTTGAGACAGGCTCTCGAATTCTATGGTCAGGTTCTATTGCCAGTGGAGACAGGATGTTTATTTTTCCGATGACATCATAAGGATGATTGACAAGTGGAATTCCGCGGAATTTGTATACTGTGTGGTGCAGCGTTCCAAGAAGCGGCAAATGAAAGGCGCTGCACGGACTTCTGGATCGGACGTCCGGCGGGGTCAGCTTCGTATATGAGTCAATCGCCTATTGACGCTAGGGCATTCGTGATATCATGACCGGATATGACTTCACGAGGTGATGACGTCGAAGTCTCACGGGCGCTTCTCTCGAACACATGGACATGCTGGCGAGTCATGAGGCTTTAAAGGCTTCCGCCTTAAATATCAACTTATCGGATAAAAAGTTGAAATCCTCCATGTAGCGGTAACAATAGACCGAGTACTTCTACCATGTTGTCAATGAGCGGCCCTGGATGGGACGAGTACATTACGAACACACTTCGATATTCGGTCGATGGCTCGTCTATTCAATCCGCTTTTGGCTTACTCAATTCTAATCATATTTCCACATTTCAAATTTCACTGAACAGGTGCGTTTGCTACAGCTTTATTTAGGAAAATGGCGCAGCTGGCTCGCCACTAATGAATGACAATTGGTTACCGTGAAAGGGCGTAGGGCAAAATGACTGGAATAAATGCAAACGAGTCTGAGCGCTTTCTAAGGCTGTACCGTCGTGAAAAAGAATATTGCACGGGGAAAGCGCACTAAGCTTACGGTCGAGGGCGTTTGATTTGTATGTTTCACAAAATGTATTGCGAAGGTTGCAGTAGCAAGTCCAACGCCGCCACCGTGATCACACCTCTCCATGCCGGAGCTGCATGCAGAGCCTCTCAAGTCCACATCTGCTGCTATTAGCACTCTGCCACTCGAAACTTCCTACTGACACATTTCTTTTTATCTCAGTGCAATGAACGACATGGCGTAAAGCAACTGTGAATGATTCAAATACCCATCAAGGCGCAAAGTTAACTGCGCCGCCATGCAGACGACGCAGCGGAGAAACGACAACCAAGATGACACATGGCTGCTTCCGTTGTGAGCGTGCGTTCACAGTGCGTCAAAATGGCCTATTGGTTAATAAGAAGAGACGCGCAGAAGGAAAGGCAAACGTCACCGAGAATTCTCACGAGGGGGGGGGGGGGGGGGTGCTTCAAAGACCTTATTATGAAAAAAATACGAATATCATGCCACTGAGGTGCTCAGGGCGGCATTTCTGGCGAGGGGATCTGCGTTTGTTAACGCAGAGAGAAATATTGTTTTTGTGATTTGCCATCAACCACTCTGCCTAACGGAGTTAGGAACGAGGAGACGGCATTGTGGAGAGGCGGAATTGAAACAAGTAAAAATGTAATGTGAGCAATGTCTGTAATGGGGAGGAAATTCATTTTTTCAACTGTCACCGTCGGCTGCACTTCTCAGATAGATCAGTCGCTCCCTTTTCTACCACTCTACACTGCCTCTCATAGAAGTCTATTATCTGCTCTGTATTCTATATGTTGTAAAGTTAAAGGCGATGCATTACTATTTTGTTCACCACATTTATTGACTTTTTATTGAGAGCAGTAATAATGAATCTAGAGGCACATTCAAGTAGCGTAGCAGGGGAGAGAAAAGCTCGAGAGTACCTACGAACGCATCAGCCCAGGGCCGCCCTTTTTCTAAACGTCGTATCAATGGTAACAGTCACGAAGGCTAACAGATTTAAGGGCCTCCTTTTGTGCACGAATTCGTCGACGCAATTGCCCTCAGCATTGCAAAAAAAAAAAAAAATAGAGGGCGTGCTTCAGGCATGCAGCAGTTGACAGGTGACACAGCGCGGCATTGCGCGGTCGCTGGCTTGTGCGACATCATGAGCCCATATGACATGGCTAAGTGGGCAGAAGTCGGCAGGAGATAAGCTTACTGAGGACCCTGTTTCGTATGACTAGGTTAAAGAAAGTGCGGATTTATCTCTATGCCGGATGGCGTTTCATTTAAAGCGGTTGCGCAAAACTCTGTGGTAAGGAGTATGTGAGGCAGCAGAGGTGCAGATTAAGAGGTTAGCATTTAATCCAGCAGCACAGTACATGAATGGAAACAAGGGGTCCACAATTAAGGGAGACCGCAAATGGAAGCCCTGAAAGATTTCGCCTAATGCGATTAGAGGCGCGGCTTATGTGTCCTTCATACTTTTCTTTTGTATGATGTTTGTTCATTGCTACCAATATTTTTGGCCCGCTCGACTAGAGTGAGACTCGTGGATCGGAATTAGCAGTTCGCCTAGCCAATATATAATTCGTTGTCAATTTCGTTCCTAAACCTCGGTTTATAAGTTTCTTTCAATGTAAAAATAGAAAAAAAATAAGAAAATGGGTTTAAGAGCAACGCAGACATTGTTTGTTCTCGGTCGTTGTCGGCCTAGGCTAGTCACGAGTATTCTGCTTGCTGCCTGAATTACGAACAGCAAGAGAGTTTCAGGAAAATACTTTGTTAATTTCTTTGTCTAACGCCTCGTTACGTTGGTAACGGTGACTTTGAGTTGCGACAAAATTTGCCAGGTTTTGCACCATGCGATCCTAAAGTAACATTTGTTCCGCTCTGGGTACCTTTGATGGCCCCGAAAAAGTAGAAAAATGCCGGATTCACGACGTTAAATTGCAACAAAAAAACAAAAAAAAAACAAAATAAATGTTCCTAACAAATCAAATGATTGGGCCTTTTGGCGGCATTTCAAGGATGAGGTGAAGCTGGAATTGGTTTCAGTTGTAGGACCCGTAGATCCTAAACTGTCGGAAAGTCAATATCTGTCAGTTCTCATACTTTCTAAATTATACCTTTACGCTGCCTCGCCGCAAAAAGAAAAACATCTCCCATGAGAGAGCATAAAACTAACCGATAAAAAAAAAAAACGAAATGTTCACCTGTTTGTAAATGCAGTCATATATAGTTGCTCCGCTGGACTTAGGCTATCTTAACGGGATGCTATTAAGCTTACGCTCCAGAGTCAATTAATTCCTTCTAATTCTTCCCATCCTAGCTATCAAATTATATGGCCTGTCTTCCCGATAACGAACTCTCACGTCGTTCCTATAAATACTACGTAAGAGCATCAGTACTTTTTTTCACAATTATTAACGTCTCACAGTGCCAGCTGCAATGAGACGGGTATTCTGGAAGCATCTGTCGTGTCCTGTAATTTTAAAAGGCCCATTATGTGATAAGCAGATCTTTGGGCACAGAACGCACCCTGCAATCTACGCCGCGAAAGCAAGGACCATTATTTACCGCAGACTCCTAGCATATTTCTCAGACCGCCGGCTTTCTGGCTTGCACTGATTGCAGGTTTGAAGCGCTCATCATCAATATTTCAGCAGGCAATGCAAATTTAATTTTTATTTATAATAAAACTCGACAGCAGCGCTGCACTGTCGGGCAGCTTTATAGTGTTTGACTTTATTTTTAATTTTCAGTTCCCTTGAGATGAATTGGCGTTAGATAATTGCCACTCTTTTTGTTTTTTTGTTTTGACTGAATGCCACGGAAACTGAATAATGAAAAAGCCACTATGGTGAATATATTCCGAACAGATGTTCTGCTCGGTACATTCACTGAGAATGATATAGAATGAACAGAAGCAAACACAATACAGTAATGGAAACATAACATCTGTCCCATCGGGAGGGACGAAACGAGTCCTTTTAATTTTCGCGAGTTCTATGTATAGTCTTCAGTTCGTTAAAAGTTTAATTCCGGACAGTAGTTTAGAGTTTTATCATGATTTTAAAGCTAAGCTCTTTATTAATTATACATATAAGAAATTAAGAGATTTCACTCATATCAACTATACCGGTACCAGGACCTGGAAGATGACGCAAGGCTGGGATGGTGGACTCACTTAACCGAAAATTCTCGAGGGTGCGCGAAGCACCAGCGGGTCCTCGAAGTTGAGTCTTCTTCCGTTGCTAGCGTGAGAGGCTTGGGCCGATGAAGTCGATAATCCCTTAATTTCCAGACCCAACTTCTACATTACTTTGCAGGAACAATGCTCCAGAAGTGCGAGGATTCTGGGGTAGGCGCGTTCGTTGATCGGTGCGCTCGTTCGGTGCATTGTACAGAGGTGTCAATGATGGCTGCCTCCGGCGGCACATATTTTCAGTGCGTCATGTGCTGCGAAAACACTTTCATCTTGGCGCTAGGGATTATTTAATAAAGGAGTAGTTTGCTCCCGCGTCGGCAAAGGCAGTAAACGTACAGGTAAACAACGTAAACTCATGACGCGGTCTTTCTAGCCCTCGAGCTGCACAATGGCCTAGGAGTTACCTCAAGGATTCTGCCTATGTGGGAATCGTGGTTCGGTTATCTCGAAGGTTTTGTGACTGTCGTCTTCTGAGATTTGTGATTCGTCGCTGTTATGCTTGTCTTAGAAAGGGGCGTTGCCGTCGTAGCGGATCTGATGCCTTCGTCTACGATGGCTTCGTCGTGGCAGTGCAGAGGGAGGTGTGAATGGTATTGGCGAACGGATAGGTATTGAAAGGTAAAAAAACTACACACAAAGTAATATAATAATATAGAATTTCAATGACGAAACCGCTCAGGCCGAGCGTCTGTACGGAAATTCACGGGAAAAATTTTCGCGGAATCACTTATTAGTCGACTCACTCGTTCTCACTAACGCTCACATTCAGACCGTGATCCGAGTAATCAGTGCGTATACGGTGATAATCTTAGTCGTTAGTGAGTCCGGACTTGGTTTCATATTATGATCTGAGTTGTGAATGTGCCTGGACCAACGTTAAAATCCTGATCTGAACCGTGAGAGAGTCCATACTCAAGTTCTGATCATTATTTGAGTCGTGAGGGCAGGCTCAGGCTGAAATAATGATGTTTTCAGGATCACAGTGTGCGAATGTTTTCCTCATTAGGGAAAAAAGGCTTACTGCCGCGACAAAGGACTCTTGGTCTCGCGGTGGCTTGCAAACATCCCTCGGTGACCGGAAGAGAGAAATGTGTGTGACGTCATCGCGCGTTCGTTCCTTGCGTATGTCGTGCTTTTGAAAACAGTGAATGTTGGCAGTGATATACAACTTATGGTGGATATGTGCTAATCAAGTACTTCTATACTGTATGCCTATGCCTTTTGACAAGGTGTAATATTATTTTGATTGTCTCTAAAAAGAAACAAAATATAAATGTTGTGCTTCATTCTCTCCAAAAATGATTAGCCAAGCTAATGCACTGAAAACGAAGCTTCTTGCTTGAGGCTACTGTACTTAAAGCAATTGCTTAGCTCAATGCGTTATTGTGTGAGTCCAAATTACTGTCGCACCGAAATGAATGAACCGAAATGAGCATGTTCAGATGAGGCGCGATTCGGAAAGAATGAGCGAGCCTACGTGAGTCCTGTGTCGATGTGAGGGAGTCAGCCGAATCGTGTCGTGAGTCGAAAGGAGGGAGTCTAGATGAGGTGTGGTTCACGATGTATGAGTGAGCCCAAATGAGTCATGAGTCTAAGTGAGTCGTGACTCAAAATGAGTGCCACGAGATCAACTGTGACTCGAAGTGAGTGAATGAGCTCAGTTGAATAGCGAGTGGAAATGATTTTTGAGCAGCAGTCAATGGTTTCTCCTGATGAATCGTGAGTAGGAGTGAGTGCGAGTAAGTGGAGTGTTTAAATTAGTTTGCGTTCATCAATTATGTGATTGAGAGCCTGCGAAAGCCGTTATTTGAGTGAGCCCACAGGTTGACCGAAATGTACGAGTGAGCATGAGTATGCCAAGATGTGGTCACGAAGCATATGATCAGCATGACTACAATTAAATTACAGTGGGCACCTGTCGGATGTTCACTACTCGCTTCACTTGAGGTAGCTGGCCCGTTGGTCATATATTCGACTGGCGGGAACTAAGTGACATCATTCACGGGTACCTCATTTTTGTCAAAGAAGGCTTAGGACGTCTCGTCGCTGTTACGGACTGCCTATAAGGGCACCCTGCGCATCTACCTCAGGATCGACATGCGCGCCACTTGCTGCGGCGAGTGCGTCCCTATCATGAAGGTCAAAGCAGAACACGGCGGCCGCAATGCTGTGCTGTACTGTGCACGTCGTCAGAAATGAGCTCCGAGACTCTTTCTCGATCACAAATTCCGCATAAAAACAGCCGGACACACTGCTGTGTTGTAGGCTGCAGCAATACTTACATGATTAAGCCTGATAGAACAAAATTTTACTGCTTTCTGCCGCGGCATCAGGAGACAGAACAACGGCAGCGTTGGATTCGCCTTGTCCGTCACGAAAAGTAAGTTTACGCCCCATTTTTTACAGACATCATGCTGTAGAACTAGGTACTTGTTGAAGTTTCAAAATGTCTCAACTGAATGTTTCTTGGCATCTCTTGTGCATGCATGCACATACATTAGGTTGGCTAAAGGCACCGTAGATCGTTCATTGCAAGCGCGTTGCACAGTATGCTGTTTATTTGTTTTTATGTTTACCTCTGCAGCTAAGATGGCACGGATTGGGTGCCTTCGGCGAGATTCAAGATATGCAGCAGCCATATAGTGAGAAATGTAAACTCGAACGAAGAACAAGGGTACACATCCTAAGACCCAAGTATTTGCCCTTCGGTTTACAAAAAAGCGAAATTCCCCCCAAAACATGGAACAGCACAAGGCGGGCATCAAACAAACGAGCAGAAAGCGTAGCGCGGTAGCAGTACTTTTCGAGACACTGTAAAGCAAGAATGACTTTGAAAAAGGGGGAAAGATATTGTGCTGAACACAGAGCCGCGCTCACACAGACTCTTGCTGGAATCATAGCAGGCACAAGGAATAAAACTGCATCCAGGATCCCTCCCGTCCCCTTCCGTCTTACATACACGAGCTACCTTTGGTGACTCGGCGTATTACTAATTGCAAGATAAAAAATAAAGTGAGCTAGGTAGGTATATTGGGTTTTATGGGACAAAAGCGATTAAGGCTATGCTGCACCAAACACAAAGTTAAAAATGGGTGGTATAGATTGATAATTGCATATCTCGAAAGTTATAGTTTGTTTAAAATGCTGGCATCATTAAGGAACTTAAAACTCCCTGCAGAACCAACTAGTGCTTGTTCACCTAAAGAAGCATGGGGTTTAATGGCATGTGCTCTCTGTAAAATAATGTAAAATATTGGTTTTTTTTACATCTTCAAGCTCTGTGCAGGTAAATAAGATGAGAATAACTGTGAGTGCCTCACCGCACCTTTCACAGAGTGTTTGGTCTCGTTTTGTTAGTAAAAAATGAGAGCGAGGTGAGTGTGTCCGATACAAAGGCGACATAAAATTACTTCCTTAAAACGTTCTTGATGCCTACTCGACTTCCACTCTGCTAAAAGGGGCTTTACACAATGCAATTTATTATTCACTTGCTCTTTCTAGGCAAACTTCTCTCTATCTCTCAATTTATTTTGTATTAGCTTTAAACAAACCCTGTGCTGCGAGTTCAAGGTAAGCGGCAGCTCTCTTGTATCTGGCCCCCTTTCCTTCAGCCATCAGCAACTCGGGTGCTTAAGACATTATCTTCCGTTGGGGCCGCTGCTGACGGGTATCAAGCACGTGCTGCACTTCATATTTGACGATAACCGTGAGAGCTGCTTTCACCGGTATGTTACCGCCCTGCTTTAATGCGAGAGCTAATATTAACCCATTACGTCCATCCGGCGTTGCTGAGTTGTCAAACCCTGACGATACCCGTAAAGAAGGCGGGGTATAGGAGCTTCAAAAACAGATCTGGATGTGGAGCTAGATTTTCCATGTTTTGCACCAATATTGTAGCGTAGCCGTTTTCCAGAAATCCTTCTGGTTAGTGTCTTCCCATTAAGCACGCATCTGTTGGGTTGTTCGACGCTCTTTTGCGATAAGCATTCGAACCGAAGGCATATGTACCGCGAACTGTATATATTGTTAACATAGCCTCCTACGTCACCTAGCGCAGCGTGCTTGATCAGAGAGGAAGTGGAGATGGATCTGTCAGATAAACAACAGTAATACAGTTAATTACGCTACAGGTTACATGATGGCACGCGCCACAGGAGGAAGCGTGGATAGCGGGTGTTGCAACATTCCATCTGCTCCGCGTGTCTTCCGCAGTAATAGTGGCCGGTTGTGTGCGAGTGTATTGTGGACACTGAGCAAACGTACTAAAAGCAAGGCACCACGAGACAGCCTCGCAAACGCGCCGACTCCGATACGGAACAGGAGGCGTAAGACCGCAAGAATGCTGTACGATGCGAGAAAGAGTAGTGCTCAATGGCTGACAAAGCCTTGTCTTTGTATTACAAAGTCCTGAAACTAGGTCATGCCAACTCAGCATCTCCGATCCAATTTGCAGTGAGACCGCCCGAATACCTCCGGGCTAGAGTGTAAAACATGTTTATACATTTGCAGCTACATTTCAATCATAGAGAGAAATGCTTGCTCGTTCCTGCACGTAAGCAATCTGAATTCTGAATTGCACCAGCAATATTTTTCTTCTCGTTTTTATACAGTGGTGGGGATGTCGTTGTGGTGCCTTGCGGACATTACTACTTACAGTTTCATTGCACTGGAGGATCCTGGACACTGCGTTCGTGGTCGAAGATATCAATCTGGCGTTCATTATCTTCATTGGGAATACCGTGGAAGAGAGGGACTCATGGTGCTGTAAGAACAGGTGAGGGGGTGTTTTTTCTGTCTTTAATTAATGAGACTTGTCATGATGATGCGTACTAAATTACGTACTAAATGCGTTCTGGTTACAAGGAAGACACTGAAGCTTTTAAATGAATCTTCATTTGGCACTTAGGACCACAACGGCTATAAAACTTGGTGGGAGTAACAGCAGCAAACGCACTATACAGTCGTCGCAGAACAGAATTCCTCCCGCTTTCGGACGAACTAAGTTTAAATCGGGCAAGACAGCGTGTACTAAGGCGCCAGTAATTAATATGACCATCTGCAAGAATGCATTCAAGCGACTGTACGTGCCTGCGAACATACAGGATAAATCTACAATACATACAATGCAGGATAACTTACAATACAAGATAACATAGTTACAATTAAAGTGGTAAATGCCCGTCTAGGAGGCTTACAGCGGTGACATGCGAATAGTAGAAGTTACATGGGTGCACTTAAATCTCCTTACCTGCAGAAATCTGAATGCATTTCGACTTCACAGGTACAAATCCGTATGCTCTCATTCTACGTTTTCTTACTTTTCTGACACGTATAATTGTACCTTAAATTCACTGTGTTGATGTTTTAGCACTGTTTTCAATTTGTTTCTCTCTTTTGTTTCCTTTTTGTCTTTGTTCTTTGTCTTATGTTTATTTCACGTTTGTTCTTTATTTTTACTGGAGTATTTATGTTTATAATCAGTCTGACCTTTTTGATTTCTTTCCCTCACCGTCCTCGTGCGTCTTTGCGCTAGGCATCAAAAATGTGATCAAGCTCGCACAAAGTCGGCCTAGTGCAGCAGTTAGTGTTCTTGACTATAGGAAACGGAACGATAGCAGTTCAAGCACTGATGTCGATGCCAGACCCCTCCACTACCCAATTACACATCCTCTTCCTCTGCCCAGCGGACTCTCCCTCGCCGTGCCTAGGACACTAGACACCATTTGAGAGGTATGTTCAATTCTACGGCGCTCCGCTGTGCCTGCCAAGCAAACCATAGCCACTGGCCAGGCTGCCTTCGTCATGGCCCGCAGAAACATGAACGTTTAAGTGCAGTGCAGCAGTACGAAGCCTAAGAGGCTGGCGAGCCCTGCGCTTCTCGAAAAAATATTTCTGTGATGCTGATGATAGTCATGATTTCTTTCTCGATGATTCAAAGCAAAGTATAGACACGCGTTGCTCACGCATCCAGTCCACATCTTGTGGTGGCACAAGAGTGTCTCGTGAAGCTAGAAAGGATTTCGCCTTAAAAGCGTCGGGGTCCGTATTCCGTGTTTACATCGTTTCCAGAAGTGTCGTTTTCTCCCTAACCTCAAATTCATTTGATTGGTGGAAACACATGAACTGAACGCCATTCGACTTCTGGTTCTTGCGTTTCCAGCAGTGAGATGAGATAACGTCTCAAAGATAACAGCACTTCTGAAAACGACGCAAACTGGGAATACGGACCCAGTGTCGCCAAATATTTTGGCTGCAAATGGTGCCTGCGGAAGTTCTCTGCGCTGCGCGGGCTGCATGGACTTATGGCTGGTCTCTTTCCCCAGTCGCAAGTACCATCAGTGCAAGGTGGACAAAGAAGTCGCCCTGACTGCACTTTTCACAAGACATGATACTCAAGGTCATGGTGGCTCTGCTTCGTGTAACTGCTTTATGCTCTAAATGAATGCATTCTGCTAGTCATTCAACACCCCAAAGTAATGCGTGGGGCACGTCATGACGCGTTCTAGACAATGCCGTACTTGCTCCCTCGGTACCAGGTTACTCTTTGATCCCACAGGCAGTTGTATATTTCGCACTTTTCGAACATGGACAGCGTGACTTGGACTCAATCTCAGCGTGTGCTGAATAGCCAAAGCCAGTGACACAACATGGTGGAAGCACGATGAAGATGCAGAGCACCACACAAATAAAAATGTGCTTGAATCTAAGGCAGCGTAAACACTTTATTTAATACTTTTCCAGCAAGACATCGGAGTGATTCAGGGAAACAAAGGATGGTACAGGCGCTCATCCTAGTGTTTCGCGACCGAAGCATTAAACGTGATCTAAGTCCGCTCACTGAGTTTGCTGGCCTCGTATTTCCTTGCTTAGAGTTAGAAAAAAAAAGCAAAAAAAAAAGAAAAAAACTACGGCAAGCAAGTTATGGAAAACTTCACGGCAGACTCAGCGTGCCGCTGTCGCCTCATATAAAGAAGGCGTAAAATTTATTGCACTATTTTTTCTTCTTTAGTCTCAGGTTTGTAGGAACTTGTACGGAACGGCTCATTGAGCTGTGGCCATTGTGAACACAATTTACCTCTAAGCGATAAAAAAGGGCGTATACACGTCTCGTTTTCCTGTCTTTCACTGCTGGGAAAACAGAAATACGGAGCATTACAAAATCGTGCCGCCACCCGTGCTCCTTTCTGTCGGCCCAGATTGGCAGTACCTACACGATTTAATGCTGCCAAGAAATGAAACAAAGAGGACGACGACCCGAAAACATTAAAGCAAATTCTATGGTCGTCTCATTGAAAGCGCTTTTTTTTTTTTAGGCTCCGCTTTTAAGGAAAGCTGGCTCGTGCGTAAATCGCTCGAAACTTGGAGAAACGCAAACTGCTTGGCAAGGTTTATTTGTTGGTTAAAGCTTCTTTTACGGTGCTCTGGTAACAATACAGAAGCAGAAAACCACTGTTGCACAGTTCAACAGCATTTCTTTATTCTAATTAAAGACACTTAGTTGTTGCACCACTCGCAAACGTATTTTGATAAATATCACAATGCACCGCTAGCAAAAAGTTTAATTCCTCAATGCCATACATTTCATTTTTAAACAGCCATGCAGTTGTTAAGCCCAAAATACATTATAGAAAAGCAAACTTGTACACTTTTAGCTGACATTCGTAATTTATGACAATCCAGTAAAAAATTTGAACTTGGGTCGTTTGCTCCCACCTTGATACATATTGGTAAAGCTGCTTCCCCTTTTCTTAACCCCAGGCTCATTTCCAGCGAGAAAAGCTGAAGGGGTAAGAAAACCTGTATATTTAACACTGTTCTGCCTCCCACCTGATGAATTGACACTAAAAAGCGTCAAACCATTAAATGCCACTTGCTGATGTCTACACAGAGCTTACATATAAATTTTGATGTCATAAAGTGCCCAGGAATTGACAATTTCCAACTAAAATATATGGCTTGACTTTGAGTTAGCTGTGTGAAAGAAGACGTTAATGTTCAACTTGCACCTCGTGTTCAACAACTTATCTCTCATTTTGGGCAAGAGGTACTGAAAGAATAGAGAGAAAATATTTCGGACTAAAATTTTGTGCGTGATTCGTTGGATTTATTTGCAGCGAACAGCTTCTTATCTTGGTCTCTTCTGTAATTCAGAGCAGTGCTATTGCCGCGGTTGCGCTGTGATTAGGGTACTGGCCTGCTGGGCCTAAGGACGCAGGGTCGAATCCTAGCCGCGGAGGTCGCTTTTCAATGAAGACAAAAATTAAGGCACCCATGTGCCATGCGGTATCAGTACATGTCCAAAAACACCAGGTGGTTTTTAAACTCCCACTACCACGCTTAACCTTGGGACGTACCACTACTCTGATAGCGCGAGTCACTCAGGGACGTTAAACCCCATAAACCTAATCGCGACAGTGGGAGCTTGTGCCACTCAAGTTATATTCTAGGTAAGGAAACTAAAACCTATTTTTCAGAAACATTGCGCCTTTATTTGGGTACCTAATCTGTACAAGGATTACAAGTCGAGGGAGTTAAAGGCCACGCCTTCGACAATCACCGGCAAAAAGGGACACCTTATCACTGATGACGTAGCCAATGTGCAGCGCTGTCGCTCGTCTTAGACACTGTTATCTATTTTGTTGGACGAATAAATTATGAACCAATGGCAGTCACCAGTTGCAATTAGCAGTTTTGTGGTAGATCGTTTGTCCGGAAATTCCAGCGCGATCAGTCTCGTACTTGTTGAACAATGTCTTTCTGGGCTCACAATTTTTACACAGAGAAGCAGTGGATAGGCCTCAAGAGGCTACAAATTCTATCAAAGGAGTTGCTTGAGGGAGAGATGAGGGAGAGCTGGACGACAAGGGCGTAATATACAGACCAACTCATGCCATATTGATTAATGTCGGCGGGTGTCCGTTAATAAAATTCAAATACCCTCTAGTACTAGAGAATTCTTCTTATTATCAAAAGCACCTCAATAAGTATGCTCTCGAAGTCATGAAATACCATACCAGTCAATAAAAAAAAATGAAACAAAAGAACAAACCTAGATTTCGGCCTACCGCTAGAAGCCCGTTGCGTTTTGCGTTGCTTTCAAAGCCATTGCACGTGTATTCAACTCAGAATCTAAAAATGATCCCCGCCGTCATTTGCAAAGACTTCTTGCCGGACTAAAATCTGGGTATATGAATATTGAAATGCAGTCAGTGACAGAATGTATAGAAACGCGTAAACGTGGAACTTTTAGTGGCATGTATAGCTTTCATTTCTACTGGTCACCTTTTCCCATTACAAAGATCAACTTTTGTAATTCAGCCATGAATTGCTAAATAACGCCAACAATTGAAAACGGGTTGGCCAGAACTGCAATTGTAACTCTAAGTGTTGTTTTCTGAAGTTAGTTTTCGCAGTGCAGGTTGAAGAAAAGCTACCTTGGTATTGAAATGTACATTATCTTCGTAGGAATATTTATCAGGCTTTAAATGTTTTAAATAAATATTGACATCATTTATTAGTGACCCTAAACCGACAATAATTTTATTCACTCGAATATTTTCGTTCATCCGCAGTTTTTCTCCGTTACTAACAACAACGCAAGAATATCTATATAAAGTTGCTGTTATTCGAAATTGCTTTATTTGGGCAATTGGAAAGAATAACTTTGCAGGTATATTCGAAGTATTTTTAAGCATCATGGTGTGTTAGGAGTACACTTAACTGGGTATACATAAATTAAGTTTAGGTTTCTTCCTAGGATAGACAAAAAAACTGCATCTTGAAACCTCATGGGTAAGGATTGGGCGATAATTGTTGCTATTGTTTAGCGCACATAACATGTAGCGAAAATAAAGGCCAGAAAAGCAAAAGTCAGCAGGATATTTAAAATTATTCCCTTAAATGTTAAAAATAGGCCTTTGAAATTATGTCGCACATTTTCAAAACAAAATGGCATGACTTGCGCTGTTCATTCATGAGATAAAAGGCATGTTTAAATACTTACTGAAGTTCACATGATTATAGCTGCAATGCTGTTGGCAGCGATCAATTTTATCAAAGTACAATGCGTAAAAATCACCCGAACAAGCTTTTATGTGCTTACCATTGAACTTCCATATCTGTTTTATTTAGTAAGAGCATTAAGAAAAAATCGCTCATCTTTGATGCAGATGGCTTTAAATTCTTTAACGATAAATTTCCTCTTAAAATCAGCGATTAATAACACTTTAATAGTATTGCAGATAATTATTCTTGTAATCTTTGCTCATTTAGTAAAGTCCTATTCAAATTGTAAATCCACTGTTAGTTTCTATTACAGTAGATATGGTACATATGATGGTCTTATAGGCAGCGGTAACTTCGAATACCTGCGGTTGTTTAACGTGCACTGACGCTGAACAGTACACATATGGCTTCTATTTCCCCACCGCTGGAACATGGCTTCCGCGGCTGAACTTAATCGCATCCCTTCGGCATTGGCAGTAGAGCGCCAAAAGCAAAACAGGCTGCTCTTATTTTATATTTCTCTCTATACGTCTGAGAATCTATATTTATCCCCCCCCCCCCCCCCCAAAAAAAAAAAAAAACCAGAACACCCTCATTTGACCATCATAAAAGGCCGAAAATACGTTCATAACGGGGCGGGGAGGATGTAACGCTCTATATAAGACCCATTCAGACTAGCCGCTGAAAGCGTGCTTGGAAAAAGGTGGCAAGGGTTCGTTCTGCGGTTAGGTGCTTGGAGACGAGCCAGATGAACCGTGGTTAGAGTGGAGGGAAAGGGACGATAAGCGACTGGAAGGTTGCGTGGCGTGAAACGATGTTATATTGATCAAGTGTTTCTGGTACGCCGCCGCTGATATTTAAAAATTTGGTTCCTAGGATTTCAAAACTATTACCACAGAACCCTAATGCCAGTGTTAGGCACCATAATATTAGTTTTGGCAGATATCAGAAAATAAGGTAAATTATGGTAAATACTCAGCTTATTAAACATTACTGAGAATTTTGAACTATTACTGTTAGGCACAATGTTAAATTTAGATAACTGTTGAGGACCATTTGCAGGGACCACGCATATCAGTTTTAGTTTCAAAAACGCATTTTTTTCTCCGCTCAGTGCCTGTACAAATTAGCGCTATATAGTATGAAAAAACGCACAGTTTCGAAAAGCGCACTCTTTGAGACACGCCCCACGACGCCAACAAATGACGCCAGTGCCCAGTGACCTTCTCTGTCTCGCCTGCGTTACGGTCCCTGGCGCTCCGCGCTCCTCCAGCCGACGCGGGACAAAGAAGGTTATTAGGCAGGGCGCCATAGACTTACGTCTCTGGGGCATTCCTTGGAGCGGGGGCGTCGAAAAGTGGTTCTCTCGGTACGAGACAAGCTTTTTTTTTTACTCAGAGGGCCGAGGGAGATCATATTTTCGATGTTGTGAAGACCTATATGGTCATTTACTAACAGCTGGCTACAAGTGTCTAATTACCGCCATGCACTTAACTGTAATAATGAAACTTTTAATTAAAAAACTTAGTAAACCAGCTCAGAGACATACAACCTGCCTTCCTCATAACCGGCACGTATGTCTACTCACCCATTCATGCCTTCACGCACCCTAGAAATACATGGAGAGCGGGGGGTGCGGGTATTTGTTCTTTGATTGGGCGACAAGGGGATGGTGTGCTTTTCTGATCTGTGCCAACTGCTATCATTGTGCCGAAGAAGGCGGCTTAATACCTAAAATGGTGATTTAAATATAATGATTCGCTTCTATGAAACACCATGTATACCTGTGTATGCGTGTAAACTCTAGTAGCGGTACAGATAAAGTTTGGCTGGCGTGTAACAGAGATTGAATTGTATTCGGTGAACGAGATAAGCTGTATGCATCGATAAGGTTTGGTGCGGCGTCGGTAAATCACAATATCTGGTGCATTTAGTGTTCGTAGATGATTCATTTATTAGCTCTGACAGTTTCATCCGTCAGTGCGTTTATTCATAGGACTCCCAGCGCCCAGAGTGCAGCAGCGCAGGCAAGCTTGTGAGCCGGCACATTATCGGCAATGGCCTTGTAACCAAGGGACCCACTAAAGAGTGACAGGTCTCTGGCTCAAGGCTTTGAGTGGGGCATCTGTGCCTAGTCGAGTTCGGTAACAAAGGGTTTGGCACTGAACTTTGGTAGAGCTACCTGAGAGTCTATGTAGACGACGTAGGCAGGGGCGGGCCCCAGAGTGGGGAAGTGTTTGATGGCATCGGCGACTCCACGTACCAGTGAGAAAGCACTAATCCGCCTACTGTGATATACTGCATGAAATGTGCGTCGGTTTTTGAAAAGACAAACTGGCGCTTCCCACTGAATGAATATGTTTTCTTTGATGCGACGAATACTTGATTCTTGATCACTTTACCCGGATGTATGTTCGACTACCCCTTATACGAATTAAAACTATCTTACGAGTTGGCCACAAAGGACGCATACGACTGCTACCAGCCCCGTTAAACATAGCTCGCAAGCCATGGGTCAGAATGGTGTTTGCCGCTTTATTAATGTCCCATCATCTCGTGATAACGCAAACAATAATTTCTGCAGCCAAAACTGCACCTGACTACCCTTTGAATTTGCTAAACTTTGTTAAATTGCTTTCCACGTTTGTCGAAATTCCTCATACTACTATTGCACACTCGTTAAGGCTATTAGTTTTGAAGGGGGCCAGCATCGACGGATATTTAAGTTTCTGGCAAAAAGTGCATCACTCGCCAGTGTCGAAGTGAGACATCTCAGATTCTGCCACTTCACTGCCAAATTTTTGCATGAATGAGGCAGTAAGAAGCGCAGCTCAC
Organism: Amblyomma maculatum; assembly: GCF_055883805.1. Lineage (NCBI taxonomy): Eukaryota > Metazoa > Arthropoda > Arachnida > Ixodida > Ixodidae > Amblyomma > Amblyomma maculatum. The sequence continues at coordinate 44,975,744 of NC_139349.1, read as the reverse complement.
TCGCTGATCTACCGAGTATCGATCGGGCGAATAACAGTCGATATACTTCAGCGTCGCTGGGCTAAGAACTTCTCACACTACGGTGACACAGGCATCGTTGTCAGTTTAATGTAAAAGGCCAATACATCAGCGACGTGATCGATCGACCAGCCCGCCGACCATCGACGTTTGGATCCGGCCGCTATTGGTGTCGCATATGCCTAGCGTGAACGGGCTTTAACTTTGTTCCGACTACATCTGCAATCTTATTTTGCAGTACTTTCATTACGCTCCCTACACTTCGACGTTTTTCTTCGGCTATGTTTTCTCGCTCCGAAGCTTCGAAGCCCACTTCATTCTCAACTTCAAAGAGCCGTTAAAGTTGATAGACCCGAAGAGAAACTTTTTGTACCGTTACGCAGACTAACAATTTTGTCATAAGAGAATCCTTTAACAAAATCTGTCCTCAAGTTATGCATGGATGCAGCTGACGTTTGGAACATTGTATTATGATGAACATTCACCCCTTCCTCGACGTTCTTTTCCTCTTCACCCTATAGTTACTTCCGTGCACTCGGCAGTCCACAAAACGCAACTACCCAACTTGAGCTCAAGACGTAAAACCAGTGGATGTAAATAATTCCCTATTGAGGTATCAGAACATTGTTTTTGATGGGTATGATTCTGTATGACCAACAACCTATGGTCCAAAAAAACTTTCATGAATAGTTCAGCCGCTTTTTCGTGAAATTGTGTGGTGCTTAGACACCACTTTTGAAGATCTGTACACTTCGTTTGGCAAGCTTTGCTGGAAACTTTACGGTCTTCGGCGCACACCACGTTGACTTGGTGAGCTTCGAACAAATTATAATTTAAGAGATGTTTCAGGTTGGGATAATACATTAGCTTTGTCAATGGCATTGCCTCCCTTGTCGAGCCCAGATCCTTTCGGGTTGATTCTTCTCGAATCTTCTGCTGCCCAAGGTTTCAATGATTCAGGAATCTCTTGTTTCAGCTGACATCTGAGCCCGCTCGTTTTGTGCCGCCCTTAGTAAAAGTTAACGAGTTCCGCCTTTTCTAAATCGACCGGATCGTGGATGTCGGTAGTGCTGCCGCCGAGTGCTTCGCCGAGTTACCGAGACTGTTTGGTCCCCTTCTAAAAACTGCTTTCTGCTTACTGTGCTGTATTTATGAGGCAGCAAGTCTGACAGTTACAAACAGGGCAATAAAACTTTCATTACAAACACGCATCGACTGGAAACTCTAGCATGTAAGTTAGGGAGAAAAAAAAATGCGTGGTGCTCTGAACGGCCTTTTTTGCCGGTGTTGCTTTATTTCTACTTTGTCGCCCAAAAGCTGCGGAGTAGACTCAGTAGTCTCGACGGAGGCTGATTTTGTGAAGTGCGTGTTTATTTGTTTGTTTGCGCGGAAATACAGGAGTGATAAGTACTATGCCTTAACTGGAATGAACCACAACAAAAAGGTCCCTTCTTTCCATCGTCTACCATGAGGTTAACGTTCCGAATGTCTATGCCTTGCGGATATATGAAATATCATTTTCGCTGGCAAAATACTTACAGACTGAAGGCCTAAAAATGAAGGCTTGTATAAACTGATAACCAACTTCTAATCATAAAGGCTGAACGTTCGCAGCATTTGTGCTTTATAAGCAACAAAAACAGAGCATACAAGGGTCGTCGTTTTCTGCTGCTTTTCTTTTGAAAAAAGCTGTTTAATGAGAACACAGCTACGAAGCGACGGATAGGAGAAGCCAGGGTATACAATTTGTTGAGGTCAAAACAGGCCGCGAAATCTGCGCGCCAGCATCAAGCGCTTTTGTAAAAAATATTTAAGGCGTTTGTTTTTTTCACCATTCAACGCAAATTTTCCAGCGAGAATACGAACCAAATGCTAGCCTGATATCAAATTGCTTTTGCTGACAAAAAGGTGGGTGTAGGTGTCGTCGCTATTCCTCTACTTCAGTCGGGCATGTTCTGGGGCCCTGCTCCACGCACCTTTAAAGGCAGCGGCGCACCGCATCGTATTTGAACTGCGCGCCGCTTCCCGACACCCCCTTCCCCCTTTTGCCGAGGGGAAACTGGTCCCCACTCGGGCCCCATAAAACGAGGCGCGTCGCTGCCTCGCGGCCTCTTCTGGTTCCTGCTTGCTCCCTGGCTGCTCCCGGCTGCGACCCCTCGGACCTGGGACGTACCTGCCTGCCTTCTGTGAGATAAAGAGGTTTCTTTCACGGCCTGCTGCGTGTGTGTCTTGTGTCTCCCTCGAGCAGAGGAGTCTCCCACACGTTATAGTCATTGACGCCAGTAACTGTCGGCTTGTATTTGCTCTACATATGCCAAAAATAAGGGCACGACGGCCTTCAATTCCAGAAAATATTGTCGCCCCTTAGTATTAAAAGCCCTACGGGTGCGGTGACTCTATATTAAGCCAGTGTGTCTTGAGCGCACAGACCTCTTCTTCATAGCTGAAAAAAAAAAAAAAAAACTAATTTGTCTGTAGCGATGCACGTCTGGTAGATGTTACCGTATATCGGGGGTTTTGTTTCGCAGCTCATATTTATCGGATTGGTTACGGCGCCTATAAAGTTATGTCTATTACTTAGGTATAACTTGTTTGACAAGGAGGGATATTTTGATCCTTAATAAATTACGTCAGTAAGTTGAAAAAGCGTTGTACCGTTTTACGTTCTATTCGGCACTGTTTGTTATAATAATTGACCAGCTGATGGGCAGCTGCCATAAAGGGTTGCCATTTGCAGCGGTCTTCATAGGCTTACTTTCTACTTATTTGCCCAAACCTATGAAGTAACGCATCTATGTGTTTATTGATTGCAATGTATTTAACGCCGAGGCTACACAATAATAAATTTGTAAGGATGAAACTATGCTGATGTAAAGAGCTTTTTCAAAGCAAAGTGTAGCACATGGGTTCGCCACCACCACTTGCGAAAACCAGACTACCCCGTAAAATATATAGATTAACATTGAAAATTTTATACTATGCAATAAATAACTATTTTTCATTAAACTGTTCTTTGCAGTATAAGCTCAAAAAAGGATCAACGCAGGGGTCACCGCTGAGCCCGCTGCTCTAGAATCTCATGAAGGCGGAACTAATAAAACTGTGCACAAAAACAATTTGATATTTAAAGCTTTGCGAACCACATCACCATAGTAGTCAACGGTAACTATAGAAAAAAGAACAAAATAGTCAACTAGCGGTAAATCTTGTCTCACAGTGGGCAGACGAATAATAATTTTCAATTCAACAAATGCCAATTTTTACTTCTTAGAAACGCCTACCAGCGAAGAGGGCCGCAGAATAAAATGAAAGGGCACAACCTTGAAAAATGTAAAGAGCTGAAATATTAGGTGTGGTTTCTGATGAACAATTATCTTTCATCCCTCACCTAAAATATATTCAAGAAAATCCAAAAATCTCACTTTAAAGTTGGCAGAATTTACTGGTAGCAATTGGGGCATGTTATCTGAACAATTAAGACAACTATACTTTACAGCCTAAGAAACTGTAAATACATACAGTTCCCCTATATGTTGCTCATCACATTCTCATATAGTAAAGAGATTAAGACCTATTCTTTACACTCCTCTTTTGAAAATAAGTAAAGCATATGCAAAAACATAAAATTTGTCTCCTAGGGTCCTGTGAAATGTAGCCTCTGTCTATCTAAGCATTGAAAAAGAAAACAGTCCATTCTATTTTTTAAGTAACAACGGCATCTTCAAATGGGAAGGAAGAGAAACTACAGTAAAATAAATTCTTCTTGTGATGTATAGGTCGACTTTGCAACCAGCAAAATATCTAGTATTTCTTATAACTACACGTTTGCTCGCCCTTACTACTAAATATATACACAAGGATCAGAATTTGGAAACACAGTGGAAGCAGCATTTGTATTCTTCGACAAAATGGTGGTGTTATCTACTCAGCAAAATTTACACTTCCCTCATATAGTAATAATTTCATAGCAGAAACAACAGCAACAAAAGAAGCAATAAATTGTGTTCATGGACGCAACCAAGCGAAACATAATCAGATTTTAACAGACAGCTTATCAAATTCAGAGGGATTCCGTAACCCCCATAACAACAAATATGTTGTCCTAAATAATACAGACTAAATATTAATTAAAGGCACTGCTCACTGAATGTCTCTTGCCTACGTCAAAGGTCATCAGGGAATTTTACGTAACAAAAGTACGGACAAATTCGGCAAAAAAAGTAACATTTCTGTGGCTAATTATCCAACATTCAATACCTGAAGAGTTATTTAGGACAGAATTGCATAAGAAATCAATAAAGAAATGGAATGTATCTTGGCAACAAAGGCTCAGAAGCATATAGTTACCTATGGATTCTAAGTATTTAAAACATACCTCAATCCTTCGAAACAAGCTATCTTCTCCAGTGCCAGAAGCAATAAGTGAATACGAAATTTTCCATTTTATCTAAAAACATTTGGCTTACAAGGAAGGGACGATTGCGTTTGTGCGAAAGCAGTAAAACCCTTTGATCATTATCGCGAAGAATGTAATTGATCATTATCGCGAAGAATGCCAAGGAAACAATTCCTGCACTTCAAAACCTAACACAAGGATATGCGAAAAGATATATGCCCGAAATGGTTGAACATCTAAATTATATAATATTATTGACAAATCTGTTCTGACCATAAATAAAAAATATTATTGACAAATCTGTTCTGACCATAAATAAAAAGAACACTGCTTCGCGGCGGCAGCGAGACGCTCTCGGCGGAAACGCGAAGTGCGGCACTGCAAGGACTACTACTATCTCGTTCGGCAGATTGTCCCATCGAAAACGTGACGCGTCTATTTCGCAGGTCGATAACTGCTCCGTATTCTCGCAGAAAGTCAATGCCGAAGATAAGGTCACGGGAACAGTCACTCAAAACGACGCAACTAACGACGAACGTATATCTGTTAATCTGAATACGAGCCGTGCACATCCCCTTTGGGGTAATTATATGACCGCCGGCGTTTCGAAGGTACACACCTCGCCAAGCAGTGAGCACCTTCCTCAAAACAGTCGCCATGCGACCACTCAAAATCGAATAATCCGCACCGGTGTCCACTAATGCATTGACTGGAGTACGGCCATCTAAAATAACAGGAATGTCCAGAGAAACGCTTTTGGCTTCCCTAGGGGACGGTACCAGCAGCTCGCGGTCGGATCGAAGCGGCGACGACGGGAGGTGTTCAACGCAGCGACTACCAGCGGCTTCGCCCCCGAAGGTCGCTGTTTTCAGTTTTCCCGACCAGGGCTAGACGAGCGGCCTTGCCCCTCTCGCGAGGAACCTTGGGTGGACGTCGATGAGCGCCTTGGTGAAGGGGAGCGGGACTGACGCTGCGAACGAGATGAACGCTTTTCCACCAGGTCATCATCATCATCATCATCATCATCATCATCAGCCTGACTATACCCACTGCAGGGCGCAGGTCTCTCCCATATTTCACCACTTAACCCGGTTCTGTGCTAGCTGCATCCACTTGACCCCTGCGAACTTCTTAATCTCATCCGCACACCTAACTTTCTGCCGCCCCCTGCTACGCTTTCCTTCCCTTGGAATCCAGTTTGTTACCCTCAGCGACCATCGGTTATCCTCTCTTCGCACTACATGTCCTGCCCATGTCCATTTCTTCTTAATTTCCACTAGAATGTCGGTAACTTGAGTTATTTCTCTGACCCACTCTGCACGCTTCCTATCTCTTAATGTTACCCCTACCATTCTTCGTTCCATAGCCCTCTGTGTTGTCCTCAACTTAAGTAGAACTCTCTTGGTTAGCCTCCACGTTTCAGCGCCATATGTGAGTACAGGTAAGATGCAACTGTTATATACATTCCGCTTTAGCGATACCGGTAAGCTGCTGGACATAATCTGCGAGTGCTTGCCAAATGCGCTCCATCCCAATCTTATTATTCTTGTTATTTCCTTTTCATGGTCCAGATCTGCGGTTACTACCTGTCCTAAGTAGACATATTCGCCTACTACTTCTAGTACTTCGCTACCTAATGTAAACTGCTGTTCCTTCCCGAGTTTGTTGAACATTACCTTAGTCTTCTGCATATTGGTTTTCAAGCCTACCTTTCTACTTTTCCTGTCTAGGTCATCAATCATTATTTGTAGTTAATCTCCCGAGTTGCTTAGCAAGGCAATGTCATCAGCAAATCGCAGATTACTGAGGTATTCTCCATCTACCCTTATCCCTAACTGCTCCCATTGCAAGTCTCTGAATACTTACTCTAAGCAAGCTGTGAATAGTACTAGGGAGATTGTGTCTCCTTGCCTAACACCTTTCTTTATGGAAATTTTGTTACTTTCTTTATGCAGAACTATGGTTGCTGTGCAGCCACTGTATATATCTTCCAGCACATTCACGTACGGCTCGTCTACCCCCTGATTTCGCAATGCCTGCATCACCGCCGAGGTTTCAACTGAGTCAAATGCTTTTTCGTAATCAATGAATGCTATGTATAAGGGCTGGTTATATTCCGAGCATTTTTCTATCACCTGATTGATGGTATGGATATGATCGATAGTAGAGTACCGTTTCCGAAACCCTGCTTGATCCTTTGCTTGATTGAAGTCTAAGGTTGTCCTGATTCTATTAGCGATTACCTTAGTAAATACCTTATACGTAAAAGACAATACCGCCGATGACACCAGGCACTGCGTATACAAGGTGGCCAGTTTTTCTAACACGATATAACTCCCGTCCTTCAGCAAATCCATAGTTATCTGATCCTCTCCAGCTGATTTCCCCCTTTTCATAGTTTCTAATGCTTTCTTGACCTCGTCCTTCGTCACTGGTGGAATGTCTGAATGTTTTTCCCTACCGCCAATGTCATTACGGTCCTGACTACTTTGGCTACTGTAGATATTTGTATAGAACTCCTCGGCTACTTTGACCATCTTATCCATATTCGTGATGACGTTGCCCGCCTTGTCCCTTACCGCATACATCTGGTTTTTGCCTATGCCCAATTTCATCTTTACCGGTTTAAGGTTTTCCCCGTTCTTTACAGCATGCTCAGTTTTCTCCTTGTTATACTTCCTTATATCGGCCACCTTGCGCTTATTGATTAGCTTTGATATCTCGGCCAATTCGATCCGGTCTGTTGGATTGGAAGCTTTCATTCTCTGGCGTTTCTTAATCAAATCCTTCGTCTCCTTAGACAGCTTACTGGTATCCTCTCTGTCATACCGCCTACTTCTACCGCGCACTCAGTATGATATCTCTGAAATTATTGTTCCGTGCTTCTAGGGTAATGTCGCCATCCTCGGTTAGAGCTGAATACCTATTCTGTAGCGAGATCCTGAACTCTTCTGCCCTCCCCCTCACCTCTAATTCGTTGATGGGTTTCTTTCTTACTAATCTGTTGCGTTCCTTCTTCAGATTTAAGCTAATTCGGGACCTCACCATCCTGTGGTCACTGTATCGCACTTTCCCGATTACCTCTACATCTTGCATAATGGCGGGGGTTGAACACATTATGAAGTCGATTTCATTTTTAGTCTCCCCGTTCGGACTTTTCCATGTCCATTTCCGGTTCTTCCGTTTGCTGAAGAAGGTATTCATGATTCGTAAGTTATTGCGCTCTGCAAACTCAACTAGTAACTCCCCCCTGCTATTCCTAGAACCAATGCCATAGTCACCTACTGCCTTGTCTCCTGCCTGCTTTTTCCCTACCTTGGCATTGAAGTCGCCCATTAGTACAGTATACTGCGTCTTTACTTTTCGCATTGCCGATTCTACATCTTCGTAGAAGCTTTCAACTGCTTGGTCATCATTACTACATGTAGGTGCATAGGCCTGTACAACCTTCAGTTTATACCGCTTATTAAGCCTAATTACGATGCCTGCCACCCTCTCATTAATGCTATAGAATTCATCGATATTACCCGCTAGATACTTATTGACAAGGAAACCTACTCCTAGTTCTCGCCTCTCCGGTAAACCTCGATAACACAATACATGTCCATCCTTCAGTGCAGCATACGCCTCATTCGGCCTCCTAACCTCACTAGGCCCTATGAATCCGCCAGGTACTCTTCAATAACTCGGGGTCGTTGACCAAACCGGGGAGGAGGCGAGTCGATGCGGAAGCCTTGAAGACCGATGCGTCGATAAGGACAATCCCGGTAGAGATGGCCTGGTTCACCGTAGTGGAAGCAGAGTGGACGGCGGTCAGGCGTGCGCCAAATGTCTGCTTTGCGTCGGGGCAGGGGACGTTCGTTGAAGTACTGCACTGGTTGCAACGAGGGCAGCGGAACTGTAGGCGGCGCGGGAATGGGTGGCGGTGAAGGAGGAGCCTGACTCGGCAGAACTTCCGCATATGTGGGACGGTTTTCGGTCCCCGACAGCAATGGCGGGCTCGTCACTAGAGGCGAAAGAGGGCTCTTGTGCGCCTGTCGTACCTCCTCTTGCACTATAGCAGAAACGGAAGCTGGCGATTTCTGCAGGGGGTTCCAGAACTTTCTCAGTTCTTCGCGCACGTTACGGCGAATTAGTTCACGCAAAGCATCAGGATGCCGCTCGGAAGATGAAAATGACTCCGCAGTTGTACCAGTATGGAGAGGTCGGTTATAAGCCGCGGCACGTTGTTGGAGCACCCTTTCCATTGTGGCAGCCTCCGCAAGAAATTCATTTACAGTCGACGGTGGGTTGCACAAGTCCTGCGAACAGTTGCTCTTTCAAACCCTGCATCAAGTGCCTGACCTTTTTGTCCTCGGACATGGCGGGATCGGCTCGCCTGAAGAGGCGCGTCATGTCCTCGACGTACGCTTGGACCCTCTCATTCGGCATCTGGATGCGGGAGTGAATGGCACGTTCTGCATGTTCGCGACGATCCGCGCTAGTGTAGGCCTCGAGCAGTTGACGACGGAATTCCTGCCACGATGTTAACATTTGCTCTCGGTTCTCGAACCAGATCCGGGCGCCATCCTCAAGGCTGAAGTAGACGTTCCTTAGTTTGGCAGTATCGTCCCACTGGTTAAAAGCAGCGACACACTCAAACTGAAGGAACCAGTCCTCCACATACTCAGGTCACCATGGAAAGACTTCGGTACTCGAGGGGCCTGCAAGGTGTAGTTACATTCCAGTGCGACGCCCGTTATCTGCTGAGCAGAAGCACTAGATGTCATGGCGGCGGGTGATGGCTGAAACTCCGGAGACAGTCCCTGGAGCCATCGACTGCAGCGATGCAAGGGGGTGCCAATGGCACAGGGCTGGCGCGACATCTTTCAGATGGAGACTCTTGCATAGGTGATCTTACCCAGCAGCTCCACCAGAATGTCACGTACAAGGTGATTGAGGATATAAAGAATAGCAAAGGGGTTAGCTCCGATACAACAGCGGTGAGCAGCACAGACGCAAAACCCGCAAGCGACACTTCGTCGTACTTCACTCAGTCATGCGCCACCTGGCAACGCTAGGTAGCAATATATATATATATATATATATATATATATATATATATATATATATATATATATATATATATATATATATATATATATATATATATATATATATATATATATATATATATATTCCTTTGGGTGAAAGAGCACAAAAATCGGCCAAGGGAAACAGTAAATCCGAATCACATTGAGAAACACTGGTGCTGAGATTTCGGATTATACGAGCGCGGCAGCCAAAAGAGATTCTGCGAATAATGTGTTCATTGTGTGAGGCTTAAACTTGATTCATGCGCGCGGAGGGGTTCACTGAAACAAGATTGCGTTTAAATGGTCACCTCGTGTCAGGAATACAATATCTTCAGCATTTTTCGTGAATGTGTAATACGCTGGTTATAAAATAACATATTTTATTAAACCGATTATTTTTGTGCGTTTCATGAAACAGCATTTTGCATGCTGCTTTAATACAGCCTTTTCTAAATTGCTTTTTCCGTTTCGTTGCTTTCCTGCAAACACTCGAAGGAAGAATTGCATTGACATAGTAGCTGACCTTATGAAAACAGAGGCGCCGACAGAAAGCTCATTGAGGATATGCAAACAGGCAATTCTTTGGCGCGTTCGCTGGACCAGAAAGGCCAGTCTTTCGAAGTGAAGAAAGACGGAATTCTAGTAACTGCAGGCGCGCAAAGTTTCGACCCTTGACTTATTGATTTTTTTAAGTTGGAGTATCTTTTCTTGGTTATTCCCTCGCTCTTTACCAATTTTACAATTTTTTTATCGAAATAATTTCTATAACTGTGTCTGTTATTGTTAGCATTATTAGGCCTAGTGCGACAGATTTTTTGGCGTCAATTTTGGTCATCTGTCGCCTTTATTCTACAAGTGCGAATTTTGAGGCTGCCTTTGCAGGGCCTAGTTCTTTTTCATTAATATCATTGAATAGTTACGCAGAGGAGCATGCCTGATTGATAGCGGATCCGGTGTCGTCTGGGTTGACATGATTAATTGATGAGGTCGTTATGCACAGATATCCTCTCAAATCCTTTTGCTTGATCCCAGAGCTCTGCAGTACCTAATAATTAAAACGAAATAAATGTAACTGGTAAATGGTCCGATACACCACCAAGAAAGGACGCAGGACCTTACACACTTAGGCGTTTTCTGGTGGAATATTTTGCGCTACAAAAATTTCCCCTTCACGTGCAGAACTGCTTGCGTTTGAATGTCCATTACAGCAGCACAGAACTGCCAGTTAAAAGTTCTTTCAACCATCGGTCGGGAATGAAGCCGTGTGTAAGCGCAGGTCGTGCCCGTATCGCAAGGCCACGAAAAGGTAGATTCAGATCATATTGCTTGCTATGGGGTGGTGCATATGGCGCATAACAACTATCCACGTGCGTTGTCTTTTGCGTGCTAAAAAATGCCTCAGCATTAATTATATTCATTGCACCCTAAAAACTTCTTACTTTCAGCGAAATGTGTCTTATACTTATCGCAATCTCAAAAGAATGAGCATCTTCATGTGTGGTATTAGTGACTTAACATACGTGTACAGTCACTGTTGAATGAACGCTGCTTTTTGATCCTTCAGCTCCACCCTGTTTTCTGCAGCGCGGAGCCGAAGGTCAACTTCGAGTAATCACCCTGGCCACATTCAGTGTTTGTTTCCGGCTTAGCATGCTCTTCCAAATTGAGGACATGCCCTGTAAAGTCGGAACAACTTCCTCCACAACCTCGAAATATGCATAGGAACGCACACCAAAACTAAGTGTGTGCAGACAACCAGACTCACACACCATACAGACTCATGCAGAGATTATCTGGAATTACATTAGCAAGACCAATCAAGACAGTGTCTAGTAAGGTTGCGATCTTAGCGACTATCTGTGGAATATCGTTGTCACCTATCGAACGGCCATCTTCGCCGTCTGCGTTGAGAATATATACTAAGCGACTGCTGAGGCTGCCTGAAACCTATGTGTGAAACCGGCCACTACTGCAAAATGCTGTCTAGAGCCTCAAGAAACAAGACATGGAGAACATATCTGAAAGAACGTTGGATTCCTAAAAAAAGCTACCACTGCCATCATCGACGACGGGTTTGTTCTTCGAATGTTGTTTCAAGGACGATGATAAAACGGAAGGAAACGCCCGCGCTGAAACGAGGTCATTAGGATCATAAAAAAGGTGTTCCTCGGAACCATTCAGGGCAATCCAGCTTGCTGGTTCAGTTAGCTTGTCAACAGGATTTCCTCGGAATTCGTTGAAATGAAGTTCGCTTGAAAGGAACCTTGATTGGATTCAAAAGATCAACCAAACTCTTCGCTCTGGAAGAGTGTCATAAGCATGTGCGTTGTCAAAATACATTAGCGGCGCTATTCGAGCTGGGGCAGCAGTTGTAAAAGGGTCAATTACAAAACCACGATAATACCGTATACAAATGATACAGAAGTACACGCGACAGCCCGCTTCGCCACATGTCCCTATAATGAATTAGCCATGTTGTGTACCAGGTGTTTCAATTAAGCCGGCCATTAAGTTTTAAATAGCCCTTTTAGGATAAGAAAACAGCTTCACAAAGAGCAGTACACAAGATATCTATGGGCGAACATACTATATATAGTTCTTTGCAACATGTGTGTTCACTTTGTTGCTGAACAATCCAAACTCCTTTAAAAGAATGTAAATGACTATTCAGTGAAACACGTGTTACGGATTTGCATCCTAATCCAATAGGCTCTCAGATGCTCCATTTCTTCTCTTCTCTCTCCTCTTCCTATTGGTTAAATTTTTTTCAGAATCTAGAACAGTTTTTGGATCTTCAGCAGTGATGGAAGAGCTGATTTTGTTATGGCACATTTTTCAGGTAATATTTGCGTTCTTGCGCACGTACATTCACTCATCTGCCAGTTTGACCCATATATAACATGCCACACAATCAGGAGATCATTTAAACTACGAGTCCCGAAGTTGTTGGTATGTGTAATTGTGCATCCAATGTGCAGTTGATATTCTCTTCCGCCCTAGGCATTTCTTGAAGACGGACTATAGAGGAAGGGTTGAAAAAAAAAGTGTTATTACGTTTTGTGTGCCAGGTAAGTATGAACGTTTCTCCAGTACTCTTATGACTCGCAAAGTATGTTATTTGCGCATTCAGTGCTCATGCGTCGTTTGGTATCTTGCGCGGCCTGTTTTCCAAAAAAGGTCAGTTAGTCCGGCGCAATCTTGTATACTTCTTGTTATGTTGCCTTCTGTTTACTGGCACCAAGGAAGAATAAACATGTTTGGGTACAAGGCTCGATTGCTTCTCCAAAAGCGCGCTTGTTAAACTATGAGCCAGAGATTCATTCTGTGTCCAAGTACTCGATGAGTTAGTCTCGCTCACCGTGTGCTATTTACGGCGCCGGGGACACAAGACCGCTGCATTACCTGCGTGCATATTCGCGCTTTCGCAAAATTGGCGCGTACTTGGGTCGGTGCGGCCGGCCCGGCCTATCCGAGACAAATATACCCCGGCTTGTGTCCGACCCGACCCCGACACAGAGTGCTTCCGAGTGGCCCGAGCCCGGCCCGCGAGCTGGGCTGGGTACTGGCTTTCAGGCCGACCCAATCCCGTTCGTACCTCTATGCATGATAGTCCTTGTGACCTTGGGAGCCCCTCGCCACTGGAATGGTGGCGTCTTGGCAGATCTGTGCTGCAATCTGAGTAACTTTCATAGTTGAATTCATAGTAAAATCAGTACATCAGGTAATGGATGCCGATGTTTTGAGAAGAAATTGAAGGTGTACACATATGCTACGTTTGAAGGGTATAGCTGGAGAACTTAACCAGCTCGCGTCTGTGGCTCATCATGCCGATGCACTTTAGTGCACATGTATTTTATCATTTACTTAACCACTTCTATAATCTGTGACTCTTTATTTCTCACATAATATTTAGCTTGCAGTCGTTATCTACCTAATTATCTGAGAGACCACCTCACATAAATATATAACTCCGTTAACAAAGGCGTAAGACGAACCTGCGTGGCCTAGGAATAAAATGTCGGACACGGAAGGCAAAGCTGTTGGAGTCTAGCTTCCGCCATCCTCGACTCTGAGCTAATTAGACTGAATTATCAGCTCCTGCCATATGGGACATGTCGCGCAGTCGCGTGAAGTCACGCAATCCTACGAAATATCAGTGCGCACCCTTGTAAGCTACCAGAGCCATGCTCGTGATTTGTCGATCAGACCACCAAAAACATCAAATTTTATGCAGCCTTCAACGCTATCGAGTTAAAATGAAAGCAAACGAGGGAAAATAGAAGTGGGAAGTGAAAAAAAGGGAGAGAAAAGAAACCGACTATCATGCACAAAAAGGGAGAGATTGGCGGATATTAAGGAAACATCGGAAGAGAAAAAAACTTGTTTTTGTCAGGCCTTTATGTAGTGCAATTTAGTGTTATCTTGCGCACGCACATTAGTAGCATATCACGTTGGCATGACACCCTCAAGGAGTAGAGCAGTGAGCTATAGGCCTACAGAGAGGATGATCGCCGCGGCCTTCTTACGGGAATTTTCCCCCCATCAGTGAGTGGCAATTAGGGCGTTCTAGAGAATGGCATGCAATACTCTTTCAGAATATACTCATGGCAGTCACAGTTAACCTGACCTATATTTTAGCAATATTCTTGCGGTCCCCATCTACAGCGTTATAGCACGGATATTGATGCCCGCCATTGGAGCTAGGCTTAGCAGCGCCTAAAGATGTCTCTGGAACGGTTCATTTCTCTACGTTTTCGCTACGTATATCCTGGCCTAGCTGGGATAAGCTACTGTAAAGTTATTAAATGGTCCAACTGCAGTGAGCAATAAGGATCTCTTTACGCAGACTGAAGGCTAGAAACTGCTCCCGGAAGAGCAGGATACTTTACACCAGAGCGCTTGGAAAGGAAGAAACACAAAAAATCGTGCAGTCCCTTGCATCAAATCCGTGCATTACTCTCACGCTGCTAAGGTGCCTTGGGATCTGTACCGATTTCTGGCTAACATTTAATGATAATGTGCTTACAAAACCTCATAAGCATAAAACGTGAATAAAAGCTTCATTATACAATAGAACAATTAACAATTTTTTTTAAACCTCCAAGTTTTGCTTTTACTCCCAAAGCAAACACCACAAATGGCCATAGTGAACTGAATGATCGCAGAACACTGGCGAGCAGGAACTACCAAATACAGTCACAGGGCAGCGCGAAACAACCATTCAAGCACTTTTGTGGTGTTATTTCCGTGCAACCCTGCTCGTATTGTTCGTTCTCAACACCCGTCTACACAGAATAATAATGCGGCCCTTAAGCTTTTCTAGAACATATAAACATAAATGTTCGCTGTTTTTATTGCCACAATTAAGGAAGGATGTACAAGTCGTAAGCAAAAGTGGTATGCAGCACTCAGGCGGTTGCGAGGCTTGAGAAAACTGCATTCGAACTTCATCTAGCAACAGCTACCTGGGATCGAGACAATAGTGTTGGTATCGCATTTTATCCACATGTATGTGCCGCTGTTGCTGTCTCTGACGCTGTCGCCAGATGTATTTTTCCCGAGTTTTACCCCGCCTCAGTGTTGTGTACCACTTTTGCTTACGATTGCACATTTGATAATTAACATTGCATTTTTTGCGAATGCAGTAGTCTCTACACAGCGCTACCAGAGCATCGAAGTTCTGTAACAAGACGTAAAAATGTTTCACACGTCTTCACTGATTTCACCGTAAGGGTTCGGCATAAAACAGTGCTCTTTGAATAGATTAGGAACTAACTAATGGTCTCGATAAAACGTGTGGATTATTTTCCTCTTGACTGTCTATGCGACTTGGAGTGTTCGGTGGTCCCTGATGTCCCAGAAAGACTCTGCACTCGTTCGTAGCCCTTTTCCGCATGTGCAACTCTTTAAAAGTTATGGCAGGTCAAATTTCGAATATTTTATCCATTTCTTATAACATATTTATTCTTGTATTCTCGTTTGTCGTTCATAAGAAAATACAGAGGGATATTATGAAAGAGTTTTCTAGGTTTTATGAAACAAGCCCGTACAAATCACCGGAAGGAAGTACCAAAAAGGGACGGAAATGCAAGACAGCAAATTTGTGAGGTGGCAGTCGTTTGAAATTATGGGTGCAATTCTTCCACTGTGTTCTTTTCCTGTCTTGGTCATCTGCTGTACTCAGGAGATACAGCCAAAACTTCCGTCAGAACGGAAGGATTTACGCTTCTTTCCACTCTAACTTCTACCCACCCATCTGCATTTTAAACACGGATCTGCATGAAGAAACTTTTCAGGGTCGCTCGCGCAAACGACATCAACTCAAAACTTAGGGGACTGTGGGTGTAAAGATCAGCACGAATTCGCTTCAACGAGGTTGAAGTGTCAAAAGTACAAAAGGCACCTTTCTGTGCCGCGCCATTAAAGGAAACAAAAATGTCTTCTTGGGAGTCTTTGACTTCCTTTCTAAGCTACAAAAGAAACAAAAATACGAAACCGCGATATTTCAGTCCTTGGTGCCAAAAGCAATAGATCTTTTTATTCTCTGAAAAAAAAAGACTTAAGCACAAATGTGAATTGCAAGAATAATGAGATGATATTCCGAAAAAAAAAACGGGAAGCTGGGGATAAAAAGGCATGACATGTGACACTTTAAGCACGATGGTCGTTTTGCACTGTAAGCAGTACAGAACATAGAGCTTTGTATATTCCCGTGAAATATGTAAAAACATGTCGACGTCGCGTATGACAAACCAGCACGCACATCAAAACGTCACGCGTCCTTCCCACCGTGGAATCCTGGGTTCCTGAAATCGTAGCAGAGAATCGGCTCAACTTTATTCTGCCTAATACTCAGGTTCAGTTTCTCGGAAACAAACTCTGCACTCCATGACGGCGAAAAATGGTACGACAACCTGAGTCATTAAGTGGATGTGAAATTTAGCTTTACATTCCAGGAAGCG
The DNA here is from genome assembly GCF_055883805.1 of Amblyomma maculatum. Lineage (NCBI taxonomy): Eukaryota > Metazoa > Arthropoda > Arachnida > Ixodida > Ixodidae > Amblyomma > Amblyomma maculatum. The sequence goes on along the minus strand of NC_139349.1, from coordinate 44,959,293 downwards.
CATTCCGCTTCTTAAGCAGGGTTCTGCCGCAATTTTGCGTTCCTTGTAAATATAAAAAAAAGACAACGGTGCAGCTCTACAAAACGTAAAATGAATTTAAATCATTCTATAATCAAATTTTCTCTTTTTAAGAGCAGCTAGAAATGAATATAACAAAACACTTGTCAATAATTTATTTTTTATTCGTAATAGGGCCGGAGCTGCAATATAAGTGGGAAAGGTGAGTCGTTAAAGATATAAAAGTAAATAGAAGCACGTGGTGAGCCCACAGCAATGGCCTATATGCTATGATTGGTTTATTACAAAATACTTGTGACGGTATTCACCAGCTGCACATTCTTGGAAGGTTGCGGCTGCTGCAAAAGTGGAACACATCTTCCGAATAAACATTATAATGTTTTCCACTTGTACAGACCTGATTTATAACACTGTGAAAATCACAGCGCCATCACATGCTCTGCTTATACGCCACATTGGCAATCAATTCGCAAATCAATCTCGTTTATTTGCTCGTCCTCTCTTTGCAGGAATGTAATGAGATGGTCGTCAAATAATATTACTTCGTCCGTTATTCGCCGTTATTTTTTCTCAGACAAATGTAAGGCCGCTACGAGGCAGACCAGCGGAAAGAACTTTAAATGTATTTTCTTAGTTCTCACTTTCTCTGAAGTTTCTATGCTTATCTTTGCGTCGTTCAGTAATCAACGGTAGTATAAGAAATGTTTGTTGCGCGTGCCTCCTAATGCATCAAGGGGTCATTAAACCCTTTATTATGTTTGTGTGGTTTCAAAATGTTAAATACATTTTATGGAAACTAATGTATAAAAATACATGGCCCTTTGAGCTTTTTTCTTTAAGATTACTAGCAATATTAAAAATAAAAGTGATAGATTTGTTGACAATAACACTTCCTAGCAGAGCATGAGGTATCGAAAACATGAGAACTTTCAATTAACGAATAAAGATTAAACTTGCAAGTGCTTTGAATTTATTTCGTCAGGAACCCTCCAGGCTAGATTTATAAACATACTGGCGAGAAATCACTTTCAATGTTTTTAAATTGTCGCATATGTGCTTATATTTCTTGCATAAATAACGAAATATTATTCCTGGGAAGCCCAGCTTGCAATATAGAAGCAGGCCTGTTTTGCGGTCGAATTTAATTTTTTGTAGAATGTTTGGTTGCTCCCCTCCTGCTTGTAGCATTGATGGTCTGCAGTATTTGTGATAAATAAATAATGTCAATCACGATACGCGCATTGACCCCGGCTATGAAGACGTCCGTTGTTCTGGAGAAACGATTTGGCGCCCTCTTTGTTCACCTCCTTTTCCTTCGTATTACTCATGCAAATTTGCGCTGCGCCCTGTGGGTGAAAACGAGGCGATCGTCGTAGCAGCATGCGGCTTTAAAGTACACACGTATGAACAGTTAATTTTGTTTCAAGTATACGAGCGCTTGTCGCCCTTCTATTTCCTTTCGTAGGTTTAAGGTCAAACATTTTCAGAGATCAATGCAGAATCTGCACTAGAGAAATGCGTAGGCTTATTTGCTGTGTTTTCCTCGAGATGTATGAGCGGGATTCCGCGAGTGACAGATGCCGCACCTTTCTCTTCCTGTAAACCAATTATAAAACGCCGGTGAACTCTGCGTTCAACGGACCGTTGGTTGTGTTGACAAGGGGCCCGCAATGTACCATGTGCAGCAGCAATGCTACGGCTTTCGCATTTCTGCGCTGAGACACGTGCCCGGAAGCGGAAAACCGAAATCGGAAGTTAGCTGGTGGTCGTCTTGGCTCTCAATTACAAGCCTAATTGGTTGTAATTAACTACCTAATTAACACGCAACAACTATTTTGTCACTTGCACACTTTCTCTTGGCACTCTATTCGATGGTACTATTGGTACCATTTTTTTTTCGATACACCAACAAGTTTTCCTTTGACAGCTCCGACAAGGTCACGCCCATGCGAGACACGCCTACATAGCCATACAATGCTTATGCATTAATAAATAAAGTAAAAATTGACAAATACTTGCGGTTTGGATTGATGAGAGGGGCGGGGGGCGGTGGTATATATGACCTGACGTACAATTGGGTATATAAATTCACGGGATCAACTATTTCAATTATATACAATTACGCTTTCGCTAGAAGCAATAAATAAAAGCTATATGTATTTTAGAAAACGCTTTATAGCATCTACTAGCAGCATGGATATCAATAGCTGCCGATTTTAGTTCGGTAGCGCGTGAAACATTTATAAGGCAATAAAGCGCTCCTTTTATTTTTGCCCTGACCTGTCGCAAATGTTTACATTTAGGTTTTTTTTTTTTCACAGCTGCTGATCTTCCACAGATTCATTGATGATATCTGAGAAGCCGTTTCGCTTATACGTTATGATTGAGAAGATTTTACGTTACGACAACTCGGCCGCGAGCTTACGCAATAAAAATGGGCACTCACTACATTGTTTAGCTCTTATTCTTATAAACACCTGTGTTCATCGGTGTAAATCTATGGTCCAGATTTTAATCTTATTGGAAAGAAAAACAGCGCAAAATACAAACACCAGAGCAAAGAAATACAAGATGAGTGCTGTCTCACAACTGTCTCCACCAACTCGCCCATTTGGCTATAGTGTTGAACTTTAATCTTATGCCGGGAACCTCAACAATAAGAACAAGGAGAAAACTCACGAGAGGTCGATTCTGATTGCGAAGAAAAGATGAATTGTACAGTGGACGCGGATCTTACTCGCCCACCACCGAGATGCCCAGTAGGTCGGAGGAACCGCCTCCCACTTGTATGAAATGTATGAGATACTGGGCTCTTATATTAGAGGTGCGCGTTGCTGAAGCATGTCCGAAAGTGTACTTCACCCGTCTGTGTCCGGCTGAAAGCTTGCGCACGCCTCTTTACATGTCAGTCACAGAGTTTTGGAAAAACCAAAGAACAAATGTGGCTATAGCCACAAAGCCTACGGCAAAGCATCTCTTTTGAGTAAGGGGCTGAAAGGCGCAACAGGCTACGCGGAAAGTGCGGAGTTGCAGGTGGAACTAAATTTCAGGGTAGTCACTGCTAACAGTGATCGTCCGAAAACGATGAGTGCCCAAAAGTGTTTCCACAAAAGGGGAGGCACCCTTAGGCCCGGAGAACGATCCGCGCGTTCTTCATTTCTGAAGAATAGAGACAAAATAGCTGAAGGTGTTTAAAGCTTTCGCTGTTATAACGAGGTTGCGTTAAAGGCTCCGCGCTCATAAAGATCCGGAGTGAGCGTTTTCGGCGTTGAGCGAAAAACCACAAGCATGGCTCTCACTAAATGTAATTGGCAGGAGAAACCTCCTTGCATTGACTGGTCGTCGGGTTGTGTGAATAGAAGTGTGTAAGATCTAGAGACCACAATACGTGGTTGACTTGGGAGACACACCAACTCGGGCTTTGCTATTGGGATCCAAGGACGAGATGAGAATCTAGCTTTACAGGGGCCTTGAATGCCATGTAATACAGAAAGATGCATACAACGCTGGATAGTTCGTAGGATTGGGTTAAAACTAAGCTTTATCTCTATGTCGGGAGGCTTTACACATAATGTGAAATTTTAAGAATGCATGCTAATGAGCATGCGTGGGATAATACAGTCAGAAATAAAAGGTCGCTGAATAACGAGCTGTAATGTGAATGGAGCTCGAAAAAGCATCTGCAAAGGTAGCCGTAAAACGGGACCTGCTAGTGGTGTCGCGTCATTAACTTAGAGGTGGGTGATGATGTATCCACCCGCTCTTCCAGGTTTCCATCTTTTTTTTGTTACAGTCAGAGCGCGAATTTAATTTACTTGATCAGTGTTATTGAAAAATGAACTTGTAAATAAGATGTGTGATTTGACTAGCCTAACGGAACAATTGTTTGAAATAACTTTCAGCTTTAAAGAATGCCAACCAGTCCTGCCCTGCAGGAAGACTGTTAGTACCACTTTTGCGGATCATCGTTTTAATGCTAATGCGACAAGAAACCACACCGGCCCAAATGAACGCAACCACGCATCCATAGAGATCTACGTAAATGAATAAAGGGCACTTTGTGCAGTGTTACTCGGTAGTAATGGCTATACGCGGGAAGAAGCAATTCATAGTTGCTTTTCATGTGTAGGTTTTGATTCCAGACTAATTCAAATCATTATAAATCATACTATCATACAGTCTAGGAGACAGATCATGGGAAGCAGACGTCGTCAGTTCAATACGCAATGAGATTGCATCACTAATGCTTGAACCAACTCACTATCTATTGTACTGCGCCTTTGCTTTCTACTAAAGTGAAAATTTAACTTTTATGAAGACTATAGGAAAACGCAAAGTACTATTTGCTCTTTTATAAACGGATACTCTGTTCTCGGCAAATTTTATTCGGCGCATCTTATTTGTCAACATTAGTTCCGCAAATGCTCAGTAACAAATTTTTACTTGAATAGCTACATATCTCCTTTCTCGAAAGGACAGATATATATATATATATATATATATATATATATATATATATATATATATATATATATATATATATAAATTTATTTATTTATTTATTTTATATATGTGTTGGAGGACCTATGCATTTGTCGTCATTCATGATTTCTACAGCGTTTCAATTCTGTCTCCATGAAATTTATTTTGAGGCTGGGAATCAGCCTCCGTAATAGTATTGTCGAGTTATTACTGCCCTATGCACGTGTGCGAGTTCTAAACGCTGTAAGCTGCCACTAAATCTCTAACTAACCAGTTTGTGTCGGTACACAACGAAGCTGATAAACTCTTCAATTACTTTTTCACATTTTATAGAGTGCGCAGCATAACACACTATTGAACACATCATTGGCATGCACAAAAAGTTTCCTTCCGAACAATACACTCACACGCTGTACAGAACCCGTAATTAAGGGAGAAAGATTGTGAGGCTCAAGATAAAGGCAACAGAGTGTGACTAATTTGTTATTCTTTGCCAAACAGTCATAAATTTAGCTCTCTTCGTTCTTTTCGTCAATTGCCAACGCCTTCGATTAGGTCGCTGGCTTCCAGCGTGTTTACGCAATCAGCAAAGTCAGGAAAGGGAACTGTTACTAGCTCAGTACCAAATGGGACCTTTTCTGTTCGGAGTTTCCTCCCCGTGTTCGACCAATCTAAGTCTTTGCGTGGCTTTCAGGCAATGAGTAGACAAGGCGGTATCGAAAATGGTGGTTGCAGGGACAATTCATTGCCAAGTTCATTAGGTGTTTTCCTCCTTTTTCTGTCTCAAAGCGCCGCCGAAAATCGATGAAAGCTCTACAAATGCGAGGAGCCATGGTGGACGTTGTGCGCTTTCTTTTATTTTTTTTTCTTTGATGCTCTGAACTCCCTGCAATGCGGTACTTCCGCTGCCGAGAAATGGTTAGAACGTATCCTTCGGAATTGACTTCGCACCCCAGTTCACTCCGGCCTAAAAGTAATTGATTGACCTTGAAACAAATTACATTTTCTTCAAAATTTTGTAATGTTGTGATCATGTTTTTATAAGGTGTAACTTTTTCTGCACGATAAATAATCATGTAAACTATAGATTTCTAGTGGGCTATCAAACGTTTTTTTCTTTTGTTTTTTGAAAACAAGATACAGCCAGCGGTTAGCTCTAGAGTCCTTGAAAATTCATTAAAAACATTTCGGTAATTCACACTTCCTTGTCGATACAAAGCTAGCCGATGAGATGCTGAGAAGCCATGCTCGCAAGCTTGTTCGCTCGTGAGAAGCCCGAGAGGCCTGTATTTTACTATTGCCGTGTTCCGCATTTTCATTGTCACCTGGGAAACCTGGATTACCTGTAAGAGCCTAACAAGCACAAGACTCAGCATGAGATTTATTAGTAGCTAACAGGCATAAATTCTGCAATGGCGGCGTGAGGAGAATTCCTGATGTAAACCTAATCCACAAGAAGTATGTTCTTAGTTAAGTATTAGCTGGAAACAAAATTCGTCTATCAGACGACAAATCGTGTAAAGGAAACAAACATGAAGGTAAAAAAAGTGAATAGCATTAAGATTGGTGGTTTGCTGGCATGATGACTAATGCCTGTGAGGATTAGGGCATGCGACACTGTGTGTTAATCACTGCGTGGACCAGGTGTTCATGACAACATTTATAACACAAAAAACTTTGCACACTCGATATTTTCGGAGAGTTCGATAAGAACAGAACATCAATTGAGTTGTGTTCTAGAATATTTACTCTCAAATTCAGAGACCATATCTCGATCACGACGTACCGCTAGTAAATCGAGAATGACTGCACGGCGATCCTTATATGAGACTATAGATGGCTTAAACGTGACGCTTTGGACACTTACGTTGAGGGGGAAGTTGATAATTTTTTTTCTCTCCTGAATTCTATCCCAGAACAGGTATAGCTATCTTGATGAATATACGTGCTCGCGGCTATTAGCGTCGTTATGAAGTTTCAGGACACGTAGCCTGCACAGATTTACGAACCTCAAACAACCTACAGTTATGGTTTAGTCTGCACCATTCGTTAGAGTGGTACAGCACTGCAGCGGATGACCGTCAGGCAGTTCTGTTATGTAGTTTGAGACATGGCTTATTACGCAGAATCTGTGCGGAACAAGTATCAGAGCATTCTGCTAGGGCGGTAGCCTAAGAACAATTTGGAAACTAGCGACCGGTTTAGTGCGGAAGACGTTCGGCTTATTATTTCAAAAGAAACGGTCGAAACTAAATTGCGAGCAACATGGCTAGCAATGGTATGTAAAGTGACCGGTATAAAATTAAATCAGAAGAATAACACTGTGGCCAAGTTAAAAAACGCGGGGTGTTGATATTCCGCTCGAAATAAAAAAAAACAGCAACGAGGGGATGGGCAGGGTATGTGAAGTCAAGAAGTTTTATTTTTGCTAGTTAGAACTTACTGAATATTAGCTGTCGGTAAGCATAGAAGGATGCAGTAAAAGGAAGATGGGAAGATGAGTTAGGAAATTTGTGGCGACAGCCCGAAATTATTTAATTGCACGAAAAGACACAAAGTGGTATCTCCTCTACCTTCATCCGTGTGTTTTTTTAGCGCTGGAATAATGTCTCACAGTTGCGTTAGAAACCAAATAGCCTAAATATACGCGCTTGTGGCGGCATCGTAGCGGGCAGCTGGTGCAAAAATTGCTTAGCTTGGTGAAGGGATATGGCGGAACTCTTAGGCCTGCTGTGCTTGTAATGATGATGATTTCTCGAAGAATAGCGCTTCCATCAGTACAAAAGCTTCTATCCAGAGTATGTTTTGCATCTTGCGTTTATTTTTTTTTTCATATCAGATTCTGCAAACAAGACGATGCAATAGCCTTTAAGAGAATTTTAGTTTCTTACGGGGAGTCATCAGCGAAAACGTTAAGATAACATCAATTGGTGGTTCATCATTCGTTATTATTCTTTATCTGGCGTGTCAACGAGGCTGCTGAGGGTACCGCAGTAATGCTCCGGATTGATTTAGATACTTAGAAAAAATGTCAGGTTATTATTTTTGTGTGATTAAGTAATTATCAGCGTCGTTATTGTACTAAACGTGAACGAGGTGTTGTCCGTCATAAGATACTAATGCAGATTTCCGTGGGCAGCAAAACAATTGCAGCGGCTTATCTGTACGATGGAATGAATGTTCAGCAACTTCTGGGCGAAAAGAGAAAGAGAGAAACAAAAAATAGAAAGGCAAGAACGTTATAACAAGGCGATTTCTTGTAGGCAACCCTACATGTAGGTAAGTAAGCAAGTGCAGAAAAAAAAAAAAAAAGCGGCAATGAAGTGAGGGTTTCACGCAGCCATCGTCTGCTGTGATAAAGGGACCGAAAGAGCATACTTAAATTTGATGGTGGGGAACTTAATCCCAAGTCCTTTGGGATTTTTAGGAGTCCATCCACAACTTTCTTTTTTTGACGAAAGCTTTCCCTGATGCGCTAGAATCTCTGCTTGTATCAGAGGCCGAGAGTCAAAGCATCGGAGTGTGGCAGCTAGGAGGAGACGCTCACGCTCAAATCGAGGGCAGTCAGAAAGTAAATGCCCAATCGTTCCGTCACACCCGCACTGCTCATACGTTGGAGAGTCTCCTATTGCGGTGAGATGAGAATAGGAATAGGGGAGTAAAAGCCACTCCAAGCCACAGGCGACACAACGGCGTAGCATCACAGCTGGGGACGCACAACTGTTTTACAATTAAAGTAAGGGTACGAAGTGATGGGAACTGGATGTTCAGCCTCTAAGAATGAATCATGCCCGTATATTTACATTTAGGGCAATCAGTCAAATATGCCTTGCTGTGAGGGCTTTTGTGAGTAATATCTGTACAATTCGGTTGTATCGTGAGCTGAGCGAGCAGCATCGACAGCTTAGTTGTTGCCAACAATGGCACTACGAACTGGTAGCCACTAGAAAATTATTTCTTCACCTCGTCCATTGCCTCGTGGTGCACATCTCTTACCTCCGCTAAATGTTGGTGATGGTCGCCACGACTCAAAAAAGATTGAAGGCATTGCCGGGCAGCTTTAGAAACCAACAATACAGAACATTTTTGACGTGTTACCTAGGAAATGTACTTCACAGCCGCACTTAATGGCACCAGTTACGCCCCATTAGAGGCAATGCTATCTGGAATTCACGAAATTCAGACTGTCTCGCAGGAACGGTCACATAGTAAGCAGAACTACATGAGATTACCGAGCCATCCATACAAATGTGAGCATGGTACCAGTAGTCAGAGTGTAGCATTGATAGTGTCAGTTGCTTAAGGGCTGGCGTTGATAAATTAGATTTCATCGCAACCCCCGAAATAGGAAGGCGTACACACGGGAGCGGCTGAAACTACAACAGACAGGCAGCTCCCACTACAAGGTGGAACTGTTTAGGAATGGAAGACAGTTACGTTGCTATCATCTTTGTAGATTGAGAAAAAATTACCAATTGCGAATTAGCTTTCTGCTTTTAATTAACCAATATCACGTTTTACGGGTGAAAAAACAAGAATGGCGAAAATTTTGCATTTTTTCGTGAGAGGTATTTACGAGCAGCCCTTTGACATTTCTAGCACACAGTCAACCCACAGCATGCATGTAGCTATAACCTGCGTCAAAGTATGTTCAGTTTTTCATGCTTCGCACCTCGCTTGACTGCATCCATAACCATACCGCAGGTATTACAGTCATCGTGCGTTGTTTACCTGCCCATGCTCGTAGCGAAGGTTATGGATTAGTTCATCAATGAAGCCATTACGGGAGCCGCATATAAAGCACAAAAAGGCATGTAAAGAGGGAGTAGGAAAGCGAGGCTTCCATTCAAATATACAGCAAGGAGCCAGAATTTCTCGGGCTGGCCAGTTGATTTTGTGTTTTGGCTTTCTGTGTTGGTGCGCATTCGCGTTGGTATTGAAGGAAGGAGGCGTCGGTGCTATAAACGAATTGTTAGTTTGCGTTCGTCCTGTGTTCTTCTTCTCTTGTCTCATCCTTTTAGTTGGTTAATGAATGTCCACAAAAAGACTTTTTTATGTGGACACCTGAACGGCGCCGTAAGGGAAGGAAGGTGAGAGTAAAAGTGTAAAGAGAGAAAGAGGAGCCGTAGTGGAGGGCTACGGAGTAATTTCGACCATCTGGGGATCTTTAACGAGCGCTGACATCGCACAGCACACGGACGCCTCTTCGTTTCGCCTCCATCGAAACGCAGCCGCCGCGGTCGGGTTCGAACCCGGGTACTCCGCCACAGTAGTCAGAAACTGGGCCACCCCGGCGGGTGGCGCAGTTCCCCTGTTCAATGAAGACCAATACACTTAATCGCAAACGTATACCGTCAACTTATTTTATACCTCACCTGTAAAAAAAACGTAGAAAAAATAAAGGGCAACTAAGGACTTAGCAGAGAGGTAAGAGGACTAAGTTTAAACCAATGCTCCATTGACCGCATTAACGGCCTGCAACTTGCATTTTGGGACTCAGCTTAGGGTTCCGACTGTAGGTGATCAGGGTAAATGCAAGAAATATTATGTACTTATGTAACAAGGTCATTACAATTCCTTATTTGTCTCCCTTTCATTCCTAGAATGTGGATTTCATATGAAGTCGACACATTAAAAACAAGGCTTAGTCACGATAGCGGCCTTCCGCACTGACTTGTCGCTCTTACGACTTAAAGAATAACTGCGTCACACTGAACTCAACCCTCGCCGACTTCAACTTATTACTTGCGTAAACACTAACCCATTGATAAATTTTTTGTAATCGCTACAAATACACAATAGCGCAATCGTAAGCTACGAGTTTACCTGAAAGGTCGCAAGACAAATAAAAAACCCTCTTATTCAAGCCACTTGAGTACGAGATCCAGGAGTGTCATAGTCGGTATCCAAGGTTGGTGTATTCTCTTCTCGCTCCAGTTAAAAGTTACTTAAGATAAGTTTATTTACTTCATATATTTGCACACTTTAGGGTCGACTGTGTTCAGACGTTTTAATGAAATGAATAAGCAATATTTTATTTAGTTTTGAAATCTTTGCCACGCGTGACATGAAACCTTTCGGGCCAATGAGACTTTTCGTATTTCTATGCCACACTAACGACCTGTGTGTCGTTAGTGTGTCGATTTTGTATTTAGACTTACTCCGACAGAGCCATTATCGCTACCACATGCGGCCAGAGGAGGAACGGAAGATATCCGAGAAGAAGTAATTGGGAGAGGAAACGCGCGTCGCACTAGCTGCGCTCGCCTGATCAGAGAGGACGACCACAGCTTTAACAGCGGATATCAATGTGGAAAGCAGCCGCTGTCACAGTAGGAGAGAGCCGGTAGATGCCAACCTCAAAGACCAACGAGCCCCTCTCAACCAATTCGCTTTGGGCTTTAATGCTGACTTTAAAGTTGTTTTTGCTTTTTCCCTAGCAAAGCGAAAGTCGTGATGAGGCTCTGCTGGCAATTTTCTTCTCACTCCTGCTTCCTGCACTTTGTATTCGTATGAAATTAAAAGCAAATAAAGAAACAAAAATTGGCTTTGAAGAAAAGAAAGATGCTGGAACGTTCTGGTGGCACAGTGGACACTTGAACCACAGTGAGGCAACAAAATGTGGGTGGGGGAGGCAAAGACGGAAGAAAAGAAGAGATGTCTTGTGCAGTGCTCTGAGTGGAAAAGGTCACGTTGCGTCCTTTAATATGCCATGATGCACAACCCATTTGTGCCCTTTTCTTTTGATACTCGGTTAGTGCAATCTAGCAGCTTATACGTTGCCCTGCTATCGAGTTTTTCAACATTTTTATTCGTCAGAGATGTTTCAAGGCGTCAGTTTACGACTGCGCTCCCCAACAGATGCCGACGACATCCGCACAAGGTATGGTTCCTGCCCAAGGTGGCCACGTGATCTCGTCACTTGTGAGTGAGCTGCAGCCAACGACGGCGAAAGTAGCTCTACTAACCAGCACCAAGGGTATCAGGTGTAAGGCCTGCGGCGCGATGCAATCTTTGTTTACGCGCTTCAACTACTACGTATACTCGAACATCAGAGGAATAGAAGTATGGCACTAAACGCTGTTAAGAGATATTTTAACACAGTTCCGAGAGTAGTTCGGCGCGAATCCTCAAGGAAAAGTGAAGCTTTGTTTTCCGATGCATTGCACAACTCGGCAACCAAACGTTTTTCGCTCCGGATGTTCTAAATGGTAGCCGACGCGCTGCGTTTTCTCTCGTCGTCTAGGTCTTTCATTCATTCGTATTGCGTTTACAACTGCTCGGAGTGGTTAGCTCTGCCGCTGGCTTGTGCAATCCAACCGTTTGAACTAAGGGAGATAAACTGTATCCATGAAGGCTTCATTAAGGAGCCGCATATGCGGGTGAAGATGGGGTTGAGGCGGCTAACTCTGCACAGATCAATGAAGAGAGAGCGAGCGCTACGCAAAGCAGCGAAATCACTGTAGAACGCTTAGACCATTGCGCCTCACGAGAACAAGGGTCGGCAAGCGCTACAGTACCTAAAACAGCAACAGTGGCAGCCAAGCCTTTCATGCAGTCTGTGATCAGCTTGTCATTGTGGATGCATCGCAACCTCAAGCGGTGAAAGAAGCCGTAATAAACACATTGCTTAAGAATAATTATGTTGCCCTTACGCTCCACCCTATTGCTTCACAACTTAAAACAAAAACGTTAAATTGTTCACCAGTATATTGCAAAATATTTGCCCTGTGCTGCATAAATTTAGGATTCGAGCAGTAACACCTAGAGCCTTGGCTTTCAACGCTGTCGTTGCTGCGTCGGTGACCTGACCAGAACGTGGAGGTCAGCTTGTCAGCACTAGATCAATGCGACCCCTTCCCGGGGCCTGCCCTGTCTCAGTACGCCGGATCACCATGGCGTGAAAGCCACATTCCGCCATGCAGCGATGCGAAACATTAAGGCTGTGACCTGGGCTCTTTCAGTACCTTCCACGCCACCATACCCTTTCCGTCGCAAAAGCTGCAACCTTCACCTTCTCATTCGCGCGAGGCTGCCTGAGCTACGCAGCCGAATTGCGTGCACCACTGCCACCTGTGACACCGCAAATAAGTTACGGCCGCTGACTGCGTCCCTGAGTGATGCTTGCCTCTCGGGTCTAATTTCCATTGTCGCTCCTTTTGTCCATTACTTGCAAGCCCATACAAGCGTTTCTGAATGTATTAAAATGTGCAAACGGAAATGGAACACTGTTTCTGTCTACTATGTGACGCGTACAGTACAATTCGAAATATTGTTTTCTTTGGATAGGCCAATTGGTGGCCAGAGAAAGAAGTTCTGTCAATTGCTTCACGTTCCGCACCACATTTGAATAGTAGAAGTGAGCCATTTCAAATTAAATATGTGTAAAGGCCATCCAAATGATGCAAAGTTCAATAAAAGGAAAATATTCTGCAGTAATTTTACTTAGAAAGTTTGTTGAGAGAGGTACGTAGAATGAACATAGTGTGTTTGATCAAAGTGAAGGGTTCAACTTTGAGGGTAAAAACTGTTTACACTCATTGTAGCCTAATTAAAGGAAATATTCCAACGAACTCGAAATGATATTGAATGTTACTGCTTAAATAATGGTGAGTTCAGGCGTTTTGATAACACGTATAGTAGCATTGCAAACATCATAATGCTTGTAACACTGGGTAATACTTTTCTTTCCAATTCATATTGTGAGATATCGTTGCTATAATGCTAGGAAGAAATTATGGCTCTTCTGGTTATGGCTCTTCTATTAAACAATTGGAAATTTTAATCAAACAATCGCTACAAGTGCAATCTTGTGTTGAGACTATATGAGATCATTCACTTAATTACAGGACCAATTAACATCAAGCCGATACACTTTCTTTTGCAAGATTACTAGTGTGTACACGTTGAACACGGTAATATATACCCAGACAGATACAATAAATTGAATGCGTGCGAAAGAATGCATGCTATATATTAAACTTGGCTTCCTTTACTGGGTTATAATAGGCACCTGAAATACTTTTAGCACATTTGGATACATATGCACGCTTCCTGCCATCTCATATCATTTAAGGTTGGGCACAAAACTGAAGTTTTTAAATATATTGCCGCACATAATGCAAATACTGTTGGCACAAAGAGGTGATGGACATAATACTAGCCGCCAATTTGGGTGGCTTGTCAGATCTCTATATTTATTGCTACGAAATGTTTTCAAGTACTTATAGTGCGTTATTAACACTGTCAGTTATTCCCTTTATATCTCACGGGGAAACGAAAGGGATGGTTTCGTCTGCATACAGAATGAAACTGACCTGTGTAGTAATATTATAAATGCACTTGAGACATATATTGAGCATGAATCTGCAGCCCGAGAATGTATATCTGAGGTACTACCGCTTGAAGTAAATACGCTGGAGGTCTTGAGAATATCAATTTATAGGAACGTAATACGTCCTGAATCAAAGTTTATACAATTTCAGATATCCGAGTGCATGCTCCACTATATTGGAGCGCTCTTGCGTGACGTAAAGGGCTTCATGATCAAGCGTGTCCAATACTTTGCTAAAATCGACCTAAAGAATAAGCATGGCATGTTCCTTGGATTGGTTTTTCTAAAACAACTCCAGGAATCATCGTTTACGGATTGTTTTACAAAATCTCCTCGTGGCGGTAATGCATTGTTCACCGGAATCCTTTAGATTAACATGGAACCATGAATATGGCCCCAGTGTTAGTCTTGATGCTGTTTTTACACTTGAGAAGCGCCCTCAGATATCAGTTGTAAACTGTTCCCTAATACTACGACTTTATGGATATTTGACCAGAATGACAGTATTACTGATAATATATGCTTTATTATCCGGTTATGGATATTACAGGCGAATACGGTATTAGCAGATTTTTTCATTTTCTTGGCCGTAGCTTTCGCTCATCAACAGCCGAATTGGCATATAGCCTGAACCACAGCCAGCTGCCACTTTGGCGCTCGTTTTTTGCAGCTGTTAAATATCAATAATCCAACAGCTCCGATATCTTCTCCTTTCCCTATATTAATTAAAATAGGAATTCCCCAATTGTCGTTATCATTATTTAAATATATAAAATGAAATACAATTATTTTTCCTACATTACGAATACTAAAGCGCTTCCAGACCACTGAGAAGCTATCCGCTCAGTTTTAATAGGCGTAATTTTCAAGTACACATTTTTATTACCTCTGTAAGCTTGCCGATGGGCATAGAGGTAGAGAGGGCTTAGCGGCGTACAGATGTTTAGCAGGGAAAGGACGTGGTAGCCCAGCCTCGCAAGGGCTCTTTCTACCTGTTTGAACATGAAACCCAAATTAGAGAACACTGCTTGTTAGCGCCGCTCGCTCAAGTGTGAAGTCCACCAGCCACGCTAGGGAGACCGCAGGAGCCCGGCCATCACTGTGACTGCCATTGTAAGGAAGTTCAGCGGCCGCAATCTCGTTAACTTGCCGGCAGTTCCTTCCTCCCCTCCCGTGTTCGCGGTAATTAAAATGGCTCGGGCGGACAAGGATGTGATACGCCCCGGCAACGGCTCTCCTCCTACACTCGCTAAGCGGTTTTTCGGGACTAAGGATCCAAGCCTTTACAGCGTGAGACGTACATCGGGCAGAGTACAAAACAGCACTGTGAACTTGCACTAACTTGCCACAGATTTTCCTTACAGCAGTATTATAGGCATGTCGATAAACATTGCATAACTGCTGCAACGACAGCATGAAAGAAAATTTTTGCGAGTTGTTGTCAAACAACTTTTAGATAATGGGGTCAACTATTCGCACCGCAACTCTCAACGCTAATTACTTGCGCGTTTGATAGGGAGTCGAGAGATCCCATACTTAAGAGTGCCGAAAAATTCGATCTCTTCGCACTATAGCTCCGAAGGTCATTCACTTCAGTCTTTGATCATGAGCCGAGAGACGCCTTAGTTGGGAGTTCTGGAAACTCCGGCCTTTTAGCATTGTAATTCCTAATACGTTTCACTTGCTCTTTGGACCTTGAGTCGATAGAGGCCGCAGTGAATGGCTCTGAAAATGTCTACCTATATGGCACAGCAACTTCCAAGTTTATTCGCTTGCGCATTTGACCTTGACCGATGGCTTCGGTAGTTCGGGCTTCGGAAGTTACGACTACCTGGCTTAACGTGCATTGACGATATGGCTAGTTGAGGTTCAACAACCGCTTCACAAGCAATTGGCTGCTCAGGCGCGCTATGGTTGAGGTGCTTGCTAATCTGAGTACCTCAATGCTTCGGTATAGGCGACAAGTCGATGTGTAGGTGATGTGCAACAGCGCTGACGCTGTGATAAGTAGGTTTAATCGAATTAATTTTTTTCCAATTTCAGCTTGCCATTTAATTATTTGGAACACCCATGAAAAATTTTTTTTGCAAAGGTAGCTTTTTATATCATACTCTCGAAAAGTGGCGAAATGCCCAGTGTTGAACACTCATTTCTAATTTTTATTTATCCTAAACTTTGCTGCGCCAGCCAATGCTTACAGCCAAGCTTACTTGTTTAGAGCTGATAGTCACATCACAATTCTTAACCCCGTTCAGCAGACTCGAGGCCATGCATCAAGACAAAATTTGGTCAACACAGTACTCTTCTAACGTAACGAAGAGTACTGTTAAACTATTTCACAGTTCCATAACGGAAATTTTGTTGCTCCGCTTTTAAGTTCCTGCCTTCAGAGAGTGTTTCTGCTATGTTCCCCTCTATGGCCTTACTTGCCGCTTCTGACGGATTTTGTCTGAATCGTGAACTGATGAAAGCTTTTACTGAGCACAACTTTATTCTCGTGTTTAAGTATCTCTACTCGTCCGCTTGCTTTATGGGTTTCTGCCGTAGAAGGTCTGACGTCATTCGGCCTCTTGCGAGAATTTTGTTTCCTGCTGATCATCGGGGAGTCGACTTGAGTTGCCAAGCATAGCCCGTATTTATTTCAGGAATACATTCTAGTATCGAGCCTCACTCAGGAATATATTATTTAGAATCAT
The DNA here is from genome assembly GCF_055883805.1 of Amblyomma maculatum. Classification (NCBI taxonomy): domain Eukaryota; kingdom Metazoa; phylum Arthropoda; class Arachnida; order Ixodida; family Ixodidae; genus Amblyomma; species Amblyomma maculatum. Next base: position 44,942,763 of record NC_139349.1, on the reverse strand, counting down.
CAGCGTATAGGCAGCGTTAGGTATTGCCGGTTTTCTTCCATTTCATCGCTAGTGGTTCTCCCAGAATGTGTGGTTAAGTCTTCCAGTCAGACATGCGTGCCATCACTACCAAAAAACAAAAATGAGAAAATTCATTATTAATTTCATATTCATTATTATTATTAGAAGAAAGCCACCGTACAGCGCTTGTACTGTGGCTTCTTTTTACCTTGTTCTTTGTCTTCGTGTTCGCGCTGTTTAAAATTAATAATGAATAAGTGCCAACTTGCCCAGCAAAGTATCTTGAAAATGATAAAATCCCGTCAGACCATCCGATTCACGAGCAGACTGTATGAAACAAGCGGTTGGAAGGTGTCGAACACTTGCATTATTCGTACCATCCCCTTCAATCTTGTTCACTGCTACGTCGTGAATTGAACAAGAAAAATAGCGAAATGTTTCGAGGGAAACCCGAAACCAATTCGGTGCACTTTGAACTTCTACCCAACGGCGTTTAATAGTCAACTATGCATTTGTGTCGCTTTGTGGACGAAAGTTAACGTCCTCGAAAAAAACATTTTCTTAGTCTTGCTGCCGGAAGGGCTCGAGTAGCCTTTCGCAGAGATGTCAGCATGTAAAGCGGTGAGGCATGACAGTGAATCCATGCCACACAATCTTTGGATACTTCGAATGTTTCTTAATGGAGACCGATCAATTTGCCTGGGCATCGAGACGTGTTGAACCAGTTATTAACAGCTGACCTTTTCATATTTAACAGCAATCATATACCACTGTTAATCTTTCTGATTCTCAACACATAAAATTCCGAAGCTTTTGCCTATAACATAGCCCATCCCTCCTTCTGTAACCATTCCAGTGAAGGTTGGAGGTAAGTGAACGCTCACTGGGAAAACGAACACGGGAGTATTTCCGAGAAGCGTAGAAGTCAAAATATTTCAATTCCGGTAACTGTAAAGAGACGCTATGTGATACATTCATGAACTGCTTTGAAGGAGGGAGGAATTTCGTGCTAATGTTTAATCTATTCGAACTTAACGTCTAAGTTTCTTTCCATGCCAATAATGTGATAAGCATGAATACGGGCATTGCATATTTCTGTTGCTTGCAATGAATACATACGGCTCGGGTGTTCGTAAACAAATTGGATTCTGGTGAAAGTGCAATCTAAAAGGCTTCCTGCATTTATGGCATAATGTTTGAAAAGGCGCCGGTAACACAGGCGGAAGATGGCACGCGTTGCGCCTATACTGAGAAAACATTGATGTGGGCGATGCGTATGTGTTCGTTACGTTGCTCTGCTCGTTATTTATTCAACAGTTAATCACGCGTGCATTTCGTCGACAGTTCGTCATGTGCGGACTTCACATATTTGCAAGTTTATGTTTTTTACCTATCCTTATAGTTATATCCCTCTATTTTTATTTCTCCTTATGTAACCAATCAAAGTACCCACACAGTAAGACTCAGTGTTTGTAGTCTTTTTGGTATTTTTTTGGCAGTTATGGTCGAACTGTATTTAAAAAACAATTTGTCGGATGTTTACATATTAATGTTTACTGGAAGGGAATGCGAGCATACAATACTTCCTGTTGAAAAAGTCAGCACCACTTCACAAATCCATGCAAGTTCTGTGATAATCGAACGCTTCGCTTTCCATCTTACCGCGCCCTTTAGCCAATCATCGAACATGTCACACTCTGTATGATAATCGGAGGTGAACGCTTTGCAAAATGAAGAAGTGATGCCTTCATAGCATTCTAAGAGCATTCATGTCTAGTCCATTTCTGAGGCTTCTCTGATATCCCGTAGCTGGAATGATTACACAAAAACAAGAAACAGAAAATGGCCGTTACAAGAACAATTTACTGTCTCCTGATGCTGCGATGCACTCTACCGCCATTTGTTAATTTTGAGTACCTTGCATACGTCTGAAAAGTGTACATTTCTTTCTTTAACACCACCTTGTTATTCTTACATGTAGTTTACTGGTTTCTGGAATGCTAACCTTTGTTGGGATTTTATTGCGCGCAAAAACAAATGTATATATTGTTTTATTTCTCCCCGCAATGTAACATATTGTAACAGAAAAAATTATATTTAGAGCAATTTAGATTGCGAAGACTCACAAGCTCTGTGTCGCTGTGTGTGTCTCTGTGTCTCTCTCTCGGTCTCTCTGTGTCTCTGTCTCTCTGTGTCTCTGTCTCTCTGTGTCTCTGTCTCTCTGTGTCTCTGTCTTTCTGTGTCTGCCTCTTTGTGTCTCCGTCTCTCTGTGTCTCTGTCTCTCAGTGTTTGCGTGTGGGTAGCGTGTGTGCGCATGCGTGCGTGTGTGTCTGTTCGTTTATCTGTGCGTGTTTGTAGCGTGTGTGCGCATGCGTGCGTGCGTGTTTGTTTGTGTGTGAGAGAAAGTGTGTGCGTGTGTGTGCGTGCGTGTGTGTGTGCAAATATACAAAGGTAAAAGGCGGTGAAAGAGCAGTATAGCCACGACTGACATTTTCTACCTTCCTGTGTCCTTCACCCCCCCACCATCCTCTGCAATATAAAATCTGACATGTTAGAGCCAGTAACATTTGCATGAAGCCAAGACATTTCATATCCAATGAAAGCATAAAAACCTAAGGGGTAACTAGGAGTGCTCTTCAGGAAAACTACAAATACCCTGATCTAAAAAAATTATTTTAGTGTAGTTCCTGTAATAATTTAACCTGTCTATTCTTGCCCGCTCATGTAGCGTCATAAAGTGTATATTAAAGATAAACTTTCTCGAAAATTTTGCACACACCCTAATCTCGGTCTACCCTATCTATTACAATGCTGTTTCGAACGGAGAGTAGTCATTGAGAAGATGGCTGTCTGACCTGTTACCACATTCCTAATCTGTAATGAAACACATTGTCTACCACATAGCTCATTACTTCTAGTTCGAATCGACTTCATTAGCTCCTCGTATCTTCGGGCGGATGATTTCTCTTCATGGCTGGTGAGTGAGTGAGTGAATAAACTTTATTGAATTAAGACAAAAACAAAGGTAACGTAAGTGGGCCCTTAGCCCAGAGCCACAAAAATGATTTAAAAAAAGGATTAAACATCCGGAAGGACCCTGTTGATATGGCACACGAGGGCCCTTCAGCATGCCACCGCGTCTGCCCCTTCAGGTGGAGCGAGCCACTCCCGGAGCGAACTAGGTCGATAGCTGGGTGGGAGATAGTTTATGTACTGTTGGCGGGATTTGAGGCTGTGTGAGCTGTCCCACAGGACGTGTATGGTGTTAGGGCACCCCGAGCAGTAAGAGCATTTAAGGCGGAAGGGGCATCCGTCTATATAAGGGAGGGTGTGAGAGGTGGGAAGCCTATGTGTCTGTGCTTGTCGGACAAGGAAGGAGTTGCGACGGGAAAGGAACTTGGAAGGGGATGGCAGAAGGCAGGAGCCTTCCAGAAGCTCCTGGAAGATCTTGTGGCGCCTAGCTCGTTCTTGGTGGGCTGTGGTTGGGGCTGATAGTAGGTGGTTCAGGGAGTGCGCGAGTCTCCTGAACGAGCTGCTGTACGGGAGAGTTAATCAGCCAACTCGTTGCCCGGCACTCCATCGTTGCTTGGAACCCAGTCTAGTGTATAGGTCATATCCTGGAAATGGGCTAAGTGAACTGAGAGTTGGTGGAGGATGTGAGGAGGAAGCGCGTGCTCAAGAAAGGCACAAAGCGCGTCTTGGCTGTCAGTAACTATGGTGTGTTGGCCAGGAGTGATGTGGCAGAATATGGCTGAGCCTAAGGCCTGGATCTCAAGAGATAAGGAGGTGGAAACATGTGAAAAATGGGTGAGAATATGATATTGCATTGGGGCTATAACAGTCACTGTGCCTTGCTGAGTCTCGACATGGTATGAACTGTCTGTATCGGTAATATTTTTGGGTCGGGTAGCGGTAGCGTAGTGTGCATATGCGAGCCTTTCTGCGGCCAGCATGTTTTACTGGGTGCATGTCGCGGGATAAACGTGGTCATGGCTGGAAGGCATATGTGTATTAGATGAAAGCATCCAGGTAGGCAAATTGTCCTTCAATGCAGCTGTCCCTGGAGAAATCTTAGCCAAAAGGGGTCAACAAAAACAGAAAAAACAATCCTCGTTGGTTACTGCGTAATGGAATGAGCCTGACAGACACGACGTAAGCTCAGAGGTAATATGGTAGGAAACGATGTCACTTAGGAAATGGGCAATGTCCCAAAAGCAATGCTGCAACCCGGAACGCTACAGACTCTTAGCATTGTTTTCTTTGGTTGGGGTTTCCTTCTAGGTGGTGGGAATCAAAGGAGACTAAACTTTCGATATAGCAATCTGAGGCTCAAGAAACAGTTCTCATAAAGGTGCTCTTTCGAAATTGTACTTTTTCGTTGTAACCAGAACACCACAACACTATTATTAAAGAAGAGAAAAATTTTCCTTCTTTACTTCTTTTTTTCTAATGCTTAACAATTTACAAGAGAAAGTAAAGATTACAATCAAGCGGCTGCTCAGCCCTGAAACCCCGCCAACGTAGAATCAGCTTGCATGAGAACCAGTCGGCCATGAATCAGCCGACCTGAACAAAACAACACGCACTAAAATTTTGTATCGCGAACAGAATACAAGGATGATTATTGCAATTACATTTGCGGTGCAAATCATTCAGTTTGCAAATAAGCGCGAAGGTATGCAGTATATCCACGAAGTTTTGAGGATGTAAAACGCTTTCGAGGATTTACTTTGTTTTGTTCCAGGCTGTATTCGATTGCGGAAAAACAAATTTAAGGGGGAGGATTAGAGATCGGATTTGTAAATGTCTTCGTTATAACGCGAACAGTGTGCGCTTGTATGCGAACAGCGTGCGAACAGTGATATATACGAATATACAATTAGTTCAACCCGCTTTATAAGCATATTGCGTTTTAAAAGCGGAAGCGTTTAGTACTCCTCTACATACCTTCTTCATCGTGTGCGCGGCTATGGCTATAGAACTTAGGAGAAGCCATGTGGTAGCTATGACGTCACTCAGCCGCGGCCTCCACCGAGGTAAGAGCACGCTCGCCTCTGCCGTGTCATGTTACAACCATGACGTCACTTAACCGCAGCTATGTTCGAGCCATGGCGCTCGCTTTGTCCAGTTTGCCTCCGCTGCCTCCAATGCCTCTTAGCCGGTGACAACAGATCGCAACAGCTGTCGACAGTTTAACGGCAGTAGTCGTCATCGATGATCCAGGCGAGACGCCTCGTGAACTGTCTTCGTCTCAGATGTTGCGAAGACGACAGGCCGAATCCGACAATCCAGTGGAAGTAGGTCGCCAAGAGACTGCCGCACAGAAGCAATTAGAAGCGGATCTAGCGAAATGTGTCACCGCTTTTGCTTTGATTACTTAGGCTTGCCAAGTTAAAGCTTTTACAATTTTTTTGAAAACAAATATCAGGTAATATGTTGTAATTTACGTTTTACAAACATATTGGTATAAATGGTCTAAGATTATGATACGCCGCAAAATGTAGCTCCGGAAGTTTTTCTTGCACTCAGAACAATTGTTTAGGGCTTTCCTCATAAAACGTGTGAATAAAGGTTTAATATAAAATGCATGTGTTTGTAAATAATTTTGAGGACTCTGTGAAAATGTGTGGAGTACTAAAATACTGCTTATGAATTGTGTTTTGTGCTTACAAACAATAAGCCACACTGCCATTAAACATAAAGAGGGGCTTATTTGAAAACTATTGGTAAATAATAGATGCCTTGACATATCTGCAATTATATTGTTCGTTGGAGTGATGTTGAAAAACATGCGAAAATATTATGTTTAAAAATTATTTCCCATATATGTTCCAGCATTGCATTCAAAGGAAACTCAATTGGGAGATAGAGGTAGATTCAAAAATTGCGTTGTTCTATTGATTTTAGAATGGCGAAATTTGTTTAAGTACCTATAGTTGACTAGATACTCAGGTCACAATCGCTTAGAAGATATCGAGTGAATATATTCGTGCTGGGTTAACATGCACATGTACGGTACCACGCTGACAGAGTTAATTGACCTTTTTTCAACAAGAAGTGGCGCCCTCTAGGGCGGGGTTGTAAATTCGTCTGCTACTGGTTGAAAGCGCTGATGGGAATGCAGATGCCTGCAAAGTGGCGATGTGTGTACCTAATAGCTACAGCCATCTCTCGCGTATGCCTGTCACGAATTTAAACTTTGTGCGGCCTCCGCAGCAGGCTCCAGCTGCGCTGATCGCGGAGCCCAGGAATTGTGGATGCGGAGTGGGCTTTTCAACCAGGAGATGAGCGGTCATGCGCAGAGCGGCCTTTTTGAAAAGCAGTGTTGCAAGAGTCATCACACCAGAACAACTGTCTCCTCTTCTACGCACGCGCGAGAGTTTGTCATGTCCGCGTTCTATACATAATTGTTGCATAGATTAGATAAAGCAGAAAATGCTGACGGCATATTTCTCCAGTAATAACACTTCATGCTCCTCACTGTGCAACAAACAAGAAAATTTAACGCAGTGCACACGCTCAAGAAACCAAGCAGAGACAAAAACAATGTAACGCTGTCTAGGTCGACGCTACTGGCTGCTGGTTGCTTAGAAAATGCATATTGTGAGCAAGGAGATCACCGTCATAAAACAAATTTGGACATAGTATACACGAGAAATGCGCAATGACTTAGACAGGACACAGGAAGAAACACATACAACAGTTCCTGTGTCCTGGCTAAGTTTTTGCGCATTTCTCTTATATACTATGCAGAACCAACTAGCCCAACAACACGCTCTTCTGAAATTTGGACATGTATCTGATTTCATCAACAAAAGTGCAGAAAACATGGAAAGAGTGTCGGACGCAAGTTATAGGCTGTTAGGCATGTTTCCGATATGAAGCTTGATATAGGAGCATAGAAGTACCTGGTATATTCGATGAAGACCAGGCGGTGATTCTCAATCATATACTCGAGGTAGCACATTCTCGCACCTCTGCGGCAATAAAGAAGATGGGCAGCAATTGAGAACTTGGCTCAGAAAGTGTTACGATATTTTTGTGCTGCGCCCAAGAGAGCGCCCAGTGCGACAAAATAGATCGATGTCACCGGGGCTAAATGATAGAGTGTCGAGCCTGCTATCCGCTAATAATTCTGGTGAGTAGCCCCTTGTTCAGAAACGTTCAAGATCGTAGTTCGAGTGGTAGCTTTCACGGCGCTCGCAAATAAAAGAAAACGAAGAGGCATGCGTCTTCTTTTGTTTTGCGGTCTTCACGGCGAAAACGGTGTGAACGACCATACAGCCCCACTTGGTATGCGACGCGCGGAAGTGAATGTCCGTAAAAATGAGGTTTTTTTCGTTCAATGAACCCGTTTCACTGGCGACGGTTGACAGAAGATGGAGCACAGTTGACGCCATGGCAACTGAGAGTAAATTCAGTTCACTTCAAGCTGCTGTGAGTAGAATGTCTTATTCTACAATGTATGATTCTTTGTTATGCATCTACATACGCAGCATTATCCGTGCTATATATTCTCTTGCCTAAAAGGGGACCCAATGAAAGAATGAACAGACACAATTACTCTCTGTCCTGATCTTTCTCCTAAACGGCGAATGCTGAAATTCAACTGATGAGTTTCCAGTCTTGTAAATTGTATGTGCGTAAATGATAAGCTCATTTCAGACCCAACGAACTATCCTAGCTGTCTCACGATGATAGTATTTTATTATCGCAACTAAAAAAATTATTCTTTGTCTGGAATTTCCGTGCGAATGCACGGAATCTTACGGAATCTAAATTCCAGTCCAACAAATTATAAAGGGACATGGACACTGCCTGCTAAGACTTCTTAGTAATGCAATCATCTCGTGTTCTGAATATGGTAGGAGTCGATCATAGGTGAAACCTTCCCTTAAGTTCATCGCCGTAGTGTGCCACCTCAGCATTTAACTGAAGACCGTGGTTTTCCATTCAAGCTTCGTTGCTTTTTTGTATGTATAGGTGGCCCGTTCATGACTTAAGTGACAACAATGTTTAAGAAGCACTTATGCAAGCAATGAAGGTATTACGTGACAGCATTAAAGGTCCCGTGCATCAGATAATTTGATGCTTCGTCCTCACAGTCATTGTTGGCCGTGAAAGAGAGACCCTAATAAAAGTGTCATATAAATCGGAGTTCCAAATCCACTAACATGCTACTCCATCCATTCAAGAATACTAGATGAGATATTAAGAAAAGAGAAAGGTGTAGGGAACGGTTAAATATACAATAGGGAATAACAAATGAATAAGCCATGAAATATCGAATTAGAATCTCGAAGCAGTCTAGTAGAAAATATATATGTTCAGTCTCCTACAAATGAGCTAGCAATTTTATTTGTACGCAGATTACGGAGTGTCGCAAATTCTAGCGTACAGTTGCTGGCAGTGTAAGTCTATCCATCCCGGATTCTTGCATTGACCATGCAGAAAATGAAGCTATATACGCGTCTCGGCTGCCTATGGCATGCTCAGAACTAATACTTAATCCACTACTAGAGGTGCTTAGCTGAGAAACTCTCTTAAATATTCATAATGTATAGTCCTCTCGGCGTAGGCTGAGAATTCATTAAATATTGTCCCCGGTTTCGAGTTCGCCATCCTTGTGGCAGTTAGGATTATCACTTCTCCAAAATGGAGCTGCAGATCGTTTGTGAACTCAGTGTAGATGCAGAGTAGATGATTAATGCTTAGTGATCTGGAAGAAGTTTTAGTTGCGGTTTAGATATGAGATATGTGGGCAATGGAGCGAAGAAAAGCATAACAATGCGTGGTCACACTACAAATCTAGTTGTTTCTTCGTTAGCATATTTTTTAGCCAGTTGGGAAGCGTCATTTTTCGCAAATACGCTTCCGCCTCCCTTACTGTTTTCGAGGTATATGTCTTCTTTGTGTAGCTATAGTCAGTTGTACTACAGAGCGACCTCTACTCGTAAGAAATTTTGTGAAACACACAAGGAAGCAATTTCGCCATACTTTTTAAACAGCGCTCTGCGTAGGAGAACCATGCAGCGGAACGTAATGCTCCCCCATGTTGCAGTGATAAACCTGAAAAAATTTGATGCTGCAGCAGTATTCACCGAAATATTTTGATGTTTCCAAAACAGGTTGCTGTCTAGCACAAGACCAAGGAATGGTTGAGATCGCACTTCAGGTAAGGTCTGTCCGCCTCGGACTAATGGACATCTGTTCATCGTTTTGCACTTGGCACCCATGGCAACGCTGTTTTCTGGGTCACAGTTGAAGCACTTGGTGAGATTGATACACCAAAAAGGTTAAGCACACACCCTAGGAGGTTGCTGGGTGACGTGGCACATGTCCCCGTTGTAAATCGGGGCAGTTTCTCCTCGTGAGAGTTTAATTTCTAGCAAGGTTGATGGTGACGTGAAATGCGCTTAACTAGCTCCATAGGCAACCCACATTATTTACCACCTGAAACTATATAGCACCATTCGGAGTACTTATAACGTTATGCCGCTCTTTCTAATAATTCTAATCGTTTCGCATATCTTCAAACCATGGCCAAGACTACCCAAGGCTGCAAGTGGGCACGGGGAAAAGCAGATGAACAAATGAACTTGATGTAAAAAATCTTAATTCAACAAAGAAAGATCCAAAGTGCTCATTTTGCCGATTTCTCGCGGTGCTTCAATGCTATTACCAATAGAATGTATCAGAGCTTAAATAATTGCATTTTTTTAGATCGGGCTGAGGATCAAGTTAAGAGACATTATGATAAGGACGCAGCACCCTGCCCACTGGCGACGAAGATATTGTTATCTTAGTACGATTTCTATTAGACCTAGATGGCTCACTGTTACAAGAGAAAAAGCTGTGCCTAGTAAATGAACGATGTGAACAGGACCCGATACCGCAATGCCGTTTTTCTCTTAAAGACGAAGCCTAACCACCCCTGAAGTTGTTACACGTCGAAGACCAACGGGTTGTACCCTCTCACATAGAAGACCCAGTATAAAGCTCAGTAGTTGAGGACCCAGTATAAAAACTGTTTCATGGGTCTTCTCGCAAAACAAAATTGTCGCACAGTCCGCATGCTTCCATAAAACTTGAGCACACCTGTCTAAACTATTCAAACGACCTCTTTTGATCGCAAATCCTGATTGCAGTGCGCGTCAGCTATTCGCATGTTTTTCTGTGTTGCACTGTTATGTTACGTTCTGAGCCGAAAATTCATAAAGGGAAAATAACTGCATCTTTATGTACAGCTTCTTTCGCCCTTTTGTATATGTTGTAATTTTACGGCTGTATTTAGGTTGAAGGCAAATGCTGCGATTGTTCTGAAAACGCTTTTTCTTGGTGCTACTCAGAGAGAAACGAGCGATACGATATGATTGCCTCCTTCATCGCATGCCGCTTAATCACAGGTTTTGTCCTGTTGTCTGTACCAAACCCGGCTTCAAAGGCTTTTTGTTCAAGCCCGGAATTAGGACATTGGTTACTATGGTAGATAGACAAATTTGAGATTAAATAGAGGGACTGTTCTGAACTTACATTATCTTGAGTGGTAAGCGCTGCGCAAGACATACTACCTCTTATTAATCATTCAGGAGTTGATTTTGAATGTTTTAATTAAGAAGTGCATTTCGGCTGAATGAAATTTGAAACTTGAATCTTCGCATTCCATTATTGTTTCTCCTGGCCAGTGCATGCAGTATACCATGCCGCCCCTGCTTCCAATAGAAGGGCAACGTTTTCAAACTCCTCAATGTTGGCCTTTAGTAATGGGAAACAATCACGAGAAAAAATTGTAACTAAGAAGCCCTAAACAAAACGCCATAATAATTCCTTTTTTTTTTTTCATGGAATGAAGTGCTTTTTAACGTGGGAAATGCCATCTTTGAAGGAGTGCCCCATAGCTGCATGGAACATAATTGAGTCTGAGGGAAAGATACAAGGTAAAATGTTTTTGCATAAGTAGCGCGTTTCACTTAAGGCTTAACGAGCCAAAACTGCGAGTTGTTATTCAGCCGTATGGCATCATCTATGAAATGCAGCGAAAAATTTATCAAAACAAAATTTATGGTTCAAGACAACTTCTTGGCAACGCGTCCAAAATTGTGCAATGCGTTATAGAGGATGTGGATTAAAAACTACGAGACGCTCAGACTATTATTCGAACTTTGCCCTCCGCAACTATATTTTTTTTGCAGATTTGAAGCAGTAGCTCCAAGGTCTCCTTTTAAATAGTGCTGGGATAAGTGAAGGCGTTGATCCTTTTTAATGAATAAAGCATAGTTTCTTTCTTTTCCAAGGCAAAGGAACTTGGAAACGAATCTGTGAACTGCAGCCAGAGTTTTCTAAGATGTTTAGAGAAATAAAAGTTTCCCATTCAATTCCTAAAGCTGCTTGTTTTATTTATTTATTTATTTATTTATTTATTTATTTATTTATTTATTTATTTATTTATTTATTTATTTATTTATTTATTTATTTATTTATTTATTTATTTATTTATTTATTTATTTATTTATTTATTTATTTATTTATTTATTTATTTATTTATTCGATATTCCCAGCCTTAGTAGGCCCAGGCCGGAGGGACAATACAATGCAGTACAAAACAAGGTAACATTCAGCATACAACTTAAAAGATAAACAAACCAAGGACAACGCGGGCGTGATTCGAGCACACAAAAAATAAGCAAACTGAACACAGTTTATCACCAGGACTGAACATACAACATTGAAAAGTATTTATAAATAACTAGCAATGTTCTCAGTGGTTAACAGTGCACTCAAGGGAAGCCGGTTCAACTCCGTTATTGTACGTGGAAAATAAGAATATTTAGACTAGTTGGTTCTAGCAAAATAAGGTGTTCAGATCTGGGCATGGCGATATCACGTCGATCGCGTCACTAGGGGTTCTGACAGTGGGAAGGCAAAAATATATAGAAATTTTCGGTCCTTCTGACTTCGAAGAATAGGTAGCACACAATTTGCTTGAGAGAAAATGTTAGAGACAATATAGTGGTAGAGAGAACAAAGTGGGTAGCATAGAAATTGCAAGTACTGATATGTTAGCGGAAATGAGGAGAAAAATTAGCTGTAGTTTAGCTTGTGCTTACACCTGAAGTTACTCGAGAGCTATCTGCATGGCTACGCTCAGGTTTGGCTTGAAAATAAAGACAAGGCTTTTGCACATAGTAGTTCACTCTAAAGGTTCAGCTTTATTTATTCCAGAATGGGCACTTTTGACCACTAAAGTGCAATGAGGCGAAAGCCTCAAGCGCGTGGTGGTTCGAAGCCCTCCCCTATACGGCACCTGTTGCTGTTTTCACTCCCACATTCGCGATGACGCGATAGCGTAAGCTACCAGTCAACACATAAAGCCCCGCTCTAACCGAGTCGTATGAACATGCCTGCGTGACCTAGGGATAACGTGAATGCAAGGGTCTTGGCAGGCTGAATCTGATGTTATACTCCCATATGAAAGGAGAGGCACGAGTTGGCAGCGCGAGAGCTACAGAAGTGGCACGCAAGTACGTGAATTTACATTCGTCTTCCACGTTGCATATTCCCGTACAAGCATTTTTAGTTCAATACGCTAGCCAATAAAAGCTTGGCTGGCAATCAGAATTTATTATTTACGTGAGCCCGTTGTACGAAATATTGTTCTAGAGCTGTACCCAACAGAAATCAGTGCTTTAAGTAGGCACTCCTAACACCCTTACAGATATATCTACGACGTAGTTCTAGGCGCCTGACAAAGACGGCGCCTCGACGCACTTAGCACGTAGAAATGATGTCGCCTGTTATCTTTTTTTGGTTGCTTCCTAAAGGAGGAAAATATTACTATTGTGTGTCTCATATTAAACGCAGCTGTAAAACTATTACAGAGCAGCGTTATCTTGAGCCGCTAAAAGGGGCGCTGAGATCAAAACAACCAAAAAAGAATCATGCACCTGGTCGTTATTTCCGCGTCCTTCCTGTGGGCCGCTCTACGGCTTTCACTGCATAAGAAACAGCCAACACACCGCCAGCGAAAGTTACAGATTAGTTTCTAACCGCGTGTGCTAGAGCCACGACTCTTAAGTGAATGATGGCGCTAACAGCGGATCCTTTTGTCTTAACTAACGCGGCAGACTTTAGCCTTCTGCGGAACAGCGCTCAAGTACCAGTTCAAGCGTGGTGCCATGGAACAAAAGGAGCTCGTTTTCTAGAAATTTATTCTCTTTCTCTCTCTCTTATGTCATTCTCTCTTCTTGGTTTCAAAAAACAACCTACTGAAGCGCTTTCGTGGAACTCTCGGATCGACGATGTAATAATGCGGGCTCTGTGCCCAGCAGCCTTAAGAGCCGGGATTACCAGGCGAGAGACGCTGCGTTACACACTACGCAGGACCCCGTTTTCTCCGGTACCCAAGGAAGGAGGTAATGAGACGGCAGCCGTATGCGGAAAACTACAACTAAAATGCAGGGAACTTTTTTGGGACACTTGATAATTCATGGCGCGAATATTCTGCGACGCCCGTACCTGGTGATTCAAGCGATGATAGCTAAATTTTAGGGTCACTGGGCTGTTTACGCCCATCACCCAAATGGAAGTGTTATTTTCTGCAGCGTGCTCCTTAAGTACTCTCTAAGAATTATCTACTCAGCCTTAAGGTTTAGTTGTTTTTTTTAAATGACAAAGGAAAGGAAGATCATCTGTTTAAAACCAGCGTTTTCTGAGATACATTTGCCTCACATAACTCTAGGCGTTAAATCGCTAATGCTGCGCTTCGGAGGAACTCCAATTTCACCATGAGAGTTTATATAAATGGAGTTCGGGTATTAAGTACATTCAAGAAAACTACTAACGCTCTCTTCCCCATAGTTTTCTAACCATAGCAATTCGGCGGGAGCTACCTCTAATAAATTAATACGACCAGCCTAAACCTCAGAAGAGCATGCTACAGGAAGAGTGCGAAGTAGACAATGCAGCTTAAGTGGTATAGAGAAGTGGTGAATGAGAATCGCGATGAGATTAGGACACTGAGAGGTATGGAGGTACTGTATTGCCATCAAAGGCACGTCACGCACGTCATTTCAGCCAGCGGAGAGGTATTCCTCTCCTCAATAATTTAAGAACACATAGTTAAAACCTAGGGTAATTATACTATTTTCTCCCGCAGCTTAACGCCAGTGAGAGTAACGCCTGCTTCAAGGTTTATTTATATATAAGGTTGTACCCCACTCCTACTGCCCGCAATGCCCTATCCAATGGAGATCCAGCTCGATCATAAGTATCTCTCATGAATGGTCCAGATTATAAAGTAATTGGTTTACAACAAGTCTCGATATTTTTCGTTCTCTATTTTGTTTTTTTAGAGAGAGGCGCTACCGCCAGACCAGCGGTGCCGTTTTTTATTTTTTTCATATCACTTGCACCTACAATTTTCACAACTTCCGTGAAAAACAAACACCAAACTTGCTTCGTCAACCTGCCATTTCCATTATTATTACGTAAAATACAGGGCATAAACTTAAAGCTCCTTAGGAAAGACACCATAAAGGCTTTGAAGTTACAAATAACCAAGATAATATGCCACTCTTTCGTAACGTTGGACACCATAAATAGAAGTAGAAGTCTGCTGCAAGCTACGTCATGGATAGCAAAGGCATATTATATGTTTCAGTCAGCACATTTGAAAAGGCAGCTTAAATAAATACTCAGTATACTTATTTGGTTCAGACCTGTAGATACATGAGTGCCCTAAATATTGAAGATTAGAATTCTGTTGCTGTATTGCTGCGTCATAAATAGCACTATTGTAGGTTATTACATTTTGGAAACCATAGAGGATAACATCTGTGGAGCCATAGCCCGCATCTGTGTTTGCAACGGCAATACAAATAAACACAAATCACATGGCAGGTTGCCACTGGTCGCGGGCCTGAAACATGTTGCAACACCCATAGTAAATAGTGTGAAAAAAAAAAAAAAAAACGCGCTATGAGCAGATCTACTCTGGCCGATACCAAAAGTTTGTTATTTACTGCGACATCAGTTGCGAGTGAATGCGTAGGAACTCTTTTCAGGTCTTGCGTACGTTGTCGTTGAATTGTTCCGGTGATGTGCATCGGCGTATCGCCGTAAACTCCCGCCCTGACAGTTTTACTTAAAAACCAAAATAGTGGCAAACTTCCCAACCATGTAACACACACGAAATTCTAGATTGAGACTTGATTTACATCTGTATATTTAAATAAACATAGACCTTATTTTTACCGACGTGTCCGCTTCTAATCAAAACTACAGAATCGATATGATGCAATCCGTGCAAATAAAAATAAAGCACTTGGTGACGCAATCTCTGAGCCGGTATCCCCTAGGGCACTGCCCCTATAGTGGACTCTAGTCCCCTCATAGATCCAATAATTCAAGTAAAGCAGCCACTCTCTCGCCCAGGGAGCGCTGGGGCGTAAACGTGACCAGCCGCCTTCAGACACATCGTGCCTATGTGCGTTTTGTTTGTATTGTAGATTTGCGCCTGAATCATGAACCTATGATGCAAGTGAACCAAGTTTCCTTTTTCGTCTATTATTTTCCTCTCCGCAAGGAGAGCAGCAAACTCGGCATAGCGCCTGGAAACGTCGTTGCAGTTTGATGCTTTTGTGCCCTACCAGAAAATGTTACTTGCTCTTGGTAGACGCTGAACTTTAAAGCGTGTCGCGCATGCGAGAGAGATGCATGATCGCTAAATAACCGTAGCCTATTCGGTCATCGTGACTCGCTTCAATACTGTGTACTAGTGCTGCAAAAGATTCAATGAGTTTTGCTCAGTGCAGTCTTTTGTTTTTCATGCTTCACATTATGCTTGCGAAGGGTTCTACCTTCGCGTCTAGTGTTTCTTGGAACTATTGTTTACTTTTTCCTGAAGACTTACGAGTAATAAAGATCGGTTACGCAAATTCGTGATTACATGGTTTATATTCCCTGATAAAATTACGACGCTGTTTCGTGCACTTCTCGGTTTTACTCATAGTTAGAGCCTACAGTAATGCAAGCATATACAACTTCAAATGAAAGCATTCTAAATTTATTAAATATCAATCTTTTTACTCATTTATGACGTTGTTCCACGAAGGCTTACTTTATTCCAAAATAGTGAGGACAGACTTCATGTGCTTTGCTTGCTGAACACAATTCTGAAATTATTATCGTGTCGGAGTTACAGCGTTTATGACCGAGCTTCCACAAATTTTCGGCAGTTCCGCCACACACGCCGCGGAAGAACTACTACCTATTGCACAGGCGAACAACCTTATAGAAAGACTGAGCAAGATCATCATAGAGAAGCTTATAATGTAGATTCTTCGTCAAAAATGTCTGGCTCCGACTGGGGTGCTGGAAGGGCGTAGTAACCGACCTCAGAAACGGTTAGTAGCCCGGCGAACAATTCGCCATGTGCTCACATGGGAAGCATCCTCTGTAGGATGAAAGGCCCTACAGCACAAAAGCAGACATAAGAGCGTGGCTACGAATTAGACTTCAGGATTGTCCACTCTGTATGCATTACCATCCTACATACAATGCCGGGCGAACACCGGGGAATAGGGTTCATCAGTGCGCGCCAGAATAAAGTCTGGCCACTTGCCTAGCACCTTGAAGTATGGGGATGAACGCTAAGAGAAATCGACCTCTCTAGTACCTCAAGTAGAGTCAGGTTGGGGGAACCGGGCTTGGGGATAAGGAACCTGAAAAGAGGTTTCATGAAGGAAACCTGTCTCAGACGCCGGAAACCCCGCCAACGCCTTGTGGTGATGGAATGATCTTGGGGCCGAGGGCCGCACATTCGGCTATAAGCGAGTGTTCGCCCTCTACGGAGGCCGGAACGGAGCTCGACTCAAATTGTCAGTCAAAATTCTACGCTTACCACAATCCCCTCCAATTTCCCGTAACCCTATCGTCACTCCTACTTCCCCTTCCCTATAACCTATACCTTCCGCTCCTTCCCAGGGGAGATACGTGAGGTCTCCCCTGGCCCGCTTTCCAGGCTGTGGGTCGCTGAGTAGCATTCCCTCCTATTTTTTTCGTATTTTTCTACAATGCAAAAGACATTTTTAATTTTTATATTCAAATTTATTACACCCGTTGTGTCGAAAGACGGTGCGGGCAGGGCGTTTATTTTTTATTATTGCAAAATCTAACCAATATCTGTAATTAACCAGGCTGTGCGGGCTAGCCACTTTTATTTCCTTTTCTTTTTATACGCTTACCCTAACTTTGGTCTGCTTTCTACGATATACAACACTCGCAGCACTGTCGAAGATATCGCGGCACAGAAAGCCTAGGGCAGGGTTTCTCCTCGCCTCTAATCAATTAGCTTCTTGACAAATCACTTGAAACTCCCCATTTTCGGACTGGCAAACAAACACGTGGAGTCAGGAAAAGTTCACAGAAGAAAGCTTTATCAGCAGGCTGAGTTTCAGCTATGTCCAGTCAGTCCGTGAAACTAACCAATGCATGCCTAACAGGAGTGGAAACACCCAGGCGGAAAGCCACCTAAATATACTCAAGCATGTCAGACACCCTGACACAATAGATCCGGTTCGTTCCCTTTCTTAGTCATATTTCTATGCCCCTTTGATTTCCTTCGCGTCTGAGCCGCGTTGAAGAGTGTTTTGTACTTTTCAGCAAAAGCGCCGGGATGACACTGATTTTCAAAAAGAAACTAATTGCTATATCGCCACTTCCTTCACCGTCATCGGTAAAATGTGCCCAAGAGAAAGCCGTATCAATTTGCTTGTCACGCAGGAAAGAACTTGAGACCTCTAGAATGGACATATTCTTACAACGTTCGAGATGTTACGTTGTGCCCAATACATTATGCGCAAATGAGAGCACAGCGAACTTCATACACGATGACCACCAAGTTTACTTGTAGGAATCGCTGCGCCGAGCACAGTTTCTGCTTGCGTCCAAAAGATTGCCCAATAAACACGTTTCAAACTTGAACCCCGTCTGCCTAAATTATTTCTAGACTGCTATCTATTGCCACATTATGAAAGCAAAAAAAAAAAAAAAATTAAACACTAAGGCATGCTCCTGGGAAACGATTTTTCATCCGATATTGGCAGTCTGCGCCGCTGGGCTCACAAATGTAGCTAGAAAACGTAAAGACGCGCTGAAGGCAACCGCATTCAGTCACTCTTATTGATCAAAATTGATTGCCTGTCTCTTCCTGCTAATGTTCAAGTTTTCCCGGCAGTAAAATAAACAGAATATGGTTTACGAAATTGTGTTAAAAAATCTACTTGTCCATTGCTTCAAAAAACTGACGTCGTTAGCGGACATGATGGGCTGTCTCCTTATTTGAAATGAATGGCAGGGCGCGTATACCCTTGGGGAATCTACCAGTTATGGTGAAACCTATATTTACAGTTTTTCTCTTCTTTTTATAGCAGCTATGCTTTCGGTGAGGGTGGGTTCATTCGAAAACACCCGGCGATAGTTTTTCGAAAGAAGCGAACCTGAATTGTATACAGTTTTTCCTGAAGGCATTTTCAACGTTCGGCATTATTTAACTCGGTACCTGTATCAGGAGCCTCTGATAAACCTAGAGCATTTGCTACTGTTTTCCTTAGGTAACTGATGAGCGCTATCAGCAGACGATCTACGAAGAGGGGACCTAACCAAACATTTCCTGGATTTGCTACTGCGCCCCTTTATTGATCAATAGAAAGAAAGAAAGAAAGAAAGAAAGAAAGAAAGAAAGAAAGAAAGAAAGAAAGAAAGAAAGAAAGAAAGAAAGAAAGAAAGAAAGAAAGAAAGAAAGAAAGAAAAAAAGAAAGAAAGAAAGAAAGAAAGAAAGAAAGAAAGAAAGAAAGAAAGAAAGAAAGAAAGAAAGAAAGAAAGAAAGAAAGAAAGAAAGAAATGTTGGGTTTTCTTCGCGGTCTTGTGGGAAGAAATGTCAGCAAAAAGCTTTTTCTTCCTTATTGAGAGATATTAATGTTTACAATGTGTAAATTTCGGATTACCCAAAAGACAGAACAAAGAGCAGTTACTTTCTAGTCGCAAGTAGTATGAGGAGTAGTTTAATGAAGCGCTTTTTCGGAGGTTTTAGAGCTTCTCCTGCTGACGTAAATCAAATGAACGGCAGTAATTTCTCCGCGATTCAGGCCATGAGTTTTGTATCGCTAAACACTTCATGGCTTCAGCGATCCTTAACTTTGGAATCACAGTAGCCTCTAACGAGGCACTTATTGAAATGTCGATGCTCTGACTTCAACGTAGTTGATACCGCGTTGTTGAGAATTTCTTTTTTCTGTCACCATAATACTCTATACAGACACTACTGTTACTACACTGACGAGGACGTCGAAGGGCGATATCTTCAAAACACAGAATGTAAACTCAGCCTTTCCTATGGCAATGTATGCTGACGTGTTGTTGGAAAGTTGTATCATTATTGTAACTTCAAAACAGGAATCCATATTTTGGGAGTAATATAATTCATTTCTTCCTCTAGTTATGAAACCAGTCAGTAGCCACCGCGCTGCACAGCAGTGTTCCTCTGAAAGGTTTGAGTATCTTACGCAGGCATTCCGAATGTTGATTTCACGCAGGATGCTTTCCACCACTCAAGTTATGTTTATCTTATAAAAATGTGCAGGCCTTTTTGAGGTAGTTTAGTGCTGTGGTCAAATTCTTGGCGTAAATGAGAACTATGGAGCAAGCAGCTCCTGAAGCCTGTTGGCTATATCAAAATTGTATAGTTTCATGGCTGTTTAAGCCGACAATCTACTGCCCCTTAACCGCATATATTACAGTACTGCCTTGATCCCGAGGAAATGTCATTTGCATAAAGTAAAGCTACAGTCAAGTTACATTTTAATGAGTCTCCTGCACCTACTTACGAGTACCTTCCTCATACATGATAACCTGTCTTGCCTACCAACACCACTCCAATATATAACTTTAGTGCAGGACCCCTGGCTCTCCACAATATCACATGGTAATGTACCAGCACTACCTTGAGCTCATCTGTAAAGGCTTAAGGACTGTGGAAGGCCTTCGACTGCCACTGTCTTCTTCCTGCCACCAGCTTTAACTGGTTCGTGACGCGCAGCCAATTCCGACCAAAGCTGTGCTTCTGTACTAAAAGGCCGCGCCAATGTGGCATAATTTTTTCATAAGCATTTTTTCGCGCTTTTTCCTCTGAACTACTTTACCGTTTGCAATACTGTCCCAGTAGGCACGGGGGGGAGCGCATTGATTGTGATGACATTTGGAAGACAGCTCTCTGGGATTCTTCTTCACCTCGTATAAAAGTGAAAAGTTGAAAAATGTTCGCACCGTCTATATTGCAGCGGACATTACAAAAACTCTATCTCAGTTCCAATAGAAGTGATGTAGGAGGAGCCACAGCGATAGGGAAGTACTGCATCTGCCTGATGACCATGTTCATCCTTAGACAAAAAGCTGCTTTATGGTTGGTCTCAGAGAGATTATAAACGTGACTTATGAAAGAAAGGTTTCCCAGCAATAAAACACAGCAGTACAAGCATAATTAGCCAAACTTTTTTTTTATTATAGCCTTAGTATAGCCTTAATCGAGGGTTGGTATATGTAAAAAGAATCAGTCTAAAAGGGAGTTACAACTTATTACATTAAGTTGCAACTCTCCACCTTTGCGATAATATAGGGCCTCATTTATATTTCTTTTCGCATCTTTCACTCTCATTGCCCCTCTTTGTCTCTCATCCTCTCTCTTCGTCTAGTCACGACATTTTCGACCTCTAGGTTAATGACTTTAAAACTTTTTGCACGCCATTTTGTCAAGTAATTGTGACATCTATAACTGACATTCTCATATACTCATGCACGCCTCAGCACATGTATCTAAATTGCTATTATAAGAGGACTGTGAGTTCACAAAAGCGCCTTTATTTAACTTCAGATGTCGAAGCGTCGTGGCGGAGTATCAATAAAGAGAAACAAAAGTCGTGGCGCAGTGACAGTGTCGCTGTCCCACACGATGTTAGCCCGGGTGCGTTTCCCATTTGGACATCAGTTTTAATTTCTTATTCTTATTTTATCAACACAGTCATACCGTTTTTGCTGCACACATTTTGCTGGCACAGTTCTGGTGACAGATTTCACATCTGACGAGCCATATAATGCTTTCGCATCAATAAAAGTCAGATGCTAAGGGGTTAGCGGTGTCTGCTCCTACGCAGGGGTTCACAATAATTGGTCCTGACACACTGAAGGAGCGTTATGTGAAATAAACAAAGTTGAAACCTCGAATGTACTTCGACCACATTTTGCTACCGGGTGGTACGATTTCGATGACACTCGTCGTTTTCAGTGGAAGCTCCAATATAATCATATGGTGTGCAACATATATGCAAACGCACAATTTAAAACAGGACTTAAATCAATTAAAAAAATGTTCAGTGTAATTGCGGTTGCAGAAAGAGTGACAATTTCTCGTGGGCACGCGCAAGAGGTCGAAAGCTTTTCTACCCTTTTTTTTTTTAGATCTAATTCAAGCAGTGTATTTTTTGCAGTCGAGTATTTGGCGGTGTATCGTTATGAAAATTCTATTGAACAGCTAAGTAAAGCTAATACAGCGAAGTAACAATATTATTCCAACTGATCTTTTGTTTCAACTAAAAAGCCAATTTTTATGCAAATTTTAAGAAACGAAAGTTTTAAATGTGACGTGGAGCTAACTGCGAACATTTGTATGGCAGACTACATTTGTTCTCTTTTTCCCCTTATTCAGCTGGGGATAATGGTCTGCTATGTAAGCGTGACGCATGACCATGAATATACTGTTCTTTAACAGCTTTAACAGCTCGTAATTATTTCTATAAGATTACTTCACATTATCTATGGTAAAAAAAAAGTCATTATTTCACTTATTTGGGGTTTGTATTTGATAAGAGATTTTTCTCACACCGTACTCTAAAACAGGGACGGGAGCCGAGTCATTTTATTTAATGGCAGCTTCTCTTTCAACCTGCTTCATGGATGCTACATGAAAACAGTGCAAATTAAAACGAACTAAGAAAGCATACGCAGACGGCCACCTACAGCTCACCCTACTGCGCCCCTAGGCACATTAACAGCCAAAAGAACACGTGATGCGAGGCGACATGAAGGAAGCGTAGTGGTCCGTGGTGAGTTATGGCGGCCCGTGCACAGTCATATCTGTATGTGCCGTTAGCACAGCTGCTAGCAAGAGCCTTAATGAGGACACATTAGCATGGTACGGATTATGTGTTTGATTTTTGATTATCAGAGAAACTTCTCTGCTGGAACATTGATCAATTTACCTTTCGAGCGGCGGGAATAAAAATATTAATAATGGTCTAAACATAGTTTCATCATGGGTGTGCTATAGATGACTACCCATTTACTTCCATTTCGGTGCTTCTTTCATGCTAGCAATTTTTGTTTATCAATTTATGCATCTAACAGCCTCAAAATTATTTCTTTTAAATGTTTGTTTCAGAATAGACAGTGATTTCATATATCTGCAAATGAAATTCTTGCACCATGACATCAATATTTAACGTGAGCACTGGTTTTCATAACTTTCTCTAGGTAATTTCTTTTCTGCTTAAATACCTTCCTACGACCATCATGGTTCTTCATCCGAAAACGCTCTTAGCAACAAAAAATAGCTCTGCTAAAAACAAAATTATGGTTATTTTGATTGGGGTAATTTTTTAGTAACCACTTTATTATTTATCCAATAATCTAATATGTAGATTACTTGATATATTCATGAAGATTGAATGAGCGGAACAATACCCTAACGAAGCTGTTGTTATCGATAAGACATGTTCTGCATATAAATCTCCGCATTGTTGTCAATCATCAAACGTTTTCTCCATCACTCACCGAAATGCATAGCCATCAGAAAACCGCCATGTGTAATAAATAACAGAGAGGAGAAAGCTGTTTCCCACGCCATTACTGTACTCCTCAAGTTGCGGGAAAAAGGATTCTTCTAGTTTACTATTGTGAATGCAGGCACTCAGAAACGAACTACCGCATGAGAGAGCTCAAGTAAACAATGCCGAACACCGTCTATGTTGGACAGTATAGGCGGAAGTAAGGGAAGAAATTGCTGACCGTTATCGATCGTGGAGGAACGGATGTGATATTCCGTTCCTTTTTCGTCCGGCGCCAAGTGCAAACACTCCCGCTGCAGAAAGTTTGCATTCGCTATTCTGCGCAGCAGTTCCTGAACTTGCTTTTCGAATGCTGTCTTTTTTTCACGTGCCTGACAGATGGATGTTCGTTGCATTCATGGGTACAGCGCAGAGAAAATGTAATGCAATTTATCACCTGAAGGGATGACTGTGGGCGGAGCGTGCTATTGTATGGCGTGCAAATCTGCTTCACACGGATTTGTTCTTAAAACCGATATATATTTGAGGTGTTTCATGGGAATTAACACACGTGTGCACTAATTATTATACACTTCCCTAGAAGTTTTATTGCAGTCTTTTCTGAATAGCGTGGAATTCATGCGTTTTCCCATCACATCATTTGAACCCAGCAGTATGAACACGCACTAAATAAGAGCTTATTGTTAGAGAACCACAACGCGGAGTATGCAAGGTACTGAACAAAAATATGAAGTTTGTCGCGAGACATCACGACCCCTAACATACTCAATAAGTTTGCTAAATATATTCGGTCCAACACCATTTTCGAAGCATTTCACTCCTGAGAAGCCAAGCGTCAGGCAGGCAAAGACTCGTCCCCATTCGAAACTCAATGTACACTCTACACGCGGAACTGAGGATTGAACCAAGCATTTCCAGAATGCGATTGTGATTATCTACCATAACAGTACAGCTATAAACAAAAGAAAAAATGGAAAAGGCGGCGACACTAAAGACCTGTTCAAAAGGTATGAATCAGAGCATCAAATAATACTTCCCGTATGCCGGCTCTAAATGCAGATCCTCGTTCAAACACAAGTGCTTTGATATTCGCTCGTTCATCGTCTTTCAGTTTGGGCATTTGTTATCCAACACATATATTATCACACAGCTGTAATGTATGGAATTATTTCAAAGACCATCTGATGTAATGAAAAGCTCGACAATAACCAATCCGTATGATATAGGCTACGTGGCCTAGGGCGAGTGGATCTGTCTTGGGATCCAAAGTTTAAGTACGCTAGATTTTGCTTCGACTCTCCAATCTCGAATGCAGTGGCCCAGTCGGCGGTGTCTGCCAACTCTTCTCTGTGATGTAGACTCATGACGTCGCACGACCTGACAACCACTTATGCATGGTCATGTTACCTGCCTGCTGCCCACTACCAGAGCTATGCGCATCATGTTTCGCTCACACACCGACGACGACAACGCAAAGCGACGTCAGACTTTCCGGAGAACGCGGCTGTCGCATTAAAGGGGTCACAGTTCGGCTGCACCACATGAGGTGGATTTATGCTTTCTGACGGCTCTAGGAATTGCCTACCTGTCAGCGCAGTGTGTTGGTTAGAGTTTTCCCATTTCACCCCAGAAAAATGAAAGATGGCTTAGCTCTGCTGTGCCAGGGTATACGTTGCGAAAGGCAGTGACTGCCTCGGGATCAGAAGGAGTTAGCTTCTCCAGTCTTCTGCGCCTTACGCTAGCAGCTAAACTCTCCTTGGTTTCCATGTCGAGCGCATCTAAGTTCACCGGCGTTCTATAATTCGTTTACAGGCAAGGAAAGGCGAAGCATCTGTCTCTCGCGAAAGGCAGGATGCGCCGCCCGGCGGCGTTGGAGCGCAATCGTTCCGGCTTGGTCCTCATCGCTAACGGCAGATGGATGACGTCAGATTCTTGACGTCATCCTAATTGAGTGACTTGACAATTTTTTGTCTTTGGTACTTTCTAATTGCGCGCCAATATTTGTCACTCGCTGAATCCCGCTATCATCCTCACGGTAGACAATGACAGGAATTACAAGACAGAAATTATGAAGAGCGTTTACGAGGGCGTGGCCCGGCGGTAAAGAGCTGGCTGAGGATCCATGGGATATAGGTTCGATTCCCGGACGGAGACGATTTTTTTATCAATGAGGAGGAGTCGCACACTGCTTAAGCGTTGCTAGGCGACGCTGACAGAGCTTGGCAAGGAGGCTACTCAGATGGCCTTAGCTCTGACGTCACTCGGTCGCGGCATACGCCATACCGCATATGGCATACGCGAAGCTCGGCTCCGACCCTCGTAGTTGAAGCTTGAAGTAATTCAATGGATATTGTTTAGTTGAATATTCGGTGCATATGTGTGCAGGACGCAGCAATTAACCCGATTGCGAGGCGGATTCTTTACACCATGGACAGCCCTTTGTTTTGTTTTTTTTTTGTCTTAGTGGCTTTGACGTACCTCGAGTAGTCAGTGACTGGTATACTGGGTACGAAGGATAACGCATGTGAATTGGAGTCGAACAGCAAAGGAAGCAAAACTGTTTTGTGAGAGACTGCACACGTGAAATAGCGTTCGGCGTAAAGTGCCGCGAACAAAACCTAAATGTTTCCTCGCAGGTTTCAGCATTCTTTGTAAGTGTGCAGCTTCGCTTTTGACACTTTCTTGTCTACTCTTGAAACAAATTGATTACGGTCTTTCAGTATTTATTGAAAAATGCAAAGCGTGATACTTTGTTCACTCCTGTTACACAGCGAGGACGGACTTCTCTGGAAGTGGGTAAAGAAGACAAGAATGGACCTCCTCACTTCACCGTTATTGATGAGCAAGCGTTGTCGCAAGCAAATGGATGATCCGGCGATAAATATTGATTACTGAGGCTGGGGTATTAGCCGTTTCGTCACAGCGTTTAGAAATATCAGTATGACCTGGTGCAGGAGCGTTAGTACGTTGCTTTGCTTGCCACCTTTGTGTCAGGTAAAGAACGTAAGAGATGACTGACATTAACGGATGACTGTCTACAAAGTCGTACAGCTGCAGTGTTTCTTTGTGTTAAGGTAGGAGAAAAATGAAAGCAGGGAATATTCTCGAAGGGAGCAAAATGAGAGAAAAAAGGGCTTGTAAACTGTTCTTTTATTCAGCAGGGCAATTTCTCCGTGATTGTAACGGGTGCGGATGTTCAGCATTTGAAGTTATGTCACATCGCTGGTGGATTTTTAATTATAAAAACAACAGGATTTTAATGCTCAGCAGGAAAGAAGAGATTACAAAGGAAGCCGCAGGACGGCAAATCTATTTTACTACAGGACATTGCTCATTTATGTCACCTTGATTCTTTCGAAAAGCTGTGAAACATTTACAGAAGATGTCTCTTGATATTCTTCGAATGCATTTTTATCGTTCTCCCTTCTCTGCAGCCATTAGGTCTATTTTCATGTTATTTTTTTACACTTGTGTTTAATTTTCATGTGTTTTATTCTCCTTTTTTTTTCTCTTTGAAAGCCGTTTTTCTCATCACACTCTATATTGTACTGTATCATAACACGTGGTTATACATTGCACAAGACTGCACCCTGTGTACTATATATATTTTTTTTTATTTCCCAGGCCTTTCGTCTATTCTCTTGGTCTCCATTCACGGGCTCAAAAATGGCCTGATATGTATTGCATTTTCATGTTAGTTTATTAGTTTATCTTATTGACAAATGCACCGCCTGAAAGTTGAGGCCGCCGTTACACAAAGCACAAAGCACAAACAAATATAAATCAAAAAAGCAAAAATATAATATAAGGAAATAAATACTAAGCGAAATGAATACGACTTGCCGTAAACCTACGCCGTTGCAGCTGCTTACTCCGTAATCGAAATTGGGAAAAATGGTGTTGTAGAAAATGCTCACGTGATTTCTTATCAAAATTGTGATGCGCTCGTACTTTGCGCAGTGGTTGGAGTTGATGCCATACCATCTTGTTTCAACTTAGCATCGATCGCCTAGTTACTTTGGAGTTTTTTGCGATATGGATTCGAAGCAACGACGTATGCCCCTGTGAAAAGTGTAGTTGTCGATGACCTTCCTTCGCCCCAAAACTAAACTAAATAAAAAAAAATTACGAGGGACTTAAGCGACTAAAGTATAGAAAGGCGAAAGCCTGAGTGCCGCATTCTGCTACACAACTGGCACTAATTAGGAATGTAATTAGTTAATACCTAATGATAGATTAAGTAATTAATGCTTACCTAACCAAATATACAAATTTTATTGATTAATGAATTACATAATTAGTAATTATTGAAAAATTATTATTTCATCAATATAATTGATCAATGATTCCCATATAGCCATATAATGCACGCATTCGCGCATATAGTGGTGGTGCTCTGTGATTGGTCGAGACCTCTGACTTCATCCCGCCTCAGCCAATCAGAACGGCGGGACTCATTTTGTCCACGACAGCATGAGTCATTAAGGGCTTTCGCCTTAATATAAATGCATTCGCTGATTGGAAAGGCGGTGTTAAAGGCCCTGAGAGGGATACTACGTCTTTCTGCAAAACCCAAACAAAAAACATAAGGTGCACAATGTTAAAGGCACTTCAAGCGCATGTGCTTTCGAAGCTTGGGCCTTCTCCTAACTGTTTAGCTCAAGCGTACCTTCGCGGTAGCAAGGTACGCTTGAGCTAAACAGTTGGGAGAATTAATTTCTTTGAACTTCGGTTCACATTTTGTCTTAAAATCGCACGATTTGCAATGAACAGGTATATGTATATTTTGATTGTTTTTTAGAGAGCGCATATGTTCTGCAGCACTATGCGAACCGAAGTTCAAAGAAATTAAGATTGTAGGCAGGAGCAGGGATAATCTAGCCCGTGAGCTGCTAGAAGCCTCGTTTATAAAAAAGACTAGGTTCAAAATGTATTACTGAACCATCTTTCTCACTGTATAGCAGTGAAGGTCGACTGTTAAATGTTGGTAGGTAGGGTTGGCGAAAAATGCTATGATGACTTTGTTGCTGACTTTGCGGGAGCATTTAGATGTTGAAGTTTGTATGTGATATTCCGAGAAAGAAGTTGGAGTCAGCGCCGGTCCTGTGTGTCTATTTGTGCCTATATATGTCTTTTTACGCTTTTAACCTTTCCTTTGTGTGACTATGCACCAACTAGCCGAGCAATCAGTTTTAAAATAAGGTTACGTTCATTTCCTGTCCAAAATACGTAACTTGAAATGGTCTGATTTGCTATGAACCTCCAAATCCACCATTACTGTGACCCGCTTTGAAAATTTCACGGTATTTCACGACAAAGTGCACATTTAACGCGTACTCTCTTTGAGACATATAACACTACTCTTTAATTAACGACCAGATTTCCCATCAGTAACGCAGTACTTGTGGACCAAAGACGTAAATATCTCCAAGACTTTTAAATCTATAACAACAATATTGAGTTATAGTTTTATTCGCATAATGCAACACAAATAACACAGGCATTCTTTCTCATGAAAACAGAAAAAGCCTTTCTGAAAGTGTCAGCATGGTTACAGTGACAGTCCCCTAACTTCTTCGCAGCCGATAGTGTAGGAGTATAGTACGTACATAAGCCAGCCCGCCTTCGTACTCAAGGCACAGTAGTCTAGAGTTGTCCAAACCGGCACAGAGTAGAAGGTCGCCAAATGGTGTGAATGTGGCGAGACCTCGCTTCCTTGCAGCGTCCTCCCCTTCTGCACCCACCATCCTTTTTACAACCTCTCCTGTTTCGCTGTTAGCTGCGTCTCCTGTAGCGGAGTTATCTTGTGCACTCGGGTTGGGGAACCTGCCAAGCCGAGAGCTCTGCAAATTCTGCCCACTTCTTTCGGTTCGTGAACGTTGGACAGACACTCAGAGTTCTGGCGAGCGTGGTACTCGAGGAGCTTCGGAGACAGACAGTTCCGCCCAAGAGCAAAGTGACGCTTTCTTCGCTTTATGGGCCGTGTTCCAAATACTGTCACTTTACAATGCTTCTCTGCCGTCCATTTTGGAGCGTTTTTCGAAATTTCTGCTTTTCTTCTTGCAAGAAGTGAAAAAAGAAAGTCCTACTCAGACAATTGATTATGTCCTGTAGCTAGTCCACAATAGATGCTGTGGGGTGCTCTACGTTTTGGCACAGAAGCAGTCTTTTTTTTTATATACATGACAGAAAGACATATTTTCATCTTTAAAGGTTGAAACGATGCTCTAGGTGTTTTTCTTTTTTTATAAACGTCGCACTAAACACAATGACAAAAAGATTGTGCTTTTTTCGCGAAGTGTAACAACTAAAATAAATTGCTGTTGAAGCAGTCCTCCTTTCGTTTTTGATAATGCTCCTGCGTAACCCCATGCACGACGGCCGAGGTCATGAAGCGTCTTTGAACATAACTGCACTGTGGAAGCAGATACTGTCATGTCTACCGGCAGTATATGTGCTTTGTTTTCAGGTCACAAAAATAAATTGCTAATTTTTAGATTTTATTTATTGCTGTTTTAGACTTCGTTATGTGGTCGCTGCGTATATTCCATCTTCCGTTGCCCTTGATCAAAGTCAAATTCGGCTATAACATTTAGGACGGGAAAAAAAGATTTTCGGCACAGAAGTGACTAACATTTGCGTGTGGACTATAGTTTTGTTTCAATTATCTTTCGAATGCATTGGTAGGACATTTTATTGCAGAATCTCATGATGATAGAAGTTATGTGTTTTCAGTTTCGTTTTCAGCAAATAAGACAAATCACGCTGAAAGGAGCTCCCTGTTTAACAAATTGCCGGCTTCATGCCTCGCGCCTGAGGCAATTTGTTCAATTATCTCCATTTAATTCTAGTTTAAAGGAGACTTTTTACGGACCGAACACGGTTAGCAAACAAAATTTGACATTTCACTCTCTAAATGGGCGCTAGGTGTTTGTTGAATGATCCCACAAGCGCTGGAGATACTGACAAAATACTTTACTGACTGCACCATGAATATACTGACTGCACTATGAGTTTGGTTGCTTGATAACACTTTTGTTTTGCATATTCAAGAGAGCTTTCGCTCATCATCCAGCTCCCATGTTTATTGCACTTTGTTATTGCACCTTGTGCTGGTCTGGAGTTATAAGTGCTAGCTAAGTGGTTGTATCAAATCTCATGCCCTCTTTTACTCAAGATATATTTGGTCATATCAGCCGTGCAAATGTCGGGAAGATATTTATTATTGTGGGCGCAGTTAGAAAGATAAAATGCTACACTAAACAACCTCAAAAACAAGAAGTCCGTCAGAAAATGCAGCCAGGTATCAAATTTTTTTTTATCGTCCCCCCCCCCCCCCCCCCCCTCATGCTCAGTATGTCAAAAATGTAGAGCTTCAACCAGCCGAGATCTTTAGGACAAAAAGATAAATAATAACAGCATTACGTTAGGAAAGTGTTTTGCTTGAGTGCATCAAAAATAAAATGAACATAAAAATTGCTAAGTTCCCTAGTTGTCGTCCTTGCACACTTCGTAACTCCTTCGGGCTTTCAATTGTCTTGCATATATTTTCTTGGACCCTTAGTTCTCCTTCGCTTGTAATCCAGTTCAGAGCGTCGGCACTCGTTTCAGCAGAGCATCTGCCTTGACTGGCAAGCGGCGAATTAGATTTAGAGAGACCTTTTTTTACACATTTAGGAAACCGGAGCGAAAAGAAAGAGGATGGTACGACGGGTGGACGTGTGGCTTTGCCATCCACACACTACCGATTTTAAATACTACTAAACAGGTAGTGTTCGTCATCTTTTCCGCATGCCTTGCATTGTGCTACAAAACTACTGTAGGTCTTTGCGTGAAAATAAAGCTGTATTGAGGCATACTATATGACCAAAAGTTATTACACAGTCTGCAAGTCTGGCCTGCTGCCTTGCCTTGAATGACCACTGCTGGCACGCTCACGACTGTTCCGCGTGTTCTGGAAATATAGAGGACCCAACACCCCACTTACAGGAAGCTCCAGGCCTCCTTCAAAGTTCTGATTTAAAAAAAAGCACCTATTTCAGAGCATTGTCATGCAGATACAATCCAGACTGCATTAAAGAGCCAATCAGTGGGTGCGCCGCTAACGGCGCTCGGTAGCGGTACAGGGTAACGGCAAGTGGTATGGCTAAACTAAACGTCTTTATAAGTACAGCGAAAACTTTCCGACGTTTGCTTGTCGTTTCTTTAATCGTCGCCATTGGCAAGTAGCATTGTCACCACGTGTGCCCCACGTGACAGCTCCAAAATGCCTACAAACTGTGGCCACTGGTGGCGCAGTTTACACTATTTAGAGGTCGTCGCCGGCATTTTATGCGCTCTATCGTTCAATAAAATAGTGTGTAAGCACTCATTTCCTAATGACATGTAGCTTTGACAGCGCTTTTTCAAGGCTCGCGTAGCTGGGAACTAAAAGTTCCTTCAGGATATACTCTGTCTAGCACTTAAATATGTAAAAATACTTTGCACTCCGAAACTTTTAAAATACTTAACAGGCATCGTCTTTCCTAGATATGGAGCTGGAGGTGCAATTAAGGACAATATATAGGCGCGTGAAAAATAGGAATGAACACATTGTTTTCCCTGCGCACATAAAAAAGCGTTAATGGGATGCTGCATGACAATTAAACACAGTTATTCAAGTACTTTTCTCGCTTATTTTTTTATGAACTGATACGACTTGCTGTGCCTCCTGAAGCTAGTACTTCATTCAGGCTATATGACGCAGTATTTATGCCTACCTCAGCGGCCACATCACTGCTCCGGGTACAGCTATTGGACAGACGCACTGCGCGTAAGGAGTGCGCTAAGAGCGCCGTTTCTTTTTATAGTCGCTTGCTCCCAGAGTCTTATGAGCTGAAATGATATCCATCCAGCTATAGCACCAGCAGAGATATTTCACGCCAGAGACACCCTTCCACTCTGCGTGGCAACACTAACGCAGTGAAAAAGGAGGGGGGGGGGGGAGGTGGCGCATTATATCACAGCTTTCCAATAGATGCTATGCTCAGAAATATATCGATTAGTGTGGCGCAGTAATCGCGAAACATTCTGAATCAAAATTTTGATTCCAGTTATAGATCTGGGTTATAGCAGTAGATAAAAAGAGATGGTATTTTGAAACTTTTCGCACAAATGTATCTAGAAATGATCAGCTACTAATCTGTGGTTTCTAAGATATTTTGGTGCAACAATGCCCTTTTATTGTACCAGGAGTTGCTTGGAGTATAAATATCCTTTTATATTTGGCTTTGTATCTTTGTCTCTTCATTGGTGTTTAGAATTGCATACATTTTTTGCTAGTTCTAAATTACTGCTAAATTCTTGTCAATTTGAAGTGACTCGCTGACTCGTTCGTATAGGGCCAGCCAGTCGTCGACATCAACATCGTCGGTCCCACAGAAGGTTCCGGGGTCACGGGGATGGGCCATGACGACAGCAGGTGCGGCGGCAGTAGATGTAGCAGCATCTGTAGTCATAGTGGTGGTAGCGATGCGTCGGCCGCTGTGGAGATCCAGCTTGTGACGCGGATCGAAAGAATAACCTCCATCAAGAGATGTTACGGGAAATATTCACAGTACGGCAGTTGTCCACACGACTGAGGATTATCACAGCACAACAATCGTCTGCGTCTTCTTCTTCTGGGAGTCTGTCGCACTTCTTTTTCGTCCGCACGACCAGCAAATACCGCTCAGTAACAGTATGTTTGGAGGTTATTTGAATCTGTATATATATTTTTACAAGCAAATTGGGAGGGCTTAAATTCACCATAATTGCTTAATGCTGCGGCCACAACTGTACGATGAAACACGACCAACATTCAATTCTTTTCAGAGAAACCCATTTCGAAGCGTAGTCAATGTAAAAACTCAAAAGACCTTTTCTTTTTCTTTTGGATGATCATCCGCAGAGGCCACATCGTCAAATTAAGTTGCGAAGACATTGGTAGCCTAAGGCGCGAAAACACACAACGCTTTTTCCGCGTCATTTACGAAGATTTTTTCCTGATAACAGTATTTAAAGCGGCATTATGGACTGCCAAAGTCAAGTACCACGTGATGAGCAAATCTAATGAAGCCTAATTAAACACCTCTCCATCTGTGAAAAAAAGGGGGATTTCAGGTTAATATAGGCAATCCAAAATACCTGGTTTGGATAGATGGTGTATATAAAATAGGAATTTTTAACAATATTAGAAGTTCTTGCGTGCATATTTGATAGTGTTCATTGTAGACGTTCTCTCAAATACGCATAATTTGTACTTCGTCATCAGCTTCTCAAGTTTAGGCGTAGATCTTAGAGCATTACGGCATGATATTGATTCTTCTTTTGTGAAGTTGACCTTATGCGAAAAGTAAAGGTATAATGAACAGAGAAGTACGACATTGTTATTTCAGACAGATAGAAGAATCTGGGCTATGGATATAAATGTGAACAGAACAGGAATCCAAAGCACTTTTGGCTCGAGAGAAAATGGCTGAAGAAGAGGAGAGCTGACCTTATGAAGTGGTTAAACTAGTCTGCTGAAATGATTAAAATAATATCTTTCAACAGGCATCGTCTGTCACCTAAAAGGAAATAAAACGAGCAGAGCAGCGGAGAATTTTAGTCAGTTGCTGTAAGAGTGCCTAAACGTCGACTAGACAATCACTGACAGCATTCTGGACTGCATGCCTTAGCTTTGTCAAGACGTTATCGGCAAAGGAGACTTGTGCGGAAGCACTGACTGCGGTACACCTTCATGAAAAATATTTTTATTTTGATATTGGTGTCACATTTAGCGATGATAAACCCTACTATAACTATTACTTCTGTCCTCATTCTTCTACATCATCATCAGTCTGACAGTAATCACTGAGGGGTGAAGGCCTCTCCCATATCCCACCAAATATTCCGGTCATGTGAAGTCATTTGATACCATCAAACATTGCCTTGCCTTGCTTTCCCTTGGAATGCACGCTGTCGCGTTTAGAGAATATCAATTACCTTGCCTTTGTATTACATGACCTGCAAAAGGCAATTATACTTCTTGATTTATAATTGAATCTCATTATCTCGCGTTTGTTGTCTCACTTAAACAGCTCGCTTCCTTTTTTTAACGTTATTTTCACGCAGTTCATGTAGTGTTCATCATAAATTGTTTTATTCATAGACTAGGATTTGATATGGCAATACATTTCGCTTTATATTGTGTACGATATGTGGAAATGTCCTCCAAGTGGATCCATCCCCAGGTTGTAGTGTGGTATAAGTAAAGATTAAAGTTGAAATACTAAAATGCAATATTTTTTGTTCACTTCTGTTTCCCTTTTACAGAAGCAATTAAGGAGGCTTTCTCTGATGCTGTATTTCTGCAACTTGCTAAAATGACAACACCTCAAGCCAAACATACTGGTGTACATGTTACCCAAAATACGGAAGAAAGGAAGTGTGAAATCTGATCTTTATTGAAAACCGGACCAGGACTACATACGGATTTCAAATGGTATCTATAAAGAGTGGGCTAGTGAGCAAAGTGAGCCCACGTAGTAGCGTATGTTGCGAACACATAGTTGCAGAGGAAATTAAGAATAACACTAGAAAACGTTTCATACATATATATTTGCTTTTCAGGGAAAAGTTTAACAATAGTTTCCTTGGTTACTTTGTTCATCGACATTCATACACAGCAACGAAATATTTTCTAGATCGAGGTCTACAACAAACCTTAACTGGAAGCACTCCTCTTTTTTGATCAATATTTCCAGCACATTTACCAGCACTATATGTTGAACTGCCCTGAGTCAGTTCAGCATACAATGAACTGGCTGCTAAATAGTAATGCATTCCTACTCGAAGTTTTATCGTTCAAAAATGTGACAGGAACTCTTTCGCTACGGCCGGAGGTAGTAGGAACGGAATAATGGTAGGTTTATTCGCGTATTATTGTTTGGAGTTGCGTAATAAGGAGACCTGCGTGGCAGATCCAGGTCGTACGAGTTGCGCACGCAATTCTTAGAGACTATAGCAGAACAGAAATATAGTAGCTTGTAAATTTTGTGCACTCATTATGGCTCTTGTTCTGAATCTGTGGTGCACAAATACTTCACCACCCCCTATGGTTGTTTACCTAACTGTCGTACTTTAACCCCATTCTCGTGTACTGCAAAGCATCGGAAGTTTCTACCTTTACGTACTATAGCAATAAACTTGAGATATGTGTACTCACGGGCGGAAGATAAAAAGTACGGAGTCTAAACTTTATTGTTCTAGGATTTGGTGGGCTCAAATTAATCAGTTGAGCAAGCTGAGAAGCTGTAAGTTACGGCCGCATATTGCAGCTGTTAAGGTGACATGTATGTACAGCGAAATGCACCGGTGTTCGTATAAACAATCAATGTGTAGCTTGGTAATCTGCATTAGGAGAAAAGAAATGAAGATAGATGGTTATATAATGCAAGATTGTTACAAAGTAAAACAAGCAAAATATGTCTGATTATTGCTGGGAGCCAATATTTGAGCAGCAGGATCACCGAACTAACCAGGCTGCTACAGAACATCGCCATGCGCCTCACGTATCGCAATGAATCACTTTGTTTGTCTCATAAGCTATCCTTTCCATTGAGGTTCGAAAGGGGACCGAGCACGGCTCCCTGCATCTCTATCAGTGTTGTCCAGGTGATGGAGTGGAGGCTGGGCTTTTCTATCGGGTCACTGTGCTTATCATTCCGCGTATCTCTATGTCATGTCAGAATCTCCAAGGCACTTATTTTGTGTCTCCTGAATTCTAAGCGGGGATCCGTGGGTTCCTGAACACCGGTCTTTGTAGGCACTTTATTGATCAGTGCCGAGTTTCAAAAGCTCTGTTTTCCCGCTAAATCCCCATGGTGCGGCTGATCGTCCAAGCGTAAAACTTTCATGTGTAGATTTTCCTTACAGCGCTTCATCTTACGTTCTGCAAGCAATCGTTTCATGTGAATATTAAAAAAAAGGTATGCCTCAAGAGACGAAAAAACGCCTTCTTTTTAAATATTCTAGTAAACATAAGTTCCTGTATAAAAGAGGTAAGGCTGAATTTTAGTTTTGTCCCTATGTCACAATATGCTACTCCCGCTCCCTTACAAACAATGCTTTCTGATCATTCGGTCGTCATAACCACACAACAGAAAATGTAAATAAGCATGACATAGGTTATATCCCTAAGCTTCCAAATGAAAGATTCTTTTTATATTTCACACTCGGGTATAGCTATCCTGCAATTTCTCGCGAAGACAGATTTCTTGCTCGGCAACCGTATTGCCCGTATATCACCAGCAGTGTATACAGAGAGACTTCATCATCGCGCAGGGTAACTTAGAGCTAGGATGAAATTATTTGCGAAAAATGAGTGACCTAAAATCAGGCTTCCTTTATCGCTAAAATACTAAATCTCACTTCAAAATTCATGGCTGATTCTGCGCGTTTCTTTAATCTGAAAGCTGAACATTTCGACAGATTTGCCTGTTTGGTTGGGTTGATAACTAAATAAAATTTGAAGTTTCTCCAACCAACACTTTTATTTTATAAAACCCAACGTTTCGGAGCCGGCTCGGCTCCGTCATGCACCCCTGAAGAAGGAGCCGAGCCGGCTCCGAAACGTCGGGTTTTATAAAATAAAAGTGTTGGTTGGAGAAACTTCAAGTTTTATTTAGTTTCTTCAATCTCAATTGTTTAATGAAGCATCCTCTTTACTGTGCGGGGTTGAAGAACATGAAGAATTATAGCTGAAGAATTTAGATATTCCTACTTTTCCAATGACGCAAAATGTCACCAATGGTCCACGTTGCTATGTCCGGGATGCGTATTGCCAAACCAGCCCGTAGGAGCACTCGCGCAGACGATGCTCTAGCGGGTGATTAATGGTAGGGTTCTCACAGCAGTGTCACCTGGCGACAAATAGAGTAAATATTGTCCAATGAAATAACAGCGCATTTAAAGCCAGTAGTTCATGTCGCTTCTGTGGCGCATTGTATTAATGCTCGCTCTAAGCACTGTCAACGGTTCCAGCCGTGGAACCCATTCTGGTCTTTTAACGTAAAAAAGCCTATGCCGAGGTGTCTGTAGACCGCATGTGAATGCTTTCCTGTGTGTTCTTTAGAATTTATCGATAACTGCCAATAAAGAAAGAAAAGTGGCGCATTGTATTAAACACACTCTTATCTCCACACTGCAAAAACATCTGTTCGAATCGTCCGACTGCATTTTTTTAATTTTGTTTTAGCAATTCACAACATTCAAATAAATTACTGGCAACTTTTCTGAGGCGTGTGCCTGTTTAGGCTGCATTATGTGATGCTTTTTGGTCTTAATAGCCAGAAAGCCAGCCGTGAACAGAGTCACGAGGTCACGTTGTTACAACCGTTACACTATGCATTTACCTTCAGAGTAATTATTTCCTCCCTTTAGTAAATGCATGTTATCTTTAGGTTGCGTTCAGAGACACCTTTCAGCAACAATCGCCGTTAAGTTCGCTGAGAGTATCGTCTGCTCGAGTGCTCCTATAAGATATGGTTTGGCAATACGCATCGTGATCAGGTCAAAATTACTAAATAGAATTTTTTCATTAAATGTTCTCTGTTTTACGCCTTTCAGAGGCTAATATTATAATTACACTTTCTCACAGACTTGATTGCTTACAGTATCAGGCTTTTAAGGTTTGGTGCTGTTTATGCACGGATACAAATAGGCTTGACTGGTTTAGTTATAGAGTTATAACGACCCAATTCAATTTCGACTATGAAGGCAACTTAGTGGAGGGTCCCAGAACTTTTGACCACCAGGTATTCTTGATTGGGCAATTACATCTCACAGTATAAGATCACCTTCAGTTTCTCAGCCAGCGAAGTGGAGCCACCGAGGCGGGGTTCCAGCCCGCGTCCTCGGGATCAGCAGCCGAAAGCTTCAACTGCTTTGCCACAGCGGCGGGACGGAAACAAGTGCCCAAAAAAAATCTTAGAGAAGGCATCGTTGCTGAAAAGAACATCTGCCAGGAAAATGAATTTCCCTGCAGTTTCTCCCGCTACTAGGCTTCTTTTCTACATGAGAGTGCGCCTTGAGTCTGATATAGAGGGATGATTACTTTAGTCACAAATGGTAAGAGTACAATAACCCTCCCCTCCTATCCACGGTTTCTTTTATCCACGCTTCTGTTATAAACACGCATCTGCTCGCTTTTGTGCCTCCATGCTTACAGCTCGACTTTTCCGAAGAATATGACACCGCGAACTCTTGGGATCACGATGTTTTTATGCGAATATGGTCACAGGTCTTATATGTCTCCCCATTTTAATGCGATAAACTTTACTCACGATGCAAACATACACAGAATTTTAGTAAACAGTTCCCTTTGTGGGGATTAGGCAGGAAGAATTGGGATCACAGCAGGTCGATATTATAATCAAGCGGGGGCTTGTTGACTCTTCAGCGCTGTCTCGGAGCTCAAGGGCAGTAGACAGTGATGATGGAGACAAAATGTGCAAACTTCTGAAGCGAACAGATGAATGTTTGCGCAGTGTGTGTCGTGCAAAACTTTCCTGGAAAACGTTATTCATAGACGACACAAAACAAGAGAGAGTTGCTCATTGGATGTAACGTGAAAGCCCTTGCCGTTTACATCAACCGTCACATTTATTCACTTACTGGTTATGCACATTATTCAGTACTGAAAGCAAGAGCCAACTACAGAGCTAGCTGTATTTCAGTGTTCATTTCTAGCAGACCGTGTATCAGACTTGTGGAGGAATAAAAATCTCCGCCCGGTGTGCATTTCTGTCATCATGTTTCGGTTTGCTGCTCGCCGCTTTCATTATTTCCAACATTGTTAAATAGACAAAAAAAATTGATTATTGGCCAATCTTAAACACAGAATATTGTATAGCACCCTTACACTTTTCTGGTCGCCATCATGATACGATTTCCTCATCCGAATATAGGCCCTCCATTATCCGTATTCCGAGAATCGACAACACTGCTCATTGTAATAGTGTCAACGTCTTTTCCTACCATTGTTTTTATCATATCGTAGGTAGTGCGTTTTCGCGCATTTTGGACAAAGAATGATCTCAAAAGTTTCTTACCTCTAAATCCATGATTAATCTTTACTCTCGTAATCGCATAGTCGTGCGGTGTAGCGTTACGGCGTATCGGAACATTTTAGTGCGAAAGCATTTAACAGTTCATGAGTGTATCCTCAGCGTCCGCTTCATCTCAAAGCCGAGCGCTCTAACCAACTGCGCCATGCCCGGCATCATAAGAGACACCTTGCAATTTACTTTCTCTAGCTTGAGGATAATAGTAGCGATGGTAATGATGTTGCAATTAGTGATAAAGATAGGGAAGATAGTAACAATAATAATGACGGTGCATTAGTTGATAATGGTATCGGGAGCAAACAAGATGCGTGCAGCACCAGCGCTCAGGCTTCCGCATTTCTGCAGTGTAGATTCCACAGTTCTTTCGGAATGTTTTCGAGAGGAAAGCGCTATAAAACTCAAAAATAGTCGATCTGCTTCGTCAGTCCGCAAGACATGCACACGCGGTGATTTTCTCTAGGAGGGTTTAGGGGAAGTATTTGTAAAAAATTCATAACGAGTTTATTCAAGGAGGCGATAGCTGTACGAATAAGCGTTTATCGCTCAGTGGTACTTGCGAGCGGGCTAGTTGGCTATACGACTTCGACGACCTCCGGTGCTGCATGGTTATACACAAACACGTATGTTAACTTCCTGGTTTAATTATCCTGTGTGTATTGTATTTGTGTATAACCATGCAGCGCCGGAGGTCGTCGAAGCGTTTATCGATATTGAACGGGCTCCGAGTTGGTTTTGTTTATAAATCAAAAGAGTGTTCGGTTAAATCGAAGACGGCTGCGCCACTAAAGAAAAAGTATAGCCCTGCGAAACTCGCCAGGTGAAATAGGCAAGGAAAAAGGAAAACCGTTGCCTTCGCCATTACATTGCATATTCCTTCCATGCGTTGGAAGCGAAATGAGTTCTGCCATTCCATTGTTTTGAATGTAAGCACTAAGAAACGAAAGATCGTAAGAGAGAACTCAAGACAACAAAACCAAACTCCTTCTAGGTCTGATCGTTCTTACGGAGCTAAAAGAGAAATTGGTATCTGTCATCGATCGGGGAGTAGAGAAGGCGGTATTCCGTTCCTTTCTTACCCTACCCACATGTAAACATACCCGCTGCAGAGAGTTTCTTTCACCTCTCTGCATACAGCAGCGGCCTGTTTTCACGTTCCTGCCAGAGGGAAGCTCATTGTATTCACGAGCACATAACGTAATACAAGCGATGCAGTATCATATGCAGTGGTGACCGTAGAGCGGTGCGCTATTGTTGGCCGCTTATACAGCAGCTTTACACAGATGCGTTCTAAATAATGATGCGCACGCCAGGTGTTTCGGGATAATTAGGACACCCCTGCGCTATGACACACCGCAGAAAAAATAACGTCGGGTGCTTGTTTTAAATGGTACAGAGTTATTAAGAAAGATAATGGCATTATATAATTTCATCATTGGAGCTGTATTATGGAATAAGGCGGACACAACGTATACGAGCTAGAATGCTTAAAAGTTTTCAATGAATAAAAAAATGCGTTAACTAACTTTTTAAATCTTCATTTTCGGGAGTATGCTGCCTATGCCGAATTGCAGATCGTGTTCCAAATGGTATAGCCCTAAATGGTATAGCCCCAAACACAGTAAGCGTTAGGTGCAAGCTGCCGCAAACTGAGCTGAATATCTCCTTCTATTTTCATTTCCCAAAGCCCTAAAAATTTTCCAATAAAACGCAGCTTTACCCTTCGTGCTTTCTCAGTTTCGCTTCAAGCAGCTTCATTCACATGACTCATCAGTAATTGAAATATAAGATAGCTTTCAACAAGGTTCAATAAACTGTAGATTAGGGTGCTATTTACTTACTAGATTCTTAGAATCCTTCTGAGCCAGTCAACCCTTATAGCCGGGCAACGCACGAAAAATAGCAGAACAGTACACATTGCTGACTGCTACGCAGCGTACAGTGTGCGGTCTCCACTGAAAGCTGATGGACAAGACAATGACGATCTTTCTCACTGCACCGTTATTTATGTAGAAGTGGTGTCGGAGGAAATGAACGATGGGGTGCTAGATAATGGTGATGACTGACGTTGCGGCATTATCGGTTTCATATCACGGCGTTTTGAAAGAGCACTATGCCGTAGTGCAGCATCGGGGTAGGTTTCTGGCCTCGACACATCAATGTCAGAAAAAACGTTACAGACGACTGACATTAACAAATGACTCTACAGACTCGGGTAACTGCAATCGTTCATTGCATCGAGATGAGACGAAGAAGAAAGCAGGAAATATCAGGAAAAGAGTAAAAATCAAGGATAAAGGACTTTATACACGGCTGTTCTTTTTTAGTAGTGGAATTTTGGCGTTGTTGTCACCAGAATGAATGTTAGGAATTTAGGCTTTTCTCATATGGCTAAAGAACATAATTAACTATAAAAAAGGCTTGGAAACCCTGCACTGCACTAGAAACGACAAACAAAAGCCACGCAACAACTAAGCAATGCTGCCATTAGGAAAGCGTTGCTTATTTTTCTCATCTGGATAATATCCAGCACCAGCTCATAAAATATTTAAAAAGCTGTTTCTTGACGTTTACGATAACACACTTTCCTTCCTTCCTTTCTGCAGCCTTCATGTCCATTTTTATTCTCATTTAATACGCATGTTTTATCTTCCTGTCTCTTTTGAAGAATATTGCTCATTATTTTCTAAATTGTACTATTTATGATACGTTTGACTGCAGCATTATAAAGACACGCACACACTGAGTTTTGTTTTAAGTCAGCGCTGCAACATGCGTACCCTATATTTATCTATTTACCAAGCGTTTTGCCTTCTTTTATCTACTGTGCTGGTGTGCTCTAAAACTAAAAGTTATGTATTGAGTTATTTTTTCTGTGATGATTTAGTTGATTGCGCTGTTCGGAAGTCGATATCCGCTTACGCAATGCTGAACGTACCTTTGAACTTACATAAATGAATATTAAGCTCCAGAGCATTTGCGTGCCATTAGGGAGGAGAGCCTTCATAGCGCCTCATGCAAAAGTGCTCAACAAGTCAGGTTGTTTTGACCGTGTGACAGCTTATGTGATTAAAACTTTTACTTCCCATTTTTCGTTATATACAAGACGAGAGATCTGCATTCAGCTAACAACGTCGTCCTGTAACATAACACTGCTGTGCTGTTCTATAACGCAATCGAAAATTTTTAACTTATACCCAGAAATCTCTATTTCTGGTCT
This sequence comes from Amblyomma maculatum, assembly GCF_055883805.1. Lineage (NCBI taxonomy): Eukaryota > Metazoa > Arthropoda > Arachnida > Ixodida > Ixodidae > Amblyomma > Amblyomma maculatum. The sequence goes on along the minus strand of NC_139349.1, from coordinate 44,900,524 downwards.
TCTTTTACAGCAACTTGCCACGCCAAGAATTAAAAAAAAATTGACCAAACTTTATTCTTGGATTGCCTAAAACGCTTTAAATTTTCATTTTAAACATATTTTTCCTCGTAGTTTTTGTGAAAAAGAAACATTTCTTAGAAGATAACATGACTTATTCCCAAGTTCATATGTAAGAGCGTATGTTCACTTAACCCTTTTTTGCACTCCCTTTCTGCAGAATTCTGGCTGGTTCAAGTGGGTTCAGGTGTTGTGAGCAAAATTTCCATTTTTCTTTAGTGTAGAATTTCATCGCATGAAGAAATCTAGAGTTGCTGACAGCATTACTCAGTTCCGTTGCTTGGCTTTCCGGGAAGCTGGTACGCCATGAAGAAGGGCAGCAAGGCTTTATCGACACAACCACCACTGCTGAGGCTGTTCATCCTTCTTTCTCCTCTTTGTGAGAGAAGATCCCGTTTATATTACATTTGCTCCGAAGCCTACTTTCTGTATGGCAGAACCATCGCATCGGCCGGGCAATCTCACGTCTTCATGATGATATGCACGTATCCAGGAATGAAACACATAATTAACTGGTGCCCATCATCAGCCCAAGAAAAACACTAAAGGAACAAGCAGTTCTCTAAGAGAGCTAAAAATTATGTACAATTATTACCAGCATTACAATCACCGCGCTTTCATTGTCGAAGCGTGAAAATTTATTAAAGTGAACGTTTTACCGACCTCCTCGAGCCAAGATCATCGCCGCCACAAAATGACATCAGCTGCAAAGCGGGGAGCCGGCGCCGCGCTACTTCATCGCACGTGCGGCGCGTCAAACCGGCGGTGCTTGCTTCTTCTGCTGCTGCTTCCTGTCTTCTACTACTTTGCTCACCACCCACTTCTTCATCTTCACAAACTTGGGAAACTTCATTCGTAGCGGTACATATCTCCACAAATATATAACATTGCCTGACACAATGCACCACAGCCTGCCAGTCTCCTGCCTTCCTTTTGTCTCCACCGCCACCGTCGGCCATCTGGTTCGCCTTCTGGGGCCTCCTCCTTCAAAATGTTCACCACATTCGTGCCGTCTTGACTCGGCTACAGTATTCTTCATGTTCGCAGACACCCACGGACTTGCGCCAGTCTTTCGGCTGCATTTCGCGGACGTTCGCAGACAGCATGGAGGGGTTAAAACACAGAAAGCAGTGTCTAACCATGCTTAGCCGAGCTTCCGCTCTGTAAACTAGGTTATCTATATCGGTCTAACCTGGCTTATCAACACAGCATGACCAAGCATAACAAAACTTTCGCTTTCATAACCGAGCTTAGCCAAGCTAAGCAGCTGCCATACTTTTTATCACGTCTCTGTTCGAACCCCTTATACCGTCAAATAATGCCCATCTCCTAAGTGGGAGGCCACCAGCAAACGGTTCACATAGAAACACAACCAACTTTTGCCTCGTAAGGGTATCCCATTTTAGGAAATCAAATTATTATAAAAAAAAAAAACCATATATGGGAGTTGTGACAGCGACATTCCAAAGAAAAATATACATTTTTTTCAGTTTCTATGAACAAGAAGCGATGTATCAAGATCATACTAAAGTAGTTGCCCGCGCATTTAATTCGCATTTATAATCATTGAAATTGTTCCAAAATTATTCCCCGCAATATTGTTGAGATTTATGAGATGTGCTCTTAAGTTAATTTGGCTGCGATTTTTAATACGACAGCGTTAAAGGTTTTGTCTTTAAAAAATCCGGCTTCTGAGTTGCCGGCATCTAGAGTTTAGAGAAAAAGGCAGGAAACGGCAGGAAACGGCACTTGACCTCCACTTTTAAGGATAAAACGCGATACTCTTAATGGCTTCTTTTTTCCGCCTTCTCCTGTGGATCCACGTTCGCGTACGAATACTGTGCTAGTTGCGTCAGAAATGGTATCTTTATCTGTGCACCTGTTACGCACACATACTCATTACAATGCAGCAGTAAAATATTATATAATATGATAAACCACACGATATAGACATACATCCCGCTTTAACCAAGCCCTACGGACATGCTTGCGTGGCCTAGGGGTAACGTGTCAAACTCGGAATCCAAGGGTGTTGGAATATAATCTCCAAACGCACTCACCCATCGCAAAGCCGAAACCCTAGTTTAAGGGTGAAGTGGTCGTTTTACATCAGATTTGGCCCGGACGTAGTAGAATACCGCGCAAAAGCAGAAACCGAGAGGCTTCCTGGAGGAAACGCAGCCGAATACGCGTTCTCGTCAGCGCCGCAGGGTGCCCTCGCCTTGACACGCGCTCTAGGCCATCTGACGGACTATAGATTATTCTTAGAGCTTACATACAAGAAGAGTACGTTATCCGGAAAAATTAGCACATGTACTCAGTAGCATATTTTTTTAGAATATGTAGGTACATAAAAAATTCCCAGAGGTTCTCTCTGTTAAACCTATTATAACGCGCGATCACAGTAAGCTGCATGTCAAGCTGCGTATGTTACGCCACAGCCGCATCAAATGGCGTTTAACTGTGGTCTTCGCGATCTGCCCTGATGTAAAGGTGCTCTTGATCGCGGCGGTCAATGACTCGTGGTGTCACATAGAAGCCATCGCGTCAGATGGCTTGTCTTTTATACTATTTCAACCTTATCATAACTGGCGAAAGCACATGCCGTGGTAGCTCAGTGATTAATACGCTCGATTACTGAACCGAACTACCTAGGTTCGAGCCTCGATAGATTATACTTCACTACGATGTTGTTTTTTGTTCTGAGGTGTAGGCATTGTGAGAAGTAACGGTCAGTCGTATATAGTTCCATCATAAGCTTCATGAGTTTCTCTGTTGTTTGGATAACTTGAAAGACCAGTCGTGGAGACTCGCGCATTGGAGTCGCTATACCGAACTTAGGTCCCCGCGCGTGGCCACGAGGCAACGTGGTTGTGGCCTCACAGAACAGCTTAACCAATTATAGTGACGGCACCAAATAGATAGATAGGAAGGAGGGGGAGAGAAGGCAGAGATGTTAGCTAAAAAGGCTTCCTTTTGGCTGTCCTACACTGAGGAAAAGTAAAGAGAGATTAAAGGAGGAAAAAATGACAACAGTCCCAATTTGTCCCTCAAGCCGGTGGCTGTCACGTAACAAAACAGTGGCATGTATGACTTGAATACAGTCGGCTGTTGGGACCACAGACAAAGTACCTATCCGTCTTTAAATGACGTGGATCGAAGCTGTCCAGCGCACAACGCAACGTATATCTTTCTCTCACAATTACAGGGCATTCACACAGGACATGTAACTGTCTCTTCAAAGACACAATTTTCAAAAGCAGGGCTGTCGATTGTTCAATCAGGAAATCATATCATATTTGTTTAGTCGGACACGATTATTTGTAGGTGGTAGTGAGCGTATCAGTGATTTCACGCTATAATGTGTTCGAGTCAAGACGCCGATGGGAACGGCTTTACTGTCGACAGCTTGTCGGTACACGCATAGAACAACATAGAACGCGTCTTTCTACCTGGCCAGGCTATTTATACCATTGTGGAGGCGCTCAGGAACAGAAGGCCATGGCCTCCTGCTGGATCTGAATTGTGGGCCGTTGTCTGTCACCCCAGCATTGGGTAGGTCATACGCCGCAAAACTGCTCCGCCTCCAAAGTGGCCAAAGCTGATGTGCCATTCGTTACGTTTATTTAGAGTAGCCTTCTACCAGCAGCAGCAATGATTTCCCTTCTACTCGCGCGAAATCCAAATGAACCTTTTCTTAAGGATTTGCAGCTATTGGCAAATGTTGAATCGGTACTGACTGCGCCGAATTCCGCATACTTTGACAGACCTCGATCGTACTATGTCCTCCAAATCTGCATCAATATTTGGCCACCAAATCCAACTTCGGGCCAGCATTTTTATTTTTGTCATTCCTGGGTGGCTCTCATGCATTGAAGACCACTTGGCCTGAGGGCTGTCGGGATAACAATCGGATTGTTCCACAACAAACAACGCTGCTCTATCAACTGCTCATGCTGACGATTAAAATGCGGGTGGTATTGCTCATCTGTTTCTTGTGGCCAACCACGCCACGTCATGTCGACTACTGCTCTCAAACCCTCATCCCTGCTTGTTTATTCAGCTACTTCCTCAGCTGTGAAGGGAACCTCCGATAGTGGCTAGAAAAATTATATTTCTTGTTCACCGGCAGCAGTTGTTTCCAACGGAAGCCTTGATAAACCGTCTGCGTGGCTTACTTGTGGACCCTTATTGTACTTAATCGCAACTCATAAGATGCCAAGAAATGTTTTCATCGCTGCACGCTTGCAATCGCTACTTCACTGCCGTGTCTCCTCAGATCAAAAACCGGCGTCAGCGGCTTATGATCAGTCACTATTTCAAACTGCCTACCGAGAAAGTACGTGTGAATCTTTTTAATGCCAGAGATTATGCCTAAAGCTTGGCGCTCAATTTGTGCATAGTTTTCTTTGATCGCTGTAAGCTTGCGGCACGCGAAAGCGATCGGTCTCTGACCCTCAGTATGTGCGAGCACTGCTCCGTGGCCATAGGCCGATGCGTCACACGTCAGGCGGAGCGGTTTGTTTCCATCGTACAATGCAAGCACTGACTCCTCGCTTAGAAGTAACTTGCAGTTCTGAAAGCTGCGTTCGCACTCTTTTGTCTAGTTCCACGAACAATCTTTTCTGAGCAGCTTGTAGAGTTGTTCTAAGGTCGTTGCTCTTTGAGAAAGGAACCTAGAGTAAAAGTTCCCCAGTCCAAGGAAAGCCTTTAGCTCGGGGTTGGGGCGTTCAATATGGCTTCTACTTTATCTTTCGTGGGATGAATGAAGGCTGCATCACTTTCGTGACCTAGGTAGCGGACGCGGTGTTTCATATATTGACATTTATCGGCGTTGGCACGTATGCCATGCGTTCGTAGTCTCTTTAGCACCTGTTCAGTACGTCTCAGGCACTCGGGTTCAGTCTTTGTTCTTATGACCGCATCATCGAGGTAGCAAACTGTGCCCTCCATGCCGACCAATATCCGATTCATTACCGATTGAAAAATGGCAGGGGCACTGGCGACGCCAAACGGTAAATGCGCGAAGCGAAAAAGGTCGATAGATAGACATGTGGATTTATTGAAAGGAAAGCAGAGAGGTTGGTCGGAATAATTAAAATCTGGCCTGCTACTCTGCACTGGGAAAAGGGAAGGGAAGAAGAGCATGATGGGTGACGATGTGGAAGAAGACATATCAAATATATATACAGGCACAGTAGCTTGTTTTATAAGCGTGAATCAAGTCCGGTGGAGCCCAAAAAACGGCAAAGACTGACTGGACACCCTTCCCTTTGTGCTGCTAAGCGCCCAGCAGCAGTTCCTCCGACAGAGGGCTCTTGTTCAACGGCTCCAAGGAAGCGGCTAGCACATTTCTTTAACACGCATACACTGGGCACACCAATAATATATGGTCCACAGTCTCGGGGATGCCTCAAGTTGAACGTTCTGCTAAGTCCACCTGTCCAATTAAATGTACGTATCTGCGCGTGAAAGTCATGTTTAAACGAAGTTTATGTACCAAGCATGCATGATGACGCGGAATATCACGCGGAACATAAAATTTCATTGTTCCATCTTGCCTTTTTAGACGAATGTGTCGGGCGGCTGGTTGGGCCCAGTAAGCTGCCGCAGCATTCTTCATACAGTTCGTAACAAGGCACGTCGTATCAGCTCTTGAAAAAGGGACAGCTGTTTGGAGGCCGTTACTGAGTGCGCTTTTCGCTTCAACATCGGCCTGTTCATTTCCATGGAGCCCGTAGTGGGCAGGGATCCATTAAAGCATGGTCTGATGGCCTTGCAGTTGAGTAGATGGCAGGAGCTCCATAATATTTAGTGCCAGGAACTGGTAGGCAGAGTGGCGTAAGAAGATTTCAGAATTTTGCAATGCAGTCTTTGAGTCCGTGAATGTACACCATTTTCGAGGTGGTTCCCCACACATGTAGCGAACAGACTCCCGAATGGCTACAAGTTCACCAGCGGTTGATGTCGAAGTATGTCCCAAAAGGAAATGTAGAGTCGTTTTCTGAGCTGGTATGACCAAATCTGCTGCAGATGCCTATGCTGACATAGATCCGCAGGTGTATACGTGAATATATTTAGGATATTATGACCAGATATGCGCCAGAGTAAGTTGTTTGAGTCCAGTAAGTGGCACCGTTGATCTTTTTAGTATACCGGTAACATGAAGGTGCACCAAGAAAAAGGCCGAGGTGTGTGTTTATCGCTAGCAACTCTTACAAAGGGCTATCCATTTCAAGTTGCCAGTACGCCTTCGATAATTCCATTACACTGAAACAAGTCCCCCCTGCCAGTGACGCAAACACATGTTGCGGCAGCGGCAGCGGGTAATAAGCTTCGGTTTTACACGGGTTTATGGACACATTGTAGTCGCCGCATAGCCTGACCGATTTTCCGTCCCTCTTCAGAACTGCTACAGCAGCCATTGCCCATTGTCTTTCACGTACCGGGTACAACGCACCTGCCGCTTGCAATTTCTTCAACTCTTTTTCAACTTCGTCTTCAGGGCGTACGGCCCTGGCCTTGCTTTGTTGAATACAGTTTGTGCTCCCTTCTTGAAAACAATAGAGCCCACGAATCCTTTTATATGTAGTTCCAACTGGGTCCGTGAATATGTCCTTGTACGATTCTACCACTCCTTCCTGTTTAGTGATTACGTTCGCTCGAAGACCTGTGACCAGTTTAGGCGAATGGGATTCAACCAGTCTCGGCCAAGCAATGCCGGTACCGTGCGCCATTGTTCATTTGCAGCTACCACTAGCGGCAGTCTAAAATAAGTGCCGTCATTAGTTCTAGTACATTGACCCTGCCCTTCAATGGCACACTTGAGCCGTTGTATGTCCGTAATCGAAATTGCACACGCTGATATGGCAGACGTCCAATTGTTTCACAAATTTATCTTCAGGAATAATAGTTACCGCTGAGCCTGTGTCTCTTTCCATAGCAATAATTTTCCCGTTTACGTTCATGTAAAGATTGTACAGATGAATTCTTGCTCCTAGCGCGTACAATTCCAAACTAGGCACCTCCTCCCCAGTGAAACGGCTTTGCCTTGCAGCACACATGCTAGCTAAATGTCGTGTTTGAAACCAATTGTAGCACCTTACCTTGCGATGTCAACAGTCCTGCGGCGTGGTGGTGACCCCACAACGTAAGCACTATGGTATCCTGTCCTTGTCAG